>NW_017728886.1:114528883-114545775 GCF_001723895.1 Crocodylus porosus
GGGGTAGAATGCAAGGGCTCACTCTGGAACTCCGTGGGCCAAAAGACTCCTGTGTTGTACTTAAGTTTTACTGTAACTGAAGAAAGAATTGTGCCTCCACTTCAAAGCGTGAGTAAATAAAATCCATCTTATTTTGAAACCATACGCTTCAGTGCCACTCAGACTCCATTGCCACTAATCCCACCTGTCCGTGTTCCAATCTGCCACCCTGGCCCACCGTGACCTTGGGGCCCGATTCATTTGGTTACCCCAACAATATTATTGGATATTTACATTGTATATTGTCTCCTAAGTCAAAAGGTATTGTTTGTGTTGCCTGGCTGTTTATCTATCTACATTTTATAAACAAAATGGTTGCTTAAGCAAATAAAGGATTTGATTCTCTTGAAGGGGCTGGGAAAATATTTTTTGGGAAAAAAGGTAGTTCAGGCTGAAGACACTTAAAAAGACTTGAAAAATGTCTAATATTTCCAAACTTCCATAAAAGTATTTACAATCATTTCACCTCCTGAGGACCAGTCTTCCTGACAAAATGTGGCAAACCCACATTCATACAATGCAGGGAATTTAAAGGGATTGTAAATCATCATCATTAGCAAGCCTTCACAGTCAAGGATGGTGGTCTTCCATGACAGCTTTATTTCTGGGTCTGAAGATGGCTGATAAGGCTGATCTAGGATCAACAGGCTCTTTTGCACCTTAGGAACAGCTTTCTGTGCAGGATGGATAGCTCTGGATTCTTCATTTGGTCTGCAACGCTCTGTTTCTGCTCCTCCAACTTTTCCATCTCCTACTGTCATCATAAGGCTTCAAACTACTGAGATCCTTGCAGCAGACTCTTCCTCCATTTTAGGGCAGTCCAGGGCAATAGTATCCCATGAATTGATGTTGGTGTTACATTTTTTCAAGCTAGCCTTGAGCATGTCCTTGAAGTGGTTTCTCTGCCCTTCCCTTGAGCATATACCTTGACAGAGATGGTAAAATAAAGCCTTTTGGGGGAGTCTGGAGCTGGACATCTGGATAATGTGGCCAACCCAACAAAGTTGATATTGAATGATCATCACCTTGATGCTTGTGGTGGTTGCTTGCAAAAGGACAGTAATGTTGGTGCATCTGTCTTCCCACTTGATTTGAAAGAACTTCCACAGGCAGTGTTGATGGTACTTTTCCAGCAACTTGGTGTATCTCCTGTATGTCTTCTACATCTCATCTCCATATAGTAAAGTGGGGAACATGACTGCTTTAAAAACCATGAGTTTGATTTCAAATCTTATGTTATGAACTTTGAACACCCATTTCATTAGGTGTCCAGAGGCTGCACTTGCACTTTTAAGGTGATGTTGGATTTCTTTACTGTTGTCAGCCTTATGAGAGATGACTGCTGAGGAATGGAAAATGTGCAACATATTCTAAAATCTCACTGTGAATCTGAACAGACTTGGTGACTGCTTATTAAGAGCTTGGTGATGGGAGGACCTTGATCTTTTGAATGTTAGGCATCAGTCCCACTTTCTTGTATGCATTTACTGCTAAAATGAATCTGCATGTTTCATTTATCAGTATATTCTTCTGCAAAATTAGTCCAGATCAACCTATTGCCAAAGTATATTTTGGAACACAAAAAGCAATCTCAAGTTATCTGTATAAACTAATACCTGGTAGAATCCTGATGACTTTTAGCGGGTTTTGAATTAGGTCAATGGAGCACACACACACACAGTTTTAAAGAAATATATATACATTATTTGCCTTTAAAATTACCATTGAAATGACCAAGCTATAGAATTCAGGAACATTAACAGTACACACATTTTCATCCTTGTTTTGAAATTCAAATGTCAGAGCCACTCAAAATTTGAAGGAAGGACTAGGGCTTTTATTAACAGCAGAAGACCTTAATGAAACCCTGGAATTTCCATGTAGTGGGAAATTCTGATACAAATACTTGTTTTCCTTCGGAATGAGAATACAACCTTGAAACATTCATCTTTTGTTTTACTGGGACAAAATATTTCAAAACATTTGGGATTGTCCTAGTAAGGAAGAAAGTCCTTTATAAGTTAGTTTGATTTGCAACTGCGTCTCCTCATTATGCATTCCCTCATGATAAATGTAGTTCGGGAACCTGACATTTGCTTCACCCAACTCTCCCTGAGGGGTGGTCTCCCTGTCTGAACCACCTCTCCCATGGTTCCTTGTTAAGGGTTGAAAAACCCACCACCTTTGTGCTGCTATAATTTTTTATGGTGGTACAAGTGAAAGCAAGCAGATGCCCATATCTTCTGTCACACCACAAGTGTTTAAATGTGTGGCTGCTATCAAAGGTAGTAATAAATTGGGCCACTTTTTTGCAGCTTACATTTGCTTGCTTGTGGCAGAGTAGCTATGGCAGTGTGAAATTGCCCAGCTCTCCAGCCTCCCTGGGGTAGGGACTTTGAAGTCCTAAGGGGCTTGGTCCTGCACACCCCAGAAATTCTTAGGCAGAATTGGTTTCCTCGAGATTTGGGAGTGTCTGTCTTGATTTCCCTGCATACCCAGATGTGTTCCTCCCGAGGTGCATCTGGGTATGCTAGGAAAGTGAGGGCTTCAGAGTATGTTTCTGCAAGTGGGGCTTCCCTGTTTGCAGACACATACCTCATACAGCACACAGGCCATCCCTTTGCATGGGATTTTCCTGCATGCATCTGCAAGTATGGAGGGGTGGGAATTGCCCTTCACTGCACAGCCTGGCATAGATTCCTTGCTTGTATATTCACTAGCAGAAGAGGGTATTCTCCTGCCTGAAGACATATCCAAGTCAGGGCATGATGACTGGGGATGTTTATAGATGTCCCTAGCATGTGATCAGCTGTGCCTGCAACATATGGCATTGCTGATTGCACTCTCTTGAAGATGTCTGTTTCCAGCCTCAATGACGTGACTCCTTAACATACCACACAGCTTGGTCAGAAGACCATGCTGCATCACACCAGATGTATTTGAGCAGGGATGCCAGGCAAAGGGAGAGAACAGGCAGGCAAATTACAATTTTACTGAACTCTGGTATTGGTTTTCCTGACAAAAAATCAAAACATTTTCCTGTTGTAAAATGTTTCTGCAGGCATTGAAATTTCTGTTAAAAAAACCCCAAACCCTTTTGTTGGAAATTTCCCTGGCCAAATTTAAATATCTCAGGCATCCCAATTTGAGCAAGTCTGCTCAGGTTCTGCAAAAAGTCTTGTTCATCCTGGGCTTGCTCAGCAGCCTAACACAGTAAGCTGTATAGTCAGACTTCTCTTCAGAACCTGTTCTGTCCCTGCTATGGTGTAGCAGAGGTGAGCCTTCTGGATGCATCATGTGCCACCCTCTTGACATGTATAAATTAATTAAACCCATCAGTTATATAATGATTACTAATTGCTAACAGCCATGTCATCTAGGGCAGCAGAAAAAATATACTCAATGTTTTATTCAACAGGAAGACTGTATTATAGTAGAATTCAACTGCAGCAACTCTGTGGTTCTCATGCCCTGCATAAAAGTTTTATTTATTGCATTAATTAATTAATTTTGCTTTTTAAAGCATAAAACACCACCTATTCTAGGCTCTGAATATATGTGTATAATCTACAACTGTGCCTAATAAAATGTCATAATAGCCTGCTCATGCTATTCCAATTATATAGAAATATGCATCAGCAGATATAATAAAATAAACCCCACTGCACTTACTTCACTATCTCCAATCCATTCTTTCCCTTTGTACTAGCTTCATGGGTAAACTGAGGCATATAACACTTCACTTTAAGTTATTATTCCTACTCATTTGTATTTCCACTCAGCACAGTTTCCATTAATATTACTCATGTTAACAGCCACATTTTCTTTTGGGGTAGACTGGAAGATCCAGGGCTTCAATAAAATGTTAGTAATTTATAGCAGTAGAAAATTGACCTATCCTGAATCACTGGCAATGAAACAATATGACTGAGAACAACCATCTTTTTACAGTGACTCAGTTTTTCAGTTAATACCTTCAGTGAGCTGTAAAGGTTTAAAAGAGCTACAGGATCAGATCCTTGGATATGAAAGAGTAGAAATGAAAATGTTAAATAACATAGATGCCAAAAGCAAATAGACACAGTCATGATGAACTGAATGAATTAACAACATAGCTGTTCTTTTAGCACTATTAAGGTTAGGGAACTGACCTTATTTTATTTTAGAAATGTTACCACAAATATTCTAACTTTTGTACAACTCAGTGGTACTTACAAAGATATATATCTGGTGCTAATATATACAATGGCAGAATCCCCTTCTGACTTTGAGGACTGAAGTGATTAATGAAACAGTTATATCCCTAGAGAGTAGCCCTCTAGCAAAAAATAAATAAATAAAAAATCACTAACTATATCCATTAAAACTTGACATATAATAAGCTGAAAGGATTTAAAGAATTATACTTGAAAGCCATCTGGGATTTCAGTGTTTCCCAGAGGGCAATTTTTTGGATGGCATTAATGATCTCCTGTAGCAAAATCTCAGGATCTAATAATTCTCTGTCCCTGTGTGATGCTATGCAATATGACATCCTACAGTATGTATTACTACACATGTACTCTGGGGTATACAAGAGCAGGCAAATTCATTTGAGAAGGTTATTTACTTTTACAGAAGTTATGACGACTACTTTAATTTCAACAATTGATGACAGAAAAAAACTTTCTATTTTTCCAGAGTTTTAAGAAGACATTATCTTCGCTGCTGGTGGAAAAAAAGTTTACATACCTACATATTGGCAGAAATACTAATTTGAGGAATTTACAGAATGCTCACTATTGTATTCATTTTAGTAAGGTAGCAATGTGAGCAGTTTGATTTATTATTATTTAATATATAGATGTTGAGTACTGAACAAATTATAAACAATTCAAGGAAGGGAAAAGAACTTAATTAGAATTGTTTCCCAACATTTTGGATCTATTGATAGTTTCTCTCTTGAGTAGGGCTGGGACATTTGGGAGAGAAGGGTTACTTCTTTTTGTTGTGTAATTTGATTTGAATTTGAGCACACTCATTTGCAAGTGCAGATTTAATTTTTTTGTGAATGGCTTGGCCCAAAATGTGTACGTTGGGAAAGATGAAAAGTTTTCTCATTGACTACAAAGTGAACATTTTGATTTTTTCACAAGTAAACTTAGCTATCTATCACAGACATGATATGGGAAGAGGAAGTGAATCTGCTGTTATACTCAGAAACTAGTACGTAGGTTACTCTGCAAGGATGTAGCTTAGGGCTCAAATGCCTCCTCCCTTTGAACTGTAGTATCTCTGAGTATTATAATCATGGCCCTTACGGTATTCTGGGCAGGGTCTCCTATTGGAACTATTTCACTTTGGCCATGAACAAGTGTTTTGGGAAATTTCCACAGGTTGAAATCTTTCTCGGACAGGAAACATATAGGCATTCTGCCCTTTATCTTTCCCTCTGCACTTTGACAAGACCAGGGCGATCTAGTCTGGGAATGGTATAAGTAGCAGGGATGTGCAAAACTTCAGTAGCCAATTCAATTCAGAGGAGATTCAGCCAATTTGGTGGCCAAATCTCCAAATCCGAATTGAATTGGGACACTGATTCAGAGATTGGACCATAGACTAAACAGGCAGCAATCCTTGAGGATGCTGGACACAGCTGCCTCCAGTTGGTAAATATGTTGTTGTGGGTGGAGCGGGGAGGAAAGGGGCATGGAGGGGCAGATCAACAACAGTGAGGGAGGGATTGGGGCTGAGGCTGGGACAAGCCGTCCAGCTGAGGTGGTGAGGCACAGGACTTGGGGAAGGAGGTGGGGAGGAGGTTGGGGGGGGCTCAGGATGCGGGTATGGCAGTGCTGGGAGCAGGGGCTATGCTATGCTTCCACTTGCCCAGCTGGGGTGGGAGTACAATGCAGGTGCGGCTCACTCTGGGTATAAGGGGGCAAGCAGCAACAGGGCATAGGCCCTGCTCCCAGCATCTTTGCTGAGCCCATAGCCCATGCCCCCGCCAGCCCAGCTGGGCAAGCAGTGACAGAGCCTGCATCCTACACCCCCGCCAGCTGGGCAAGCAGCAGCAGCACCTGCATCCCATGACCCCCAACCCTGGCTAGGCAAGAGGTGGCAGCACCCACATCTTGCTCTCCCCCATGCTGCATGGTCAAGCAGTAGGCTATGCCCTGCTGCTGTTTGGTCAGCTGGGGCAGGGGGGTACAGGATGCAGGTGCAGCAGCACTGGGAGTGGGGGCTATCCCCTGCTGCTGCTTGCTCCCTTCCACCAGCAGCAAGTGGCACCTGCGTTACACCACCTCCCGCCCCAGCTGGGCAAGCACCACCAGGGCATAGCCGCTACTCCCAGTGCTGCCATGCCCACATCCCATGCATCCGTACCCCTCTCCCCAGTAAGGCCTAATAAACAGGAAATGCTTCACTTCCCCCATTCCCTGAGAGAGGTGGAGCAGCAGGAGAAAAGTTCTTGTGTCTTCCACAGAATGGGGTCTTGGGCTATGTGGGAAGCCAACTCCTCTACTCTGCTGCTGGTCTGTGGTTGAAGAGTGGAGGGAGCAGCTGGACAAAGTCCCCAGCACATTCCCCAAGCCAGTCTGAGGAAGAGGCGAGGAACAGTGATACCTTCTCCCCTATGTCCCAAACTTATCTGGGAGGAGAGGGGGGCAATATAGCAAAGACCCTGATTTCTGCTTAGACTAGAGACTGCAGTTAAAGGAGCAGGTGGGAGGCAAGGAGTGGCTGCTCCTCCACTTGGATCTTGGTGGCCTGGGTCTGAGCTGAAGTAGCAATGCAGCAAACTCAGGCAGTCCCCAATCTGAAAAAATGCAGGAAGTATTGCCTTACAGCTTCACTTTCCTCCTGGAATAGACCAGCAGGGGATTGTACAAGTATTCACTCTTTTTATAAGAGATTTGATTTCCCAAGGGTGATCTTCCAAGTTAATAACTGGTAGATCTGTCTTCTGGAAAAGGCATGTTTTCCCCATGAGAAACTGAGTGAACACGTGTATACTCTTAGTTTCTGTCTTGAGTGGCATTTATCCCAGTAGAAACATAACTCCCATATGTGGCTATTAGACACATAACTGGAGCAGGGAATATAAACACATAACTGGAGCAGAGAATGTAGCCCTGGCCCCCTGCATCTTAGGAGGCTGCCCTGATAACTGGATGATTGGACTCAAGAAGAGGAAGAGCACTATAATCACAAAATTGTAACATGTCATTCAACATTAAATAAATGTTTCTATTTGCCCAATACTCTACAATGTCAATTTGATTACTCACTCAAATCTTGTGTATAGCTAGTTGCATATCCCTGCTTCTGAGTCTCCTTGCTAGTCAGCAACCTTTTACTGTAACCTGAATTCCCAGTGTGCTGTTTGAATCAAAGTTCAGACCTAAGCCAGAGATTTGAGACCTACACACAAATAATAATAATACTGTTTGTATACTCCACATTAATCACCTATTACCTGGACCACTTTATTAATTCATTGGTTAAGTCTTTCTGGGCACATACCTGTGGTAGCTGGAAAGTATGTCTGTGTAATAAAGGTGCTTGCTGAAGGCTCTATGAAGATTAGACCAAGTGTTTTTCTGCATTTTTTAGTTATTAAGCTATAAGTTGTTGCTAAAAGCCTAATTATAGTTTAAAATGTAGTGAGGCCTTGTATAAAGTAAGGCCTAATAAATTTAGCAAAGTCTAGAAGTAGTAAGGCCCTGTGGTGCAGTTAAAATTACCTTATCAAAGGAATGCAAGGCTTATAGTGGTATTGGTCAGTCTAAGGACAGTTGAAGAAAAAGGAATCTAAGTAGTCATATGTTATCGGTGTCCTTCAGAAGCTATAAATTAGCTGGAATATTTGGAAACCATTCAGAAGGAAGATGCAGCCCTGTGAAAAGGATTAGTTAGCTGTTGCCTGGATCAGTGGGCTTGTGGACCTCGAGGAGCCCAAGAACTGCATTTCAGTGTCCTTCCCGGTACCCCTCAGACAGCGTTGCTCAGGGATGCCTAACCTCCCTGAACTTTGTGGAAAGAGAAGCTTGCTGTGTATCAGATATCAGAGGGAGTGCCGATAAGTTGCGGATGCAAATTGCTTTTGTCTGTCATCGTTTGTCTTGTTACTACGCGTAGTTGTGTTTTTGTTAAGTCAATAAATCTTTCTTACCTTTCTACCCCTGACCACACTCTCAATCTAAACCTTCTGCAGGTGGCTGGGACAGTACTTTACTGTACTGAAATTGTTTTAGAAACACAAGGGTAAAGGTAGAACTTTGGCTTATCTGAAAAGTCTCATTGTCACAGCACTCATGCAGTGAGCAGAGAGTGCTATTAGGTTATTGTAATTTGGAAAAGTAAATAAAGTGAAATTGTCTTAAAAGGCCATTGTAGTGGCCTTGCCATATCATTGTACTGAGCACCCTTTCACTTTTGAGAGAGCTTTGCTCATCTGCTTTCAATATAAGGCAGGGACAGGCAAAATACAGCCCGCAGGCTAGATCCAGCCCACCAGACTATTCTATCTGGCCTGCAGGATCCCTAAAAAATTTAGAGAATATTTATTTGCTCCTGGCTGCCTGTCAAAGACAAAAGATCCAGGGGCAGTAGGACCCAGGGGGAGCCAGCAGCAGGAGGCAGGACCCCAGCTGTGCCCCACCCCCCTGCTTTCCTGCCTCCACCCTGCTGCAGCACTACGTGGCTCCCAGCTGCATCACTGGACTGAGAACAAGGGGCCCCACCAGTACAGGGGTGTGTACATACACAGGCAGGCACAGAGTGTGTGGTGTGTGTTTGTGTGTGTACAGGCAGGGGCAACAGGTGTGTGTAGGCAGGGGCAGTGTGTGTAGGTTCATAGGGCGATTCTTACATGCACCCCCCCCTTGCACTGCGATACATGCAGACCCCCACACCCCCTCACACACCCCAACCAACTTACCCCACCCACATCCCCCACAAACCCCATGCCTACCCACACCCCACTTTCCACACACAACCCTACATGCTCCTTCACTCCACCCCTACCCCCCCACACCTATCTTCCCCACAGACATACACACCCCACATACCCATATCCATAGCCCCCTACAAACTTATACTCTCCCCCCATGGCACCCAAACCCCCACAATATACAAGAGTAAGACTTCATTTTAAGCTATTGTGCAATCACCTCTGTATACACTACACAAACTCATGTAAACCAAGGCAAAAATATTTTTTGAAATCAAATTAATGAATGTTTAGATGTTTGCTTTTTAGAATATAATTTGATATTTTTCTGGTTCAGATATGGCAAAAACCCTTGCTGATAGGAGTACTTCCAGGGGCAAGAGGAGGGACTTCTGGTGGGGTTACCCCACCCTCTGACAGTTGCCCCACCCCCTGGTCACCATCTTGGGACCAGAAGCCCCACCCCCTAACCCTATACCTTTCCCACCAGAAGTCCCTCTCCTTGCCCCTGGCCCTTGACAGCTTGCCAAAACTTGGTAAGCAGTTGTCCACATGAAATAATTGCCCACCCCGATATAAGGGAATCCTTCATGCTGGGGTTGTAGACATTGCACTGGTAGTGATCTCTAGCCATTTAGCATTGACGATGGAAAGCTTCATGAAGCAATATGGCCTTTTGACCAGAAGCTGTTGTATGTAGTTTGTTTAAAATCAGAGAATTTTGGTACTTCCAGTATTTGTTCCAAAGTAATACAAGAAGCTCGGCAGAAAAGAGAAAAAAACAAACAGAAACAAAATTTTAAAAAGCACTTTTGTTGGAAATAGGAAAAATAAATGTATTTTGTGTTTTTGACCCTGTCCCATATGTACTTTTATCTGTGTTTTGAGAAATAAAGCTGGCTAGATTCATTAGTGCCTTCACCTCTACAGAAAACCTTGGTGCTCCAAACAGAAGGACTTGCAATTCAGAAGATGCCACCCCTGTGTTCTGTGCAAACAAGGAGGAAAAGCAAGCCAAGACAGTGCAACAATTATGACATTTTATTCTTTCCTCCTGACACATCAGCCCTTCCTGAGAGCAGAGTTCTCTGTGTTCTAATGCATAAACCTAAAACACCGCTTTAGCATCCTTGTTATTGTAATAGCACTTTTCTTTCAGAATCCTAACCTATTGTTAAGATTACTAGGCCATTACAAAGGCAGACTTTTAGATGACAGGTTAAACCAATATCCTGCCCAGTAGTTTTTATAAAAGCTCTTGCAGTGTGTTTCGCAGGTAATCTATGCATTTTAGATTATGCCCATTGTAATTATATATAGATAGAACTCTAAAAAATTTTGAGAAAGCAGCAATACATATATCACGGAAATAATGAAGAATCCTATTCCATATTTCACATAATCTGGCCAAAAAACAGAACAAAATGTTTTAGTTAGCATAATTTTTTCTATTAGCTGTATTTTCCTTAATCCTCAACATTATTCTATATAGATAACCAAACCAAATGACAGGAGACAGCTGACTGCTGTTCTATACGTAGCCTTGGAGATTACAGTGTCTGTACATTTTTGAGGCATGCTGCTGTATTTGTGTGTATGTATATTCATATATTTCCCTAATGGTTCCCTCTATGATATGATTGCTGAATGTCAGCTATGTATTTGGAAACCAAAAATAAATCTTAATTTAAGCAAATGGTGATTCAGTTGAAGAAACTGTCTTTGTTTGGCAGAACCAAACATGAAATGTAGAAGATAAACAGATATGAAGATTAAACACATTTTGGAGAATGGAAGTCCTCAGTTACCCATTTTGACTCACAACAGAACTCATTTAATTCATTTTGCAGAAATAAACATGCTGTGAACTGTTACCAAATGTTTCCCATAGTGAAGGAATGAAAGCAGTCTAGGTCTGATACTTTTTAGTACGGCCTTGTTAAAAGTGGTATCTCTTTATGCCAAGCTAAACTAATTATAACTAGTATGTATTTTCTGAAACTTACTCAATACACCTATCAGCAACATCTCTTAACAGTTGCTGAAAATCTTTTTGGAAGGCAATTTTTGGTTAGCAGCAGTAATTGGAACTTGCTCTAGTAAGCATTCGGTCATAGTGTTTTCAATAGTATGGGAATGATACCTAAAGGTGTAATTGCCCTTACATTTTTATAGACTCTTTAATATCAAAGCTATCAATTATTAGACACAAAGACATTTAGACAATAAGAGAGAGTACATATGTCAAGCAAAGTCAGAAAAAGGTAAATCTGAAACTGCTTCAACTTGGAAGAGGGGACATCTTTCTTTTTAATGTTTATTCTTCTATTTTATGATGTGCTACTTACAAATCTATGAAAATCTTGAAATCTGAGTAGGATCTTGCTTTCCTCTGACCTGATTAGTCCAGAGTCAGGTGTTAGCTGTGAATCACTATTTCAACTTGTACTGCTAGAAAGCTGGACTGGCAATTATGAAAAATTTCAGATCCTGCTTCTGCAAGCGTAGAAAGTTCCCAGAAATGATTTTCATCCACTACGCAATAGTGTGAGCCCCATAGCGGGTACTTAGCTTGTTTGTAGCTCTGTAATTTTAAATATGTAACAAGGACTCTCACTGTTCAAATCAGTAGGACGTGTTCAAATTAGTAGGTCCAGATGCTCTCTACCCCAGGATGTTGAGGGAATTGGCAGGGGTTATCGCAGGGCCCCTGGCTTGCTTTACGAGCACTTGTGTTGTTGCTCTAGCTGGGTGCTGGATGACTGGAAGAGGGCCAATGTGGCCCCCATCTTTAAAAAAGGCAAGAGGAAGGACCCGGACAACTATAGCCCATTAGTTTTATTTCAATCCTGGGGGAGCTCTTTGAGAAGATTATCAAGGAACACATCTGTGATGGGCCAGCAGTAGGGATGATGCTCAAAGGCAACAAGCATGGTTTCATTAGGGGCAGGTCCTGTAAGACCAACCAGATTGCCTTTTACGATCAGGTCACAAAATCATTGGATGCAGGTGTTGCGGTGGATTTAGTCTTTCTGGACTTCAGGAAGGCCTTTGACACTGTCTCCCACCCCATTCTCATTAAAAAGCTAGGTGATTGTGGTAAGATAATTATTTTGCATGTGAACAATTCACATTTTCAAACAAGAAATAAAGAGCCAGTTTCCAAACAAGCTGCCTGGAAGGCAGACATTCCATTTGGCTTAATATGTATTATCAGCGTTCCAAATATATTTGAATTTTCACTGTTTATATTGATGGTTCTTATGCAATAGCTTGGATCTACATGACTATCTACATCTGCTTAAATATGCTTAAATATGCTAATATGGTTAGAAAATATACTTGATTAATTGATGTTGGTCATATTAAGATGATATTTTTTTCTTTTTTTATTAAATCACAGAAAGTTAGCGTGATCCTAACTTCCTTCTAATCCTTCTCATAAATGTTAGAAATGTTACAAATTAGATCTGTTACCGTAGCTATAAACATAACCTGGAGCATGGCATGCTTCAGTTCTCAGCAAACTTTATGTAGCAGTAGGCTGGAGTGATCTCGTTTGAGTTCAAGGTGGGCGACTGCTAGGAACTAGCTGCCACTTCTGCTTCTCCCTGCTGTCTGACCGTGCCTCAGGAAAAGATCCCAAACACCCACCCTTTGGGCAGTGTACTATGATCTGGGCAAAGACCCACACTGCCAAAGCTCCTGATGCCTGGCTGTGGCATGTTGCAATGTGAGCAAAGCCCTCTGCCGCCAAACACCACTGAAGACTCCCAACTCTGGGTTGGATCCAGTGTCTCTGTGGGCTGGATCTAGTTGCCAACCTCTGATAATATGGTCATTTCTCTAGTGCCATAGTTTCATAAGTTATGCTTTCCATGCTCTTTGTATAAGCCAGTCCATACTTCACAGTCTGTAATTAAGGGATAGATATGGAAACAATACATGTTCATTTCTGTTATTTCCTACCAGTCATGACTAATTGATGGTATAGTGGCACCAGTGAGTCCACAATATGATTCACTTTATGAAGAGCTACATAGGGCATAGAATAATAAGGGAAGGCAGGAGCCTACTGCCTCTGTGCCCCTTTGCCTCTAGGGGGCTCCTCAAGGTCATGGAATATGGAATATCCAGGCTGTTCCTCAATGCATGGCAAACCCTGGCATCCTCTTCCCCCCTCAACCAGAAGAGCCGAGTAAACTCTTACTTCCTGACAATTTAAGAACTCACATAAGGAAGAGCAAGATGCCATATTTCATTGAAATAGAACATATAATGTGAACATTTTCTGGTATTACCGAGTTTATCTGCCTGAATCAGTTTTGATCTATGCGTGAGACATTGCAAATTAAATTGCCATTCATCTGTACAGAAGGGATTCATAGGAATGTGCTGTAAGGGCAAAACTTGGAAAGGGTGGCTTTAGCTCTGCATTTCACTTATGGATTCATTCAGCTGTAGATGATGGGGAGGAATGTACCCATTTAAAGGACGTATATTAATGTTAAGGCACAGGTGGCTGGATTACTTGAATGGCTATAAATTTACATTGCAAATGTGATAAATTCATTGCAGATCTAGTGCTGCTATAATGAGCTTCAGCTGCAAGCACAAGTAGAGTGGAAAGCTGTTTTAAGGTATACTCTTGGTGCATGGAAAATGTACTTTTTCAACAGCTTACATTCAGTTTGGTTTTCATTTCTGAGGGCTTCTTTTCACATTGGAGCTGTCATTTTTATAGAAATTTATTTCACTGTGCTTTGTTTTTAAGTGATACGTTTGATTTTCAAGACAATATTGCCTATCTGAATACTGCCCCTTTCAATATGAAACTGAGCAGGAATTGCATTTAGGAAATTTGTGGTCTCATGTTATTTTCCACCACTTCCTCCTCTTGCAGTTTCCTGCACTGCACCAAAGTCCTACAAGCACAAGTGAGAATGGGATTACAGAGCAGTTTGTTTCTGCATTATATTCATAACCAAATGCAATGTGGATCTTCATTTGCATTTATTTTTCAGTTAAATTTTTCTTGTTTTAGAAATGGGAAAGAGAGTAAGGAAGGTAAATCACATGTACACGCATGCACATACATGAAGGCTTGAAAATTAGTCCACTGAATTCAGTGGACTTATGTTAATTTTTACCATGCACTGATGCTAAATTCTCTGTTGCTTTAAATGAAATAGTTCTATAGCTATCAACTGAGTTACATTTGACCCAGTATATTGTACTTGTACAGTTAAATCTGCAAGATATAGCATCAGAAAACAAACACGACCATTGTCTAATTGCTGGCATTCATACATACGCAGGTAGAGAATGCATGTCCAAGCAGTTACCTCCTGGTACTGGGATGTTATCAATGAAAGGGATAGTATTCCACTGGAATCCTTCCACCATCTTGGCCCATTGGCAAAACAAATGCTTCTGGCTTCATTTTCAACTGTGGTGCGGAACAGCCACATGCCACAAATCTGGCATGAGACAATGGTGATAGCCCTTCCAAAACCAGGAAAGTTGGTACATGACCCTGGGAGCTGCAGGCCCTTCTTATTGCTTTGCACAACCTATAAGCTTTTGGAGCAGCTCATCCTTATACAAATCAGCCCTATCATGAAATTATTTCTCCCCCAGGAATAGGCTGGCTTTAGATCTCATTGTAGCTGCTGTGAAGAAATCCAATGGCAACAATAGAGCCATTCCTATGGGTGTGCGGGGCCTAGGTCATATAAGCCTCTGTGAGGCCTGGGGTGGGCGGAGGGGGCGAGCAGTTGGAGCCAGCAGAGTGGAGGGACGGTAGTGAGTGGGTGGAGCCGACAGTGCTCGGTGGTAGTGGCAGCAGAAACGACAGTGCTCAGCAGGGGCAGAACATTGCAGTGGGGCCTATACAACACTGACCTCAGGGCCCCCCAAGGTATGAGGCCCGGGGCAGTCATCCCAATTTGCCACTCCCACCAGGGATGGCCCTGCTTTTCTCTGTCTATGATATTGTGTGGAAACAGACTGATGCTCAAACTGTCTCTGCTGTTGCCACATGCCAAATTACTTTGGCTGCTGTGGATTTTGATGAGCAACAGAAGGATGAAGGCCTATCTAGGAGGTAAGGTCAGTACTCCAAGAATACTCAACGATGGCCTCCAACAGGTGGTGTTCAGGCACTTTTAACAGCTACATAAGTGATATTCCCTACGCATCATCACAGAAGTTTATTTACACCAACATATCACTTTAACTGCACAAGCAAAATCTTTTCAGGACATTGAAGTCACACTGAACTCTGATTTACCAATAATGGCTGACTTCCATAAGTGAAGATTAAGACCAAATCCAGCCAAATACATCATCTCCATATTCCATTTGAACATTGCACAGCACATAACACCCTCAATGTCACCTTTTGTGGAGAAAAAGTGCATCACAGCCTGACTCCTACTTACCTTGGGGTGACCCTTGACCTCTCCCTAACCTACAATTATCACCTCCAAAAGACTGCCATGCAAACAAAGGCACAAGTAAACATCATCTGAAAGCCTGCCAGCACAAGCTATGGCACAAAAGCCACTATCCTCTGCAGTTCTGCCATAGCCCAGTCTTCTCAACAGCTGAGAATTGTGCACCTATCTGGGCCTTAAGCTGACATACCAAAATCATCAACACACAACTCAACTCAATAATGAGGACTATCTCTGAAACTCTGAAATCAACTCCAGTGCAGTGGCTACCAGTACTTTCCAACATTACTTCTTCCTTTAGTCGATGGGATGCAGCAATATACAGAGAAATAATGCATATCAATAGCAATCCAGACTTTCCTATCCACACAGACCTTCAAGATCTCCCATCTTGTCACATGATTTCACAAAACCCTTTTTGGACAATACCAAGGACCTCCTATACTACAACACTAAAGAATCTTGGAGGAAAGCTTGGGCAGAAAACACTTTCCCAAATAAACACTTTGTCTTCAACCCAACAATGCAACAACCGAACTTCAACCTTCCACAGAGCATGTGGGTGACCATTAATAGGATACCACTAGACATGGCTGGTGTGGCCACCTGATGTACAAGTGATGCGTAAAAGCCTCACCTTGCTGTGACTGTGGAAACTCTGATTAAACCACAGAGTACATAATAACATCCTGCCCCAGATACTCACTTTTCATCGGGACATTGGTCTGGTTGGGGAATTTGGAATTAAAACTGTGACTATAGCTCTTGCTTCTAAAGGCACACAAAAGAAAAAGGAGTGAAAGGGAAATCCACCAAAAAGTATTTTACAGTTCTTATTTAGATCCCTCCCCGCCCTCATTTCAGATGGGACAACAAATGATTGTTTAGGACTCACTGTTTTGAGGTGGACAACAATAGTGATCAAGGATCAGAGATGGTGTTGACTGCTTTGAACATCAATGCAGTGATAATCATCTTCAAGAACAGTACACAAGGCTTAAAAAGTGACAGCAGCCAAAGTCATAACCTATGTATCTACCAGGGAGAATGCAGTGGGGCTGTGCAGGAAATGTGGTGGGAAGTTTTGGTAACAAACTGGCCACATAGGTCATATGAGCTCTCATTGAACTGCTAAAAGTGATAGATAGATGCCCAGATGGAGATGTGTTGACTTTAATTGATTGGCCTGAGATGGTTTGGCTAAATCATTCCCTACTATTGGGATGATAACAATGATGGCAACTGAGTCTTGATTCTGCAAAGTATAGAAATCAATAAAAGATAAGGAGGTTCAGCTTTCCCTGAAGGTGCCTAGCATTTTGCAAGACTGAGACTTTCCTGGAGTAGTGGGGTATAATCTGAATTCAGTTATTATTGAATTCATTGAGTTTTTATTCAAACATTAGGATAGTTTAATTGGTCTTGTTACCAACCTGAAATAACAAGGCTCACTGGTCCTACAC
>NW_017728886.1:114548307-114557766 GCF_001723895.1 Crocodylus porosus
TCACTGTGCATTTAAAATAAAACATAACAAAGTGGATGTGGTATTTTATAGAAGTCCCATGTAGATTTTTCAGCAAAAGAAAAAAAAAGTCTGACCTTTTCAACTAACATCAAGGATTTTTCAACAAATAGGGCTTTTGCCAAAAAGGATTTTTGTCAAAAATGATTTTCCCTTAAAAAAAAACAACACATTTTTAAGAACACCATTTTTTCTGTCTTCTTGAAAACATTATTCTGAAGCATGCACTTTCTTTCACTTTTACTTACGTTCTCTCACATAGAAAGAGAGCAGCAGAGAATTACATGTACCTGTGTATGTTGCAGTTAAACCCTTCAAATGGCCTGCTGGCGTTTGCATCCAAGATGAATTTAGCCTACTGGCTCTTTGCTTGTACGTTTTAGAGGTGAAGCTGACACACCATCATAAATGAATGCCTGCAAGGCTTGGAGTATGGAGATACAAAAAGAGGGATACATTTACATTCTAGAATCGCATACTGAGTACCACAGAGTTAGAATTTCCATTGACAATTACTAATAATTCCCTGTAAAAAGAAGGAACAGTTTAAAAGGCACAAAGGTACAGTTTAAAAGGCATAAACCCTTGCTGCCACTGGTGAGTAGTCAGACATATGACAAGAGTTGGGATTGACAGGACTAACTGGGTGAGTACTCACTCTTTTGTCTCAGTGTCCACCTGCAAAACTGTTGATGCATCATTTCATACATTTGACTTACATTGTGTAAACTGTATGCATGGGTGCAAACTATGGCTGCCTATACATGTGCTTGTTGGCATTCTAATTAGAACACACTGGAGCAGACTCAATTAATTACATTAATTAAGCTCCTACTTAATTACGCTCCCATGCCTTTAAAAATGGCTGCATGGAGTTTTAACTAAATTTTATGGAATGAGGTTTAGATGAAGCATCTCTTGGCCATTTTTAAATGCGCAAGGGCTCAAAACATGTGGTGTGGTGTTTTAATCAGAAAAGCTGCCTGCAAACCACTCTAATTAATACCTGCCACCTGCAAGCATGTGTACAGGCAGCCTATGATTGTATACAATGAATACATGCATGTTTTTAGATGCACTATGAAAAATCTGGTACATATTTGGGTAAATGTTCCACGCTTCTCTCTCTCTTCTGTCACTTACTGACAGTAAACAGATGGAGAGTTGCCAGGCTAAGAGGTTAAGAAGCAGTGTTTTGAAATGCTTCATGAAAAGTACTGCAGAGAACTCAGACATGGGTGTCATACTGACAGACAAAAGTACATGAGTTAGACTTTTTCCCCTACTGGCAGGTGATACTTTAATACAGAGTTCAGTGGTTATAGGGTGGCAAATATTCAGAGGATGTAAATGTTAGGCAGTGAAATTCCAGAGTAGTAGCATTTCTAACATAGCCATAAACATACTTTAAAATGCTGCTGTTCTCAAAATCATAGAAAAAGGCAGAAAAGCTGAATTTTAATAGATTTTGCATAGTTCAAAGGAATTAAAGGGCAATCTTTTATGTAAATATTAACAGTTCTTTCACATCTATTTTAAATTTCCATTTACTTTAGTCCATTGACTATTTAGAATATGTTTAAGCTTCTAATCCTGTAGGTCAAAAGGATGTTTCAATGCTTCAGGGGAAAAATAATAGGATTATATGCAAATTCTGTTTTTGTCTTAGTGGAAATTGTGATTTTTTTTTCAGGAGGTTTCTCTTAAAGTTCAGAGTTGCTGTAAGATTTTAATCAACCCAGGAAGTTTGATCCCTTTTGTCTGAAACTTTTGCTTTATGGCATTTCTTTACCTGTGTTTCCCACCAGAAAACAGATGGTAACCAGCCTATGTCTCCTTTGCCACTACTAGAACTTCCATATCATTAGTTGTGACTTTTCTGTAACTCCAGCTAGTTGATGTTTTAAGCCATTCTCAGAAATCAGAGGTGAATAAACACAGTATATTTCAATAATTTGATGTTGCCTGTTCCATTTCAAGAGCATGTATGCATCTAAGTGCCATTGATTTCAGTGGGAACTTCTGGGTTCTTTGGACTTTGGAAAATTAGGACGTTTATTTAAATGCCTAATATGCCTTCAGGAGCATAACTTCAGGGTACTATTTTTGAACACCTTGATCTTAGAGGAGGATACTTGGTTTCAACAGTAATAGTAGTGTTTCAATTGAACTGGAAAATATCTCTTAAATTCATGAATTACATACTGTACCATACACATTGCCTTTGTTTTCAATAGGCTTGTGCAAAAAAAAAAATCACTACTTACCAGAATTAAAATATTGTGGAAGCATATATGATATTTGATAAATATAAGCTGTGGTGTCTGGCAACAATAACTGGCTAATTGATCTACTGAAAGTAATTTTAATTTTAGACTTATCTCCCTGTGTGAGTCTTCCATTATTAGGGTAATGTTAATTGATTGATTTGTAACAGCTTGTATAATAGTTTGCTATGAGTACTTTTCAGCTTATAGGTTTCTCAGGACAGGGACTGGTAGAAGGGATGTTTACTTGTGCCAGCTGAATTCCATTCATTTGCAACAGATTGTGCTAATGATCATGTAAGCTCTGCTTGGGTCTCCTGAGTGGATCTCAGATGTACCATAGGCACTATGGGAACATACATTACTTCAGATTCCATTGTCATTTGATGTCATCAAAATCTCAGCTATCAAAAATCTAGGAGAGAATCTTGAAAATAGAACAAGTTGTGATTTCTGCTTGAACCTGCAAATGGCCATGAACAAGAGGGGGGATTGACCACAAGCAAGCTAAGAGCAGACATGACTGCCAATGATTTGGGGTGGGTTGGAATTGAATTGTTGAGCAGCTGAAATGTTCCTCTAGGCTTTGGGATTGGTGACTCATGGTGGAACTGGAAACACCTTAGGTCCATTCCTCTCCACTGAATTTTGGTTCCACAGAAAGAAAGGGGGTGGGGGGGGGGCAGTCCAATGTCTAAAAAACCTTTTTGCTGTGACAAGAAATGAAATGAAATGCTAGTTATTCTGGAGGGTATGGACCTATGAACTGTCCCTCCGCTCCACTTCATCCACCATCTTTTTATATAACACAGTGGAATATCTAGAGTTATCAATGGTGATATTTAAACCATCACTGGAGATCAGGGTTACCAACCTCTGGATATTGAAATGAATGAGTTAGTTCCTTCTTTGTAGAGAAGTTGCAGTGCTTTCAAGATTTTGAAAGGGCTTCGGCATTTTTTCTTTTCTTTGTCATGAAGGTTAGATCCTGTAGAACAAGATAGGTCTCTAAAAAAAAAAAATCAAAATCACACCAAGTCACTGACCCAGCCACAATGAGAATCTGAATTTTTTTAAAAGGAAAATTAGCAAAACACAAAGCATGACTTCTACTGGCACCAGGCTATCTTTCTTTATGGGTGGTTAGTTTTTAGTTATAAATATTTGCATAGATGTTATTGAATAGCAAATGGAAAAAAAGACGAAGACATGAATAGTGTTTAGAAGAAGTGAGATAGATCTGGACCTTTATAGACTAGCTAAATCAGAAATGTATAGCATAAGCTTTTATAAACAGCGGGCTTATTTTATCAAATGTCATGAAGACAGTTCAGGAAGCAGAGCTCCTAACTAGCAAGCAGTGATTAGAACATAAAGGGTCGGGAAGGAATAAGGAAAAAAGAAGGTCAGTGTTCAGAAAGGCAAGGTGGGCAGTAGAGAATAATACAAGGCAGTTAACCCATTGAGGGGCACAGGGTTTATAAAAGCTAATCCAAGAAATGGCACAAGACTACATAGTCTTTATTTAGATCAGTCCAGTCTGTGGATGATTCCTTGTTCAGCGCTTGTTCCTTCATATATGTTTTTAAAGTTTCATTGCTTAAGAGCAGTCACTCTGAAGTCAGTGATGGACTGTCCAGGGTGGTTGAAGTGTTCTGTCAGGGGCTTCTCTGTCTGTCTGCCTTTCTGTACTGATGTCAGATGGGTGTTCATTAATTATTCTTATATACTGCAGACAGAAAATGGCCACTGTAACCAGGTAATGACATACCTGATGTTGGTAGGGATATAGGTAATTAAATGAAACTCAGATGTTATATTCCATGTTATTTCATCCAGTGATTATGTGGTCTGTGTTGAGAGTCATATCTGGCATCTGGGTACGGAGCAAGGTCTGGTGCCTTGGTGAGAAGTTAAATAAGTCTGTTGCTGAAAAGACACTATTTGAGGTGTGCAGGCTGCCTGTAAGGCAGGACAGGTGTTGCCCCCATGACTACATTGAGATGGAGGGGTTGGAGTTTGTTAATGTTGTGTTCAAGATGAGCGACAACCAAATTTGTCCTTTTTGAGGGTTGATAGTGATGCAGATTGGAAGGGTGCCTGAGCCTGGCACTGTTGATTTGAGTGGATACAGTTTTAGGATTGTATTGCAACTGAAGGAATCCCTGCTCCAGAGTCCTTAAAGTGTGCATCCCAGTCTGTTGGAACAGAGCAGATACAGTTGTAATGTACAGCTTGGCTGTAAATGATGGTTCTAAGATGAGAGCTTCTGGCATGGAGGTAGTTGTAGCAGTTGGTTGGTTTCTGATGCAGTATGGTGGTAATATGGCCATTGCAAACTTTCACAATGGTGTTGAAGACATTATTTTTTTGGGTGGAGTATTCCAGAGTCAGTTTAATGGAGGGGTGGAAACAGTTAAAGCCCTGGTGAAATTCCTCTAGAGATTCCTTCCCAGACATACATATGAAGAAGATGTCATCAATATTCCTTAAGTATACAAGGGAATAAAAGTGTTTAGAATACAGTTTAACTTTATTCATTCAGCTTTACTGGTAATCACAATACAAATGTATTTGTTCATCTATTTATTTGCATTCCCAAACCAGGATTTTATAAAGAGGCACACATTCTAGTCTGCACACATGTTCTTTAGGATAAAGAGAGCTTTTTTTTCAGCCAGTAGCAAAAATAATGTTGTACAATAGGGCACTTAAGCATTTCTACAATTCAAGTAAATAATTGACATCATGATAACTAATCATTATCTGCATTTATCAAGGCCTTTTTTGAAAAGAATGGCTTAGTAGGCATCTGTTTAATATGATAATGATCTAAAGAATAAGTGAGGTGGCAGAAGGGTGCAGAAATTAAGCAATTACTATGGAGTACTTTATCCTGTTTTTTACTCCATAATAAATGTACACTGTAGTAAGGAGCAGATGTATCAGTATTCTTAAACTAGTTGTTTGTTTACAGTAGGTGCTATTCAAGTGACTGGACCTGGAATGGTGGGTTAGTTTGTACTGAATGTTGCTACTACATGAAAGTAAGTTAAAGGAATGATTATGTGGGATATGTTCTTCACAGTAACTTTTCTGTGTGGAAGTTAGTGCACTTTTTTCAAGGGGGGACCTGCAGCCTGGATTTGAATTGATTCAGTAATATGACTATATGTCAACTCATGTCATGATGTAGTAAACTTATCTGTCTGTAGTCTAAGTTAGCTTGTTTTAAAAGGGGTGATGTTGGCTGGGAAGCAGGGGGTGGGCATCAGAGGAATGTAAGAAACCACTGTGAAAGAAATAACGTGGACTACATGCATGCTTTACTTGGTTCTATTTAACTATATCCGGTATGGGATTTAACTGTCATGTATTAAATGTGCAACAGTGGTCAAAAGGACACACTGTAAAAGAAAAAAGATGTTCAAGGAATAGAATGGGAAGAGAAAAAAGGGGAAAAAATATAGTACCATTATATAAATCAGTGATATGTAATTTTATGGAATACAATGTTCTGTTCTGTGCAGCTCAACCAAATCCCTGCCTCCCCAAAACATAAAAAACAAACCCCAAAAACAAAAACTAGCCCTGCTTCCCACAAAAAACCCCATACAAACCTAAAACAAGAAATAGGACTGGACCTTTATGTTTAAGGAGGGTACAGATAAGGCTGCTATCACTGATAGAAATACTTATAGAATAAGACTTATAGGAAGGCATATCTGTGTGAGGAGATATTAAATATCTTGAACATACTAGTTTCAAAAGAAAAAGAAAAATAAGGCACAACAGAAGTTTATCAATTAATAAAAAAGTGCTGTGTAAGGTAAAATCAGTTAAACAGTCTTATTTCTTTCCAAAAATGAAAAGACAACAAATGTAAAGCTGTTTAAAAATAAATCCCTTTTTACACATTGTATAATTAACTTGAGGAACTTGGTGCCACAATGTATTCCTGAGGAAAAGAGCTTAAAATAAGAATTAAATATTTCTAGGGATAGTGAGAACAACCAGAATTACAATAAATGGGATTGCAATAATTCAAGGGATGTAAAGTTCACACTTTAGAATATAACACAACCACCAAGTGACATGTTTTAAAAAGAAACTCCCATTATGGGCAGGTTACTTCATTGCTGTCTAAGGTTTCATGCAACTTGCTGTGAAGCGTATCATATTTGTCACTGTCAGAGACAGGACACTGGAATATATGGACCCCCAACCTGATTTGAAGAAGCAGTTTTTTATTTCCTTTTCTCCACAGAAATAATTTTGTTCCACAAACATCTGGAGAAACTCTTTTTTTTTTTTTTTTAAATCAGGGGTTGGCAACATTTTTGACAGTAGTGCCAAATTCACCACAACCACCACCCATGCCTCGACTTGGCATGCCAGAGATGCGGGGAGCTGCAAGGGGCCTGATCCTCATTGCTGGTGGTGGTTGCATGCATGCCTCTGGGCAGGCAGTGGGGAAAGAGCCAGGGTTGTGCTGGCCCAGGCCCATTCGCATCAATGCTCCCAGTGGTGATGCATACCTGCTGCAGCCACAAAACTGGTACCAGAACACCAGAGCCCATGCAGCTGTTTGCAGCCTCCTGGCTGCAGCCAGACTGGGCTCTGGGCAGCTGCTGGCAGAAGCTGCCCAGAGTCAGGGTTGGCTGTGGCATGCTGAGGAGAATGGCCTTGTGTGCCATGCTCTGGCACACATGCCAGGGTTTGCTGATCCCTGTGTAAAAATCTTACTTTAACATGCTACACTTGTGAGATGATGGATACAATTTTACAATTTCTATATGGTTTATTTCAGCAGTAAAAGAGATTTTTCAGGGAGTTATGAGAAGAAAGAAGCAGGAACAGGTAGTAGCTTTTCAAGTGTTGAGAGCAGCCTTATCAAAAGATTGTGTTTTGGCAGTTGTCCTAGATTAGGTAATAAAGTTAATCAGACTTCTGTGCTTTGCAATGTGATAGTAATTGCAGTTGTATAAACTTCATTGTTCACAAGGGAAATCATCCACTAGAAGGGCATTTTGATTTTACAAGTGGTGCAAAGCAGGGAAAGTCATTGCTAAGACATTGGGCCTCTACTCCTAATTTGCTCATTGCTGTAGGTTCAGGTAATTAAATTTGATCAATGATTGACTCAGTGGGTGCATCCAGACAAGCATGCATGTGCATGTTGCCCCACCTCAAACCCCTTTGAGGCGGGGCAACAGGCACCTGAGGGAATGAAAAAATGTTCCCAGGGCAACAAGTTTGCAGCAGTCCAGCTGGCACAAGAGGTAGTGTCCCCAGGTATCAATTGGCTGGGCCCCAGAAGCTCCAGAGAGCAAGTAGCCCTGAGCTGCTTGCCAGGGCAGATTTTTCTATGGATGGGGCCAGGACAGGACAGCTTTTTATACCACTGGGGACAGCACAGGTGCTGGCACTGGACTCTAGCTCCCCCTGGCTGCAGATCTGGGAGGAGCTAGGTAGGGTTATTTTACCCCAAATGGCACAATCTGCTCAACACCAAAATACATGTCCAAGCATGCGCACTGAGGCAAAAAGCCCCGGCTCAAATTTGCACTGCTTCTATACAAGCTGCTGCAAGCCCACGTGCTTGCATGTATGGACACATCTAGTGTCATAATGCAGCTATCAGTCTAGCTTGCTCTAATTCTGTTCCATTTTAAATATGCTGTCCAGCGATTAGAAAGGCTTCTACATATTCTGCAACAGGTAGAATTTGCTTTCCTGATGCAGAATTATTGAGTAGAATAAAACTTTGAAAAATAATCTGGGGTTTATGGGTGTCAAGGAAATTCTCTAAATATAAACCAAATACAAAACAATTTTACTATTGCCTTCCTGAGTCTGTAGACAAGCTAGAGTAATAGTTGCATATGTCAGCTGGCCCAATCCTCTTAAAAAGGTATCAACTCTGAAACCAAACAAATATCTTTATCATGATTCATATTGTTCAGCTATCTCACTACTGACAAGTTTAGCAGAAACTTATAGCCACAGTAGTTTTCTCATAGTCCCAAACCATCTTCTATCCTTAGCAAGTGATAAAAGTCCTAACTATACTCAGCTCATCTGCCAAATATCTAGCTGTTCCCATAGCTACTTCTAAACCTTATATTTCAATATAGAATTCATTGAAAATGAAAAATGTAAGGCACCATAAAATGAAAATTTAATACAAAATTAAATATTACAAGGAATGTTGTAATAATGGTATTATTCATTTTCATATTGAATTCAGTAGAAATTTCCATTTTTAAAAATTTAGCTGAAGCAGCCACAGTTTCCAATATATTGGCCAAAACTGCTGTTTAGTACAGTGGATACTCATCCCTAAATTTATGTTCAGCTTACCAAAGTATTCGCTAGGTCTTGGTTATTGGCAGAGTAACAGTGAAGGTAGAAGAGCCATAGAGGTCAGGGACTAAGGAAGGGGGATGAATGAATAGGTGTTAAGTAATTGAGAATAGATATTTTGTATTCCAGTTACTTAAATTTACTGGGAATTACTATGTAGATGCAGAACTTGTGGTCAGGGCTACCATCAGTGAGGATCACAAATCTGGTTGATTTAATATTACCCAGTATTTAAAAGGTAGTTGGGACTTTTCAGTGCTATATTAACCCAAAAAAGGTAATATGCTTTTCTAATGAAGGAGGTGGGTCTTATGGCTCAGGTGATGTATAGAGAAGAAATTAGTTCAATTCTTGATTCTGCCTATACTCTTTGTTTGACCAGGGGGCTCTATGATGTGCTGTTATTCTTAATCAGTAAAACAGAGGTCATGGTTCTATTTCTTATGTTAATTCAGCCTAGTTAATTAGTAAAACCCCCCAAAAGAATTTCTTTCGTACAATCTGTATGAATATTGAGTCTTAAGGTGCAAAGTTGTATCTCAGTTGGATCCTATGATAAATAAGTGATGGTTGTGATTTATTTAAAAGTTTATTCAAAGTTTTTACAAATGTTTTATTGTCCATTCATGATAAAACAAAGGGATTAGATTTCATAGATTTCTTAGACATTAGGGCTGGAAGGGACCTCAGAAGCTCATCAAGTCCAGCCCCCCACTCAAAAAGGCAGGAAGTCAGCTGGGGTCATAGGATCCCAGCAAGATAAGCATCCAATTTGCTCTTGAAGGTGTTCAATGTAGGTGCTTGAACC
>NW_017728886.1:114557866-114564491 GCF_001723895.1 Crocodylus porosus
TCCTGGTGGTCACCCCTGATAAACTTATAGGTGGCCACCAGATCATTCCTGAGCCTGCGCTTTCCCAGGCTAAAGAGTCCCATGGCTCTCACCCTGTCATCGTAAGGTCTGTTTTCCTGACCTCTGATCATGCGTGTGGATCTTCTCTGGACTCTCTCAAGCTTCTCCACATCCTTTTTGAATTGTGGAGCCCAAAATGGACACAGTACTCCAGCTGCAGCCTCACCAAGGCTGAGTACAAGGGGAGAATGATGTCCTGGGATTTGCTTGAGAAGCATCTATGGATGCTAGCCAGCATTTGGATAACAGATGGTATCATTTCTGGGAGTGAGAGAAATGGGATGGGGTGGAGGGACATAAGAAATTTAACTTCTTGATGATTCTGAAAGTAAAAGATTGTATTTTCCTGAGTACTTATTCTGTACACGTTTTGGGATCTTTGATTTGAGATGGAAGTGATTCATTTTGCGGTTTGATTTGTGTAAAAGGAGCTTTTCAGTACATTGCCAGGAAATACATTCTGAGCCTGAAATGATGACAAGTTGACTCTCCTAGTTGAACGGGTTCAGTATTTCATGACACAGTCTACTGCTTTGCTCTCATATCAGCCCTGTAGACTCTAGAGTAAGAATGTTTGATACTGCTTGGCCTGAACACTGGCATAACCCAGACTGGATAAAGAAAAATATATTAGGAAACTTTTTCCACAGCTTGAATATCAATCATACTTTTAAGAGTTGTATCTCTAAGGAAACGTCAAACAATGTACCCAGTGTATGTTTAATTCAGAGTGACAAAGAACTAGAGATAACCCCCAACATTTAGATTAATTCAAACTCCAGCTTTATATTTTGAGGGAGATTTTCTAGGATTTAATTGTGGCTAGTTCATTTATATGGACTCTGCTCTCAATCCCGTGCATTAGATATATTCTGGCTCAATCTGAAATAGGACTTTTGTACCTCACAGAGGGATGTTGGAGGCAAGAGTGGCTCTGGGGAGTGGTGGTGATGTATAACTTCTCAGTCAGTTTCTTGAAAATGAACTGAGTCACTAATGATCCAGATATGAGTCTATCTCTATCCAGTACCTAATAGACTAAGACGATGAGACTTGTAGATTGCCACCTTCCTTACAACTGTCTTTCATGTATTTGAAGAATTGTATTAAATATCCTCTGTCTTTTGTTCTGTAGACTATATACTCCCAATTCTTATAAAAATTCTCAAATGTCATGCTTCTGGACCTTGAGATCATATAATTTGCCTGTCTTTGTTTAAAGTTTGGTTTCCAGAACTGAACCCACTAGTTTGATTGAGGCCTCATCAGAGCTGAGTTGAGTGGAATAATATCTTCCTATAATTTGTATGTGATATTTCTGCTTATATATCCTAGTATGTTCTTAGTGTTGCCACCCCCCAGGCAGTATTATATTATCAGTTATAATCAATAAATATATATTATTATAATTATTATTCAGTTTGTGATTCAGCTGCCAGAGCCTTCACTCGTACTCATCCAATAACCAAGACTTAGTGAATACTTTGGTAAGCTGAACATAAATTTAGAGATGAGCATCCACTGTATTATACAGCAGTTTTGGCCAATATATTGGAAACTGTGGCTGCTTCAGCTAAATTTAAAAAACAGAACTTTCTAATGCATTAAATATGAAATGAATAATACCATTATTACAACATTCCTTGTAATATTTAGTTTTATATTAAATTTTTATGTTATTGTGTCTTACATTTTTAGTGCCACCTTTAGTCCCACCCATAAAGTAAATGTCACCACACCCAGCTTGCTGTCATCTTCATATTTAACAAAATGTACATTGAGTTGCATCCTTTCAGTCATTAATAAAGACACTGAAGATATTCAGCCATGAATAGGAGTGTTACCCCTAAGCGTGTAGGTTATGGTTTCTAAAGATCCATTCTTCTGGTAGGGATGATCAGTGCTAGAAATGGAGCCCTACTACAGCGGTGATTTCTCAGTGGGTAAAAGGCTTTAACCTTGACAAGGCTGACATGTTGGGTCAGGTTATTGCCACCTTTAGTTCTTTGGACAGGAATTTTGGTGGTGTCTAGTACATAAAGACATTTTAGAAGGTACTGCTGATGGTATTGATGAAGCCCACATATAATTTTGTTTTTTTTAATTTTGTTTGGTGTTGTGTTTGAGATTTGAATGAGTCAAATGTGAATGCGTGTGTGTAAGTCAATATTTGCTACCTTGTTTTTTCTGTGATGAATTAAGGTGGAACTAGAAGGTTTATGAGGGAGATGGATATGAACTAAAGGATTTCATATAAACATCTGGTGTTTTGCATCTTAGAATTTCAGACAACTTCCCAATAATTAGATGCTACATGTGGAAAAATTCAAATTGATCATTTTATAGAATCTAATAATTGGAGGTTCATCTTAAATTAGTCCCTCCATTGCAGTGGGGAAAGCAGAAGTGGGGGTGGGGTGGGAGGGTTAGGTGGTTTATGCCTAGCCTTTGACCCCATCCCACCTGCTCCCTACCACTTATCTTATTAGTACGGGCATGAGAAGCTTTGGTTACCAATTTGATCTGGAGAAGATTCAGCCTGATTCAGAGGCTGAATCACCAAATCCGAATTGAATTGGGAGACAAAAAACCTCTGAATCAATTTGGAGGCTCCGAATTGATTCAGAAAAGATTCATAAAATGTTTCAGAGATTTAGCGATTCAGAAGGCAGTCTTGCAGGGAAACAGAAACTGAGAAGAGGGAGGGGGAGCAGTGGGGGAAAGATTGACAGCTGTAGCTGGCCAGTGACTCTGATCGTACCCTGAGTCCTCTTCCAAACACAGTGCTCTGGGGCAGGGACATAGAAATAGCATATAAGTCTCTGTCTGCAACCTTTCTGTCCCTTTTCTGAGTCATTTCTACCTAAGCAAATGCATCTGAAAGGTACTACTGGACTGGCTTGGCTTCCTAGTCAGTCTCCTGCTAACCTCTCTTCTTGGAAAGGATTGGATACAGGGAAAGAAAGGGTAGCTTACCAATTGCCCTTGCAATTATCCTGCTACTTGTTCCTATCCAATCCATTTCTTTCAACTTATTCTTCCCCCCAAAACCTCTCATTTGTTCTTGTTATTTCCCCCCCACACACTTTTTAGAAAGAAAACTGTGTTTTGCCTGCCAGACAGTGTATGATCCATTACTGTGCAGGAAAGCATATACATTACATACACTCACACAAATACAGTAAATGGAGAGAAGAAGAGATATTAGTCATACACACATATAATAAACATAGAATAAAAGATATTACAGTTACATACATATACAGTAAACAGAGAAGAAGAGATATTAGTTAGACACACATACAATTGTTGTCCTGAGCGGTCAGGCCAATATTCAGGATCTCAATATTGTGCTGTTAGACAGGAGGGTGTGGTGTACAACTGCACATGCACACATCATAAAAATCAATTAATCACACACTCACTAGGTGCATACACCCCTATTAGGCACACACACTCACACTACCAGCTCAGGCACATACACTATACACTCCAAAACATTAGACACAGATCACTAATTTGTATATCATGCACACAATGCCATACACACACACACACACACACACACACACAATAGCAACTCAGATACACACACATTCAAAATAACTAGTCTAGGTTCACGCACACTACACACACCAAATTTAGACAGAATCAGTTACCAACACCAGCACATTCAACACACATATGGGGATTACTAATTCATATACCACACACAATATTTATCTATATTTAGATACGTGTATTCACTGTTTTACACACATACCACCCACCTACACATACACACAAGTGAGTTCCTAAGTTGGGTGTTGTGCTGTGTATGCATGTATGTGCTTGGTGTACTTGGGATACCTGGGGAAAGGTTAAGGTAAGAAAGTAGAAGTGTAGGGAGTTAAAGTTACCAGGACCAGGATTAGAACCGGTAGACTACAGAAGCCTGGGCTGAAGAGCTGAGGATGGGGGTTAACTTTAGGTTAACTGATCTTAATTGATTAAAAGACAACACCCAAAGCCTGCAGAACAGGGAAGCATGTCATCACAGGGAGTGGGACTAGAGCCAGAGCTATGGGGGAGCTGAAAATGTAGATGGTGAGTGGAGGGAAAATGGGACTAAAGGAAAGTGTGGGTGTTAAAGAGGGGCTCTGGGTGTGGGGAGACAGAGAATGGCTCTGGGGCAGCTAGGGAAGTTGCAGAGAGCAGCAATAGGTGCTGGAAGCTGGAGAGAACTGCAGAACAGCTAATAGGAGCTGGGAAGCTGCAGGAGGTGGGAGGAAGCCTGAAAACAGAGAGAGAGGAGCAGAAAATCACAGGAAAAGCAGACAGGACAGCAGAAAAGCAAGAAGAGGCTGAGAGGTTGCAGAAAAGAGGAGATGGAATTGGGAGGAGATTAGGAAAATAGCAGAGAGGGTTGGAACTAGAGCTGAGAGAGAGAGAATGAGGCTGGAATTGAAGATAGGGAATCTCACTGGGGATTCTCACTGGGTCTGTCTGTGTGTGACCCTAGTGACAGGAGGCATGCCCAGGCAAGGGTCAGCCCTTGGCATACTGAGCATGTGTGCTCTATGCAGGGATGTGCAGTTTTGGGTGTCTGTAATAGTGGGGTAGAATGATAGAGTTGCTGGTTCTGCAGGGTCTTTTGTTTTTCAAATGCTGGTCTTGTCTCTTTTCCTGGCTGAGGTCTGTAATTCCTGGATGAATCAATGCGAGGTGATGGCCCAGTTGCTACAGGCCATTCAGTAGAGGCCTCCTACCATTGTATTTCAATCATTTCCAATCATTCTTCTTCATTGGGGAACCAATTTACATGGGAGGGGTACAATGAATCATATTGTTGCAACATGGGATGCCCAGGCAGAGGACAGAAGATAGAGGCTTGATATATAAAATGGAAACTTGCCATGACTTTAGTTCACTTACAAACACAGGCCTAAACCATACAATATCCATATGAAACAATAAAAACCAATACAAAATGATAATACAACATACAACAGTAAAAATCAACACAATCATAATAATAATACAATATAAAACAGTGGATATCCAAAACCAAAAACTTGTTACCAAAATAAAAATGTTTAAAGCTTATCCTAAGTCTGAGCTCACTTATACTTATCTATAGGGAAGAGAAAGGGAGAGAAAAAGTCAGAAATGGTTAGGGAAGGGGAGCAAATGCAATAAAAAATAAAGAAAAAACTGGGAGTTTTGCTACACAATAGAGAGAAGAAGAGTTATTACAGTTGCATGTGTGCACACATTTTCCAGCACAGCAAACATTATGAAGTGTGCTAGAAAGGCAGGTGCCAGACCTTCTGGCAGGAGAGGAGGAGAGGCTATAGGGCGTAGGGGGAGAGCTAGACTTGGAAGTCTCCCCTGCCCCAATGTGCACATTTCCTGGCAGTGATGAGTCTTCTGCTGCCAGTGGAAGCAAGGAGGTGGAAGCAGTACCTGTCCCTGCACCTGCACTGCCTCCTCTAACACCAGACATAGCCACCAGGACCAGCATGACAGTTTCCTCCACCCCAATTTCATCTCCCAGCTTGAGCCTCTGAGTGCCAGAGGAGGAACTGGATCTGGAAGAAGTGGACCTGAGCACCCTAGCAAAAGAAATTCTAGGGAATAAGGGGGAATCTGAGTTTGTACTCCACACTTCTCAAAGCTCCCCTAGAGTCAGGTCTCTTTCTCTGAAAGGGACCTCAGAGGAGGTTGTGGGGGTAGGTGGATCATCTTCTCCAATGTTGTGCCTCTCCCTGCTGAGAGGGATAAGGCAGGATCCCCACCCTCAACCCAGAAGTGGGGGAGGGGGGAAGGGAGGGGTGTAGTGTGGGATCATTTTGAGGAAGCAGATGATGCCAAGTATGCTATCTGAGAGCACCGCTAAAGACAGATCAGCTAGAGCAGAGGTCAGCAACCCCTGGCAAGCATGCTGAGCGTGTCATGCAAGGCCATTTTGCTTGGCACGTCATGGCCAGCCCTGGCTCTGGGTAGCTGCTGCCAGCGATGGAACCTGGGCTGCTCCCAGCAGGGAGCAGCTACCCAGAGCCAGGGCTGCAGCTGGGAGGCTGCCAATGGCTGTTCTGGGCTCTGGAGCCCTGACATCAGCTCTGTACTGGTGTATGTACACATGCCTCAGAGTGGGCAGTGGCGGAGGGGCCTGAGGCAGTGAAACCCCGGTCTCTCCCCTGCTCCTGGCACAGAGCTCATGACTGGACTCTGAAGCCTGCTGCAGCAGTTTGTAGCCAGCCTGGGCTCTGGGCAGCTGCAGCAAGCAAAAAACAGTGGGCAGGCTGCAAACAGCTGCATTGGGATCCACAGCTCTGTCATCAGCTCCATGCTGGTGGTAACTGTGCGTGCATGGAGCTGATGCTAGAGCTGTGGAGCCTGGCACAGCTGTTTTTAGCCTGCCCACTGTTTTTTGCTTGCTGCAACTGCCTAGAGCCCAAGCTGGCTACAAACAGGTGCTCCAAGCTCTGGAGTCCAGTCACCAGCTCTATGTCAGGAGCGGGGGAGAGACCAGGGTTATGCTGCCTCATGCCCCTCTCCCACTGCCCACTCTGAGGCACATGTC
>NW_017728886.1:114564591-114581705 GCF_001723895.1 Crocodylus porosus
TAATAATAATACAATATAAAACAGTGGATATCCAAAACCAAAAACTTGTTACCAAAATAAAAATGTTTAAAGCTTATCCTAAGTCTGAGCTCACTTATACTTATCTATAGGGAAGAGAAAGGGAGAGAAAAAGTCAGAAATGGTTAGGGAAGGGGAGCAAATGCAATAAAAAATAAAGAAAAAACTGGGAGTTTTGCTACACAATAGAGAGAAGAAGAGTTATTACAGTTGCATGTGTGCACACATTTTCCAGCACAGCAAACATTATGAAGTGTGCTAGAAAGGCAGGTGCCAGACCTTCTGGCAGGAGAGGAGGAGAGGCTATAGGGCGTAGGGGGAGAGCTAGACTTGGAAGTCTCCCCTGCCCCAATGTGCACATTTCCTGGCAGTGATGAGTCTTCTGCTGCCAGTGGAAGCAAGGAGGTGGAAGCAGTACCTGTCCCTGCACCTGCACTGCCTCCTCTAACACCAGACATAGCCACCAGGACCAGCATGACAGTTTCCTCCACCCCAATTTCATCTCCCAGCTTGAGCCTCTGAGTGCCAGAGGAGGAACTGGATCTGGAAGAAGTGGACCTGAGCACCCTAGCAAAAGAAATTCTAGGGAATAAGGGGGAATCTGAGTTTGTACTCCACACTTCTCAAAGCTCCCCTAGAGTCAGGTCTCTTTCTCTGAAAGGGACCTCAGAGGAGGTTGTGGGGGTAGGTGGATCATCTTCTCCAATGTTGTGCCTCTCCCTGCTGAGAGGGATAAGGCAGGATCCCCACCCTCAACCCAGAAGTGGGGGAGGGGGGAAGGGAGGGGTGTAGTGTGGGATCATTTTGAGGAAGCAGATGATGCCAAGTATGCTATCTGAGAGCACCGCTAAAGACAGATCAGCTAGAGCAGAGGTCAGCAACCCCTGGCAAGCATGCTGAGCGTGTCATGCAAGGCCATTTTGCTTGGCACGTCATGGCCAGCCCTGGCTCTGGGTAGCTGCTGCCAGCGATGGAACCTGGGCTGCTCCCAGCAGGGAGCAGCTACCCAGAGCCAGGGCTGCAGCTGGGAGGCTGCCAATGGCTGTTCTGGGCTCTGGAGCCCTGACATCAGCTCTGTACTGGTGTATGTACACATGCCTCAGAGTGGGCAGTGGCGGAGGGGCCTGAGGCAGTGAAACCCCGGTCTCTCCCCTGCTCCTGGCACAGAGCTCATGACTGGACTCTGAAGCCTGCTGCAGCAGTTTGTAGCCAGCCTGGGCTCTGGGCAGCTGCAGCAAGCAAAAAACAGTGGGCAGGCTGCAAACAGCTGCATTGGGATCCACAGCTCTGTCATCAGCTCCATGCTGGTGGTAACTGTGCGTGCATGGAGCTGATGCTAGAGCTGTGGAGCCTGGCACAGCTGTTTTTAGCCTGCCCACTGTTTTTTGCTTGCTGCAACTGCCTAGAGCCCAAGCTGGCTACAAACAGGTGCTCCAAGCTCTGGAGTCCAGTCACCAGCTCTATGTCAGGAGCGGGGGAGAGACCAGGGTTATGCTGCCTCATGCCCCTCTCCCACTGCCCACTCTGAGGCACATGTCCACACACTGGTATAGAGCTGATGGGTGGTGCTCTGGAGCCCGGCACAGCTGTTGGCAGCCTCCCAGCTGCAGCCAGCCCTGGCTTTAGTGTGATCAGTCAGGCCGTCACTGGGCTCTCCTTCAAGTGGAGGTGATGGATGAGTCCCACACAACAAGGAAGATCATGATGGCCGTGAACTGTATGGTGCAGGGGTGGCTTGTTGGGCAGGGTGAGCTCACACATGGGTTCATGGTCACTGACAATGGGCCAATATGATCAAGGCAGTGTATGATGCCAACTTTGTCGGCATCCACTGTGGCACACAAGTTCCTCTCATAGTCAGGGGCACCTAGGAGGGGGTCAGGGCTGCCGGTGATGGTGCCATCACAACTAGCCAGCTGATTTCAAAATGCAGGAAGGTGGTGAGCTACTTGCACCGCAACATCAAGGGAGGCAAGCTGCTGCGGGACAAATGCACCCCACAGCAGCTTCAATGTCAGGGTCCAGATGCAGAAGACCCCAGCCTTGGGTAGGTAGCGCCAAGGGTTTAGTGGTTACCTATCTCACTGAGGATGTGCAGACACTGGATTGTGACCCCTTAACCTATTGAGCATCCCACAGCGATGTGGCAGGATCTGCCACAGTTGCCTGGAAATACCTGTCTTGTACACTGACCAGTTTTCCAAGAGAGAGGGTGTTCAGCATTGCTGGGGATGTTGTGACAGCCCACTGCATCTCCTTGGATCTTGGTTTGGTGGAGCAGCTGGTGTTCTTCAAGGTGAACCACACTGCTGGGGTTCCCTAAGCTCCACCTTCAGATGAAGTGAGAGCCATCCTCTTCACATCATCCACACCTATTTCCTTTTTTAAAAAAAGACATTTGGTGCCCTATTCTCAGAGCTGGAGATAGCACTTACTGCATCACTAGCCAGGACGAACTCTGAGTTCCCATGCCAGGACGAACATTGAGGTATGAGCTGGGGCTATGGGGAAGGAGGAAGCCTGAGGTTTTCCATCTAAATTGGTTTTCCATCAAGGTGTGGCAGATGAAAGAGGGGTGGGTGGTTGGCCCAGAAATAAGTGGGCAGGCCAAGATCTCACCTGCACTGGGAAGGCCCCCTGCTCTCCCCGGATGGAATAAATAATGAAGAAGCCAGAGCCTGGCATGCAATGCAGGCAAGAAAGCCAGTAAGTTAAAACATAAATTGAGGCATCAGGGGGTTAGAGACAGGCTGTCAGGGTGCAGGGGGGGATGTAGGAGGTAAAAGTGGAGAGGTACTTGGAGAGTCAGATGTCAGACAGGTTATAGTATGTCATAAATCCAATATATATAGAGAGTCCATGAGCTTTTGTATCCAGGAGGTTGATTGACGAGTGACACGAGTTTTGCTTTCGGATGTTTGAGGTTCACTTTCCCAGAAACCTCTGCACCTAACTGCTTGAAACCTGACAGGCCTCATGTTCTCTGTAGGGACTATCACCACTGCTATTTTCATCCAAATCTGCCTTAACACACACACACAACATGAGCTTTGCTCTTAGCCATTTGAGGTTCAGTTTCCCAGAAACCCCTGCATCTATCTCCTTTAAACTTGTCAGGATTCATGTCCTCAGGAGGGGAAACCATCCATGCTATTTTCATCCGAATCTGCCCCAAAATGACAAAGTTATAGGTATTTCAGTGATTCCCCATTATAGTCTATGGCTGAATCACCTAATCTCTCTGAATCAGCGCTGAATCTTCTGAAGCCAATTCAGCCAAATTGATTCAGGACAATGATCTGAATCTCTGAATAGAACCACTGTCCTCCAGATGGGCCAAATTCGAATTGAATACTTTTGACCAGGCCACACAGGCCAACTTATTAGTTCACTGCACCCCATGCCACTTGTTCCCCCTGGTGTCTGCCCCTCCGGCCACCTGCTTGTGCTCGTCATCCTAGACACTTTCCCTCTCCCTCCCCCTGCTGTCTTCCCCCTACCATGACTGCTATGCAGTCACTTTGGCTCCCTGCAGTCAGGGCATGGAGTACACAGTTGTTCCAGTCCTGGTCAGGTAGCAGTGGTAGTGACAGCCCCAGCCCCAAAGCTGAAGCCAGATTCTCCTATGTTTCCCCTGTGACCCCACACTGTGGTTCTCTTTTCCACACCATGCAATCTCCCCCACTCTGCCCCACACACAGTCCCTGGGGTGGGGTCCAGAGTTGGGGCTAGAGCTGGAGCCACAGCAGCTTGGACTTGAATCTAACATGAGGAGGCCAATTATTTTGGCTGGAGGGCCACTTAAAGCATTTTGGTGAGCTGCAAGGGCACCATATGGATAGGCCGACCCCTTGACAGTTGCCCCTCCCCCAGTCTCTACAATGGGACCAGAAGTCCCACCCCCTAACCCTTGACCTTTACCACTGGAAGTCCTTCCCCTTGCCCCACCCAGCCACCAAATATTCATTTTGGGAGGTGGGGGGTGTTATCTTAGAACCAGAAAAAAATGAAAGTCAAAAATCAGCTATACCATATTTTAATTTTATTTCAAAAATATTTTTGTCATGATTTGTGTTTGTGTAGTGTATATAGAGGTGATTGCATACAGTCTTATACTTCTATGCATGGGTTGTGTGAATGGGTGAGTATGTATGTATGGTGTATGGTGGGTGTGGGTCTGTGAATTTATAGTGGGGGTATAGGGGTATATGGTGAGGGGTGGTAAGGCATATGGTATATTGAGGTGTATGTATATGTCAGTAGGGGTTTGTGGGAGCAAGGTAAGGGGTGTGAGGGAAGGTGGGGGGTGAGGGGCCCCCACACACTCTCCCACATTGTGCAGCCCCCACTGCCAGCAGCAGGAACAGGCAGGAGGGCCAGGGTGCTCCTGCTCGATGAGGCATGGCTCTGGCCAGCTCTGTGCATAAGGGCTGTGCACCACATGTCTGTAGCTCCCACACTCACACCAGGGAAGCTCCACATTGGACTCTGCGGGGCTTCCTCCACTCCTGGTCTGCAGATCTACACTGCAGAGGGCAGGGAAGGAAGCCAGCACCAGCTCAGGGCTTCCCCTGCTGCAAGTGTGGGAGCTGCAGGGGCAGGGCATGGAGCGGAGCTGTTGGACAGGCTGCATTTCTTGCCCCTGCATGCAGGACCGGCTGGAGCCATGCCCAACCTGTAGTGGCTGCACCTGGCACAGACATTATGAACCTCCTGCCTGCTGCTGTTGTTGGCAGTGGGGGCTGCATGCAATGTGGGGGAGGGTGTAAGGAGTCCCCATGCCCCCACCCTCCTTCACACCCACATCCTGCCCAGCATGCCCCCTGGGCACGGGCTTTGCACTGCTCTCCATGCTTCTACCCAGCTTCAGCTGCAGCTCCACTACCCCCACTTTGGCCCCTGTCCCCACCCCCACTGCTTCCCTAACTGCTGCCCAGAATGAACTGGAAGCCACAGAAGCCAAGCAGTAGGGGCGGCAGAAGTCCCACCTGGAAGCTGCTGCTGGCTGGGCAGGGTCCTTCCACCAACAAGGATGGGAGTGAGGCACAATAAGGTACGTTAGGCAGGGGGTCTACACATGGGTGCTTTGCTCCCACCCTTGTGGGCAGAAGGGCTTGGTGGGGTGCAATTTGTTGGGGGGCCATGGGCGAAATGAATGTGCCTGGTGGGCTGGATGTGGCCCATGGGCTGTATTTTGCCCACCCTTTTCCCCCAGATTGAATGGGAGAGAAAACCTCATCTTGGATTTGAGAAAATAGTGGGGGAGGGGTTGTACTGTTACACAAAACCACAAAGCAGAAGCTGCAAGAGGGAGAATGTTCACTGTAGTTTCTCTAGTTATTGAGAAACATTCAGTGAGTTGTACTTTAGAAATACTGTGAATTTGTTTATGGGGGGCTATTGTTGCTGTTTGTTTTGCCCAGTTTTAAGATAGAGTAGGAGGCATGATGTTCAGCACAGAGGGTCCTATGTTCTGTACTTGGTCTATTAGAATCTGAGTCTCTTAAATTTGTGAAATATTGTAATTATTGTCTTTTCCAAAGGGTTTCAAAGACAGGTAGATTTAGGATGTGGTTGGCAATTTATAAAATTATCAATATTTTGTGGCTGCCCATAAGCTGATGGTGACATCAATTGTCAAGTTATCATTTTGTTTGGATATTTATCTTAAGATTTTTGTATTTGTAAAGCCGGAATAGAGGCTGTTTTAAGTAATTAATTTATTTTTAACAATGATCGGTTAGAATTACAATAATTTTAGTATGCTTGTAAAAATCCATATATCATTGAAATGACAACTGCTGAAAAAAAACTTGATTTTAGTGTGGAGCAGTTCAAAAAATGTTCCTTTAATTTTGATTCGCTTAGAGATTCATTTACTGAATTTTGCTTTAATTTTTAATTTTTCTTCATTTTTTTCAAGAATCTAACTTCTCCCAGAGAACCCTCTTTGTCTATAATGGTTTTGCATTTCACTGATCTGAATGAAGTTCTTTCTGATTTACACTTGAGTAATGGAACCAGGTTCTCAAACTGAAACTGAAATTCAATAGACAAGCTTGATACTGTTTTCATTTGAAATCAGAATTCGTCCCAGGTTCATGTGAAATTTAGTCAAAGGAAAACTTAGCTGACACAGTTTGATGTTTGCGTTGAGTTTGATATAAAAAATACAACTGTTTCACACATCCCTAAAAAAACAACTCAGGCTCAGTTTTTGTGTTGTTTGTTTGTTTGTTTTCATAGAAACTTTCCATCTGAAGCAACAAAAAGTACTTTTGAAGGAACTTTACATTTCTAACAAGTGATCAGCAGTACAAGCTAAGCTGACCTTTGCAGAAAAAGGATGGAAGGTTTAATTTCTCAAAAAAATATGCTTTCTCTAAAAATATTTTTTTCATAAAGCTGAGAATGTCCGTCCTGCTCCTGATAACTGGTGAATGACATTCTGGTCTAAGTAGTGATGGCAGTTACAGAAAACCAACATAATCTGGCAACTACAACTGGCCTTCTCTACACTTGGGAAAATGGTATAAAGATGCCATCATTTTTGCAGCTAGTGAATGTGCTGCCATCCTCTGCGTTCAAATAAATAAATGTCTCCACAGGAAGAAGAACAGGAAGACAGGGTCCACTAAAGTGACAGCATTTGAATTTCAATAGTATCAATGCAGTTGAGCCTGCAAGGTCGGGACTATAATTATCTACTATAATGTAGATGACCTGCAGATGACTTTCTATTTGGAAATCTGGTGGCCTGGTTTAGGTCCTTAGGTCTCCTCTCTAATCATAACCCACTAACTACATGCATTAAAATTTCTTTAATTCATCCCAATGTCAATAGTCCAGCCCACACCAGAAATTCTCTGATCATAAGGTCTGAGACCAGACTGTCTCCTACAGTGTTCAGTTACTTGCATCCACAAAATGTTCAGAGCTTGTGCAAACTAAGCAAAAGCATGCAAAGTTTGCCAGTTACCCTGCATCATGTTTCTTGTCTATCGTTGTCCCTAATTATCATACTTAGCACAAGAAGTGAGATGAAAGGCTCTGTTTGACCTTCCTGTTCCTCTCCAGTGAAGAAGTTCTAGGAATCCATTTGACTGCTACATATCTTCCCTTTTATGCTTTGTGTGGACATAAAAGCAAGATAATGAAGACTGCAACTTGTAAGTGCTTCGTGGTAGTTGAAGGACGGCTTTGATTTACCCAAGGATAGAGGTATAAATGTGTTTTGAGTATAATACCATGGTTTGCCACTATATATGCAAGCTTTTCTCTACCTCCCTCCATTATGCAACACAAAAAATATATCTGCTCTATTAATGTGAGTATACAGTTCCCTTACATGGTAACAAAAAGTTGAAGGGAATGATAACCCTTAGAAAAGTCTGACCTGATCCATTTTACTCAGTGAAGTGTTGGCACTAAACAGTGATAATTATACAGAGCTATAATTTTGTCAAGGGTTTTAGCTGTTTCACTGATGATAATTTTAGCAGAAGTATCTTGCTAATGTATTATTTGTAGAAGTCAGACATGAGATATCAGATACGTCATGACCTCAGTAGTCTCCTACTTTCAAGATATCTCTGGAGGAATGGGAGATGAAGAAAGCAAGTGAGAATATATGGGGAGATGAATAGAAAGCTGAGTAGTTTACAGCATTTCAGTAGGATACAGGTTAGGAGACCCTTGCAAGGATTATAGAGGTTTTGCTCCATAACTGAGTTAACAGAATTTGCAAGTCTGATGCAGCATTTTTTAGTGCTGAAAATGTAGGTAATTTTTAAATTTACTGAATACTGATATGAACATTTAGGAGGGAAAAAGAATAGCTGTTTTTAGGTAGAAACAAAGTCTGTAGAACCTGTCCAAAGAAAAGACCTCCCGGGCTGCTGAGTCCAGTTTCATTTAAAGAATCTTGCGATGGTAGAAGATCAAGAGCAAAAAATAAATAGTCACAATATTCTGCCTCTTGTTATACCAGAAACATTATATCTGCTGCTGCTTCAAACTTTTTAACTTTCCCTACCTTAACTCTATAAGATAGTAGCTTCTGGAATGTGCCATGGGAAACTTCAGCTCCAAATAAAAGTGTTTTAGGACTAACTGATTAACAAAGGTATAGAAAATATAAAGGGCCCCATTCCAATTAAACAAGGTGAAGTGATTTTCATATAATGTTTTCAACCAAAGAGCTATAAGACAGCATCATATATAGCTTTGGGGGTATGAAACCTTCCTCATTCATATTTATTAGGTACATCTGGCACTTTCTCATAATTTATATGCAGTAAATTTCTGTAATAAATACTAAATATACATACCACACATTTACTATCCTGCTATTATGTCTTTTAGATAATTTAGTAGTGGGTATGCTTTGCATTTCAAATATTTTCTTATGCTAACTTTATATAAGAGTGAGGGGAACTGTGTCTTAGTATGATTACTAATTGCTTAGGAAAACATTCCTCTTGGTATTCATGAAATCAGAAGCAGCCTTTTGGTTTCGTTTATGCTTGTTAGAGGCAGTATAATGATGTGGTGAAAAAACAGTAAGAAAAACAAAATAATAAACAACAGAGCATATACTTCTTTTTTAAAATTTATTGGAATTGAGGAAAGGTAGGTTTTAGTGCTAGAGAAACCTGCAATAGAGTGTGCACTATGTGGTCTTTCTAAGGAAGGCTTTATTATTCCTAGTCCAACACAGATTCTCTCTGCGACCTTGTGTGAGCTGCTTATGCCTTCAGCTTAGAATCTTGAAGTATTGCTGTAGAAGTCAGCCCTCTCTGTCCTTCCTCTACCCCTGCTCTTCCAGGAGACAAGCAGATGGTCTCAGATGCCTAACCACTTATCCTATCCTGAAGCACAAACTCTTTGAGGCTCTTTCCTGGCCAGTACCTTGCCCCATAAAGTTTTACACAAGAGGGTAGCCTGGAAGCCACAATCTGCAGTGAACAGAGGGGGAGAAGCGGGTGTAGATAGCAAAAAGTTCAAACCTGCAAAGGGAACAAAGCTGCTATTCACAATCCAACAGAGGAAAGTACTTTTCCTTTCATATAAGAAGAGTGTGTGGCTTTTGCACACTCCCATATTCCCTAATAAAGCCACACTGGAGCACAGAAGGGAGGTTCTTCCTCAAATGCATAATGTGCCATGGGCTCCTTGAGAAGCTTTATTCCATGGAAAGGAATAGATAAAAAACCTTGTTCCCAGCTCTGTTAGGGAGGGGACAGCAGAAACATGGCTAACCTTCATCCTTGCTCCCTGGACCTAGATGTAACGGGTTCCCATGTATCTGGAGTTCAGGGACTGTTATCTGGAGTCATTTTTTGTTCTTCCCACACATTTCCATATTATCAGTATGCAAATAACCTCTTAGTGGGTGTGTCTACACATGTGCCTGGCTGCACAGTTGCTACTAGGCAGTCTTGGTCATGCCCTCAATTATCTTTGTTGCCTGACTCTGGACCATTTTAAAATGGCAAGCAACAGTACTTTAAAAACCTAGAATGGCTTACAGTACTCCAGGTGATGCCTACCCAGTGCCAAGTCGTGAGGCACTATCACCTCCCATATGTTTTTGTTTATGCAACCCAAAGCAACAATAATCTTTTCTGTTGCTGCATCACGCTGCAGACTCATATTGAGTCTGTCATCTACCAAGAGTCCCAAGCCCTTTTCCATAGAACTGGCATCCAGCCAGGTGTCCCTCATTTTGTTTTTGTGTTTTTGTTTATTCCTCCTGAGGTGTAGCACCTTGCATTTCTCTGCACTGAACTTCATCCTATTAGTTCCAGCCCAACTTTCCTGTAAAAACTGCAAGAGACTTGTTTAAAGTTACAAGATGGAATCTGCTTGCTCAAACACCGGCTGTTCAGAAGAATCAGTTCATTAGAACTTTACTTCTGCCACTGAATGCATCAGTAACTCTGGCAGTAATCAGAAATTATTATAGAAAAGCACATTGACAACCTTGTTATCATCCTGATATGCACTGACCTAGAATTTCAGTGTGAGATTGGTTTCTCCTCCCCTTCCTCTCTCTTTGAAACACATTCAGGGAGTTAATCCATATAATGCATTTCCAAGTTAAGCATATTCCCATATCAGGGATTTAAACCTGGCTGGAATGAGTAGGATCCCAACCTGAAAACAAATAGAACAGAAGATATACAGTAGTTCTTTAAAGATGACAGAGTAACTGAAATGTCTGCAATGCTTCCTGACTGTGAATCAGAGAGAAAATTGAAATCATAAATAAACAGGTTGAAGACACTGATTACTGGAAGGAAGATCTTGGGGAATCCTCTCACCCCCAAGTTATAATTTTAGATGCATATTATATCAAGGCAGACAGAGCCTTCCGAAACAATAAATTTCCCTTCCCTTGTTCAGCTTCCACTTCCTGTCTCCTGTTTCTGGGGTAGGGCTGGGTATTGTGCCAAGGGATTCCACAGCTCAGGAGGTGCCCCTGTTGTGACACGGTGCAATGGAGGGGGTATACCCACTTGCCATAGCTCAATGTGGGCTTGGCACGTGCTGGCAGCAGGCAACTCAGGGGGCCCACAGCCCAGGCAGTATATGGCCCCTTGTTGCTCTGCAGTTGTACAACTCTGCCAGGAACGTATCACTGGGTATGCTCAAAAGAGAGAAAAATGTTGGGACAATGGAAAAAAATAGTTCCACACAGTAATATCCAGGATGAAACAAGTGCAGGCAAGCTTTTCATCTAGAGATGGGCTCCAACTAACTCAGCACTTAACTCAGCTTTGTGAATTCCAAAATCCAAATGCTACGGCAAAAGAGAGAGAGCAAAAGAGATTACAAGATTTCCCCCCCAAATTATAGCTATTTTTCTCTGAAATTTCATAGACTTTTTGATTGATTTTATAAAAGCCAAATGAAAGATAAATCTTCACAATTTCCAAGTTTTCAGGCTTTGTAGTGACAAAGTGGTTATAGTATAACATAGCATTTTACAGGTAAGATTAAAAGTCATATTTCAATATAGTATTTCTGAGAATACCCACATGTGAACACCCAAAATGCAATTTCATAGCATAACCTAATGAAAGCCACTTACAACGGAGAATGAGAGTTTGTGTTGGGTGTATGCGTACGAGAAAGAGACAGAGACCATTGTAGCTTTGACCTATGTCAAAAAATGGCATAGTCCCTACGGTTAGGATGTAATTAGCTCAGCTCAGAGCCTAGGACCTAGCTAGTTTCAGTGAAATGGTCAGGACAATCAGTCCTTTGAGGCCACAAGGAAACAGGTCTCACCTGCTGTAATGATAGAAGTCACAATTTAAAGACACTCCTTTACTTAGACTCCAGAAGTTGGTAATAAAAGGTGCCAATACATGTGCTCAGGGGTGGGAAGGGGTTCCAAGAGCCACTCTACTTAAATCTCATATATTCAGCATCCTACATTCCCTGGAAGATCCCAGTATAAAAAACAAAACAAAACAAAACAAATCTCTAAAAGAGTGGGGTGGTGCACATGCATCGCTGGAAAACAGCCTCATCATGGCTGCCAGCCAGGCTTCATACTACTGGATTGCTGCAGCTGTAGTCCTCAGAAGCCTTCAGGACCCCAGGTAAGGCTGCTAGGGTGAGCCCAGCCTCCCCTACCCCACCCAGGGCAATGTGCTGTACACTAGAGCGTGTGTGCGTGGGCGTTTCCCGGGGAACAGGAGCAGTGGCACATATCATTGTGCCACTACTGTTTGTCCCCGGAGAAACACATGTTCCTACTCATGGGGATGGACACACAGAGACTTGTTAAAAGAGTTGCGGAAAAGGTGGAATAGGAATGTGAGTGAGACGTGTTCCAGAGTGATGTTTCATTATCCTCTCCTTTGTACTAATGGAATGTTGCGGTAATTTTAATTTTCTACTTTTGTTAAGAGGGAAGACAAAGTGATAGAAGTCATAAAACATGGCTGTATGTTATTGTACCCGTTGATCACTACACTTGCAACTGACTTAGATCAGTGTCTTGACTAGCCAGTCCTAACTAAGGAATCAGTGCATCCAATCCCCTGAGGTCATAGGAAACAGCTGCCATTTACTTGAGCCTTTACAGGCTGATTCCAAATAGCAGAACATTATCTGGGAAAAGATTCTGGTGCTTGCTCCTGACTTCTCTGCAGCTCTTTGACTTCCTTATCTGAAATTCTGGCATTGGTACCTGGCCTATCCAAAACTCCTGTCTTTATTTTTGGCTCAATCTAGTCCTGGACTTCACCCAATTATCAGGTGACTTTCTCTAACCACCTACACCTTGGTCAGTAATACCAGGGTGGTGTGGTGGTGTGGTCATATATCCCTTTGGACTTTGGTGCATGAACAGCAGCTCTTCACCACTGAGAACTCTGGTCTCAGCTGTCAGTTGCACTCCCTGCACTAGTGAGCTCCCCTCTGCTTTCCCCTTTTAAAAATCCTGGATGTGCTCTTGTGAACTGTTGCAAAAGTTAGTTTCAAGAATATTGCACTATTAGGCTCTGTAGTATGGAGTCTGGTGCTATTGCAATATTTAATATTGGAAAAAACAGGGAATCTTAGAATGATGTAGCACAGTGTATGCAAATCTTTTATACTTCTTTTGATATGTCTAGTGTTCCTGCTTCTAATATTAGGCTGCCTCAGATAGTAAGGGTGCACCGATAGAGATTTTTTTGGCCAATAACAATGGCCATTTTTTAACAAGCCATATTGATTGATATCTACCCAATTGCCAAAATGTAGCCATCAGACTGGAGAGCGTGTCCAGCTGGTAAGTCTGTTATGGTATAAGGGGCAAGGGAGGAGTGAAGCGGCATGGTGAGGGACAGATTGAGGCCCCTGTGGTGAGGGAGGGAGTGGGACTGGTGTAGGGGCTGGAGCTGGGTTGGGGCAGGCATTGCACAGCCAGGGCAGAGCATGGGATGGAGCCATGAGCGGCTTGTCCGGGGGGCATGGGAGGTGGTGGCTCTCACTGCTGCACACAGTCCGGGATGGCCTGTGGGCATGTGCGCCTGGATCTGTGTGTCGGGTGAGAGCGGGTTGCTGCTGTGGGCTGAGGCTGGTGCCGAGATTTTCCAGTGTGGGGCTGGGGCAGACTATGCTTAGGGCAGGCAGCAGCGGTGCTAGGAGGGGTGCTATGGCAGAGGCTATAGCCACCCCAAAACTTGCTGTAGCTCCCATCCTAGCAGTGCCACCACCCGCCCTAAGCACAGCCCATCCCAAAATGCCACCAGGAAGAGCCCAGCACCACCTCAGCCTCAGCCTGAAACAGCAGCCCACCCTCACCCCACATGCAGATTTGGGAGCACACACCCCAGAGTGCATGAAGCAGTGGGAGCTGCCACACCCTCCCCACACCTCCTGGATGAGCTGCTTGTGGCTCCATCCCACATCCCACCCTGGTTATGTAATGCCTTCCCCTGCCCCAGCCCCACTCCCTTCCTCATGGCTGGGGCCTCAATCTGCTCAATGCCGCGCTGCGGCTGCACACATGAACAGGCCTTTATTAGTGACATTATTGGCCACATCACCCAAAAAATACTGATTTCCTATACTCTCAATTTTCCTTACTTTTTAAGTTTACTTAGAATCCAGTGTGGGACCAATGTATTGGTGCTCCTATATCAGATAGCCTACCTGCAACATATTAATTCCTCATCCTTGTACTATGTGACTAAGGCCCCAACTACACATTACACTTAAGATGTGATTAACCAATTAATCATGTCTTAAGTTGTGATTCAACCACTTCTTCAATCAGTTGATGATGTTGTAGCAAAACCCCATTTTTCTTTTTTTAAATTTTAAAATATATTTCCTCCTTTCCCCAGTTATTTCTGACTTTTTCTCTCCCTCTTTATTCCTTATAGATAAGTATGAGTAAGCTAAGACATAGGATAAGCTTTTGCATTTTATCTTGGTGACAATTTTTTTTCTCTCTCTTTCTCTGTCTCCTTCTTTACAAATAAGTACTCCGTTATGGATGTCCTTTGTTTATATTGTATAATTATTATGTTTATATTGCTATTTACTGTGTGATTACTCTTTTACTGATTTTTACTAGGTTTATTTTATGATACTATGATTTAGGCCTACATGTGTAAGTTAGCATAAGTAATGTCAAGTTATGTAAAGTTTCCATTTTGTATGTCAAGCCTCCATCTTGTGTCCTCTACCCAGGTGTAACTTATGACTTGTGTATAACCAATCTCATGTAAATTGGTTCCTGAATGAATAGGGATGAAGGAGCGTGCTTGAGATACAATGGTAGCAGGCCTCTACTGAATAATCAACTCAACAACTGGACCATCAGCTTAATGACTGGATTATTGCCTTCCATTGACTCACTCAGGAACCACAGACCTCACCCAGGAACAGAACAGAAATCCATCATTTGAAAGGCAAAAACCCTACAGAAACCAGCAACCCCACCATTGTGTCCTACAAGACAATGAGGACACCTGGATCTGTAGGCTGAACAGGAAAGTCCTTGTCTGGACATGTCCTTCCCGTAGGAGACACAGGTAGCCCACCCCTATAAAGGGGTAGTAAAGTATGACCTTCTTGGGACACCCTCTCCATCTGGACCAGCACTGTGTCACTCCACCTATCCACCCAGAGGCCATGCCAGTGACCCTTTCTGGACAACACCTTGCTGGAGAAGACCCCGATTTGCCATCAAAGATCAATTCACAGTCCAGGATAGGTAGCTATCACCCTCCTTCCCCCAAGCAGAGGACCCAGCTTCTGGCTCTTAAATAAAAAAAAAAAATTGCCCCAGGCTCAATGGCTCCTGCCAGGCAGGAGGCAATCCCCGCCGGCCCCCACTGCCCCATGCTACGTGAGGGGCGGGGCTCTGCCACAAGCCCCCATACCCCACCTGCTTTCTCAGCCCCACCCATGGCTGCCCCACCTGGCTCCAGCTCCTGGTTCTTTAAAAAAAAAACACAAAACCTTGGCCTTACCAGCTCTGGTCAGGCAGTGAGGGTGATCCCCTCTGTCCCCCACTGCCCTGTGCTGTGGGGGGACGGGACTCTGTCATGAGCCCCCAGAAGTCCCAAGGCGGCTGCAGCAGCTGGTGAATCCTTTTTTTTTTTTTTTCCGGACCGGGAGCTGGGGCCATGTGGGGGAGCCGTGGGGGAGGTTGGAGAGCAGGCAGGGGTCGGGGGGCACTCAGGAGGCTGGGGGAGCATGCAGGGGATGGAGCTTAACAGGGGTCCCCCCATGGTCTCCTCCCCTCTCTTCCAGCCCCCCTTCCCCTGCCCCCTACTTACCAGCATGGAGTGCAGGTCCAGCTCCCTGTGGTGACGAGCGAGGACTACCCAAATCTCCAAAGCTCTCTGAATCTTTTCCAAATGGATTCAGAGAGCTTCAAATCAATTCAGACTTTTTTATTGGTTTCCTGATTTGATTTGGATTCAGAGATTTGGCTGCCAAATCAGGCTGAATCTCCTCTGAATTGAATCAGCATCATGTATGTCAATGTGATGTACCTTCATGTGTATGTGACATGTTTGTTTATTCATTTGTACCTTTTTTCCCATTTGGAACTTTGACTTCTACCATCAATTGTCTTATTCTTTGGACTTTTCTTCTTCTCGTGTTTATTAATAGTTTTAAATTCAAGATCCATTAAGTCTAGGTGTAGGCATACCTCAAGGGGTCCTTTGGTTTGCCTCAACACTTAATGTGAAGATTACAGAAAAGTGCAAGGCATGTTAAGTTGTTTGGATCTTTTCTCCATGTGTGTACCTGCCATCTTAAGTTTTCTTAAACCATTTCTAATACTATTAAGGATTTATCTAAATCAGCTCTTTATGAAGACTTTAGGTTTACTCCAAGGAGTGCAAATTGTAGCAGTCTTTATATTGATGTCAGTATGTAATGCGAAATTCTATTTCTGCAGGTGGCTCCAGGCTTACAAAAGCATGTCTGGGTTTTACTATTCTGGTTTTAATAACTTCTACCTTTTTTATTTATGTTGTTGCTAGGATGCAAGAAGTAGCAAACCTCTTCTAAGTCAGCTCCAGAAATTGTGAATAGTGTTTCCTGTGGTGTGTTGTTTCTCATCACTTTTTCTTATTTTGGTATTTATTTTGAAACGCATTTACTTTTCATAGCTCTGATAGCCATTCATTTTGGCTTTTGTCTCAAATCCTACACGCAAGGCCAAGGTCCTGTGACCTCAGTGTAGAACTTTGCCATGCTCCCTTGAGTTGTTCCCTGGTGAACCTCATTACCCAATCCATTATCAATGAGAAAAACTGGGGTGATGCAAAACATACCTTTTTGACACTTGTTACCTCATATATTTTAGTTAGCTGTCTGATGTATTATACAACATGTGATATATCAAAGGATTTTTAGAAATCTCTGAAATTCTGATGTGTCTATGACTACCATTCAAATCAACTCTTATATGAAGATATGTTAATATTTGATCTGTTCAAGATTTGTCCTTATTAAACTGCGTCTGTCCCTGTTTTACTTTTGCCCCTAGTGCTGCCTTTAGTCTGCCTAATGTATTTTACTTGAAACAAAAGGCTACCACATGTGATTCAAGGTTTTCCATTGATTTGTTGGCTCTGGATTTAGGATCCAGATACCTTGTTTCGGGCAGGGGGACCCACACTCAGATGAACCATGACCTTTCCATTTGATAATAAGCACATTTTTGATACACAGTGATAACAAAAAAAAAGCAAATACAAACAATCAAATAATTCTATATATCTACCAAATCCTAGGGCTGTCATCAGAGAAAAAGTACATCTGGTTAGGAGACAGTCTTCATTCTGGGGCTCATTCTCTTAGGTGTCAAATGTCAGCAGTCTGGAGGTGGGATGCTGAGGCCCACAGACCCTGTACAATAGGGTCCATGAGATGGGTTGGTCATATGCCCTTTTTCCGTGGTGGCCTCAAGGATCCTTCCCAGGGGATGGGGATGAGGACAGGGACAGGGACCCTTCTCATGGAGGACAAGGAGGAAGAATCCAGGTGGGGAAAATGGAGGGATCCTTTTGTTGCTGGCACAAGGTGCCCGAGGGAGGCAACAATTGGGTTCGTTGCCCGGTGTG
>NW_017728886.1:114581716-114590333 GCF_001723895.1 Crocodylus porosus
CTCGCCTGCTTTCCAGAAGGACAGGAGATTTGCAGGTGCCTGAGAGAAAGGGTTGCAAAGGTTGGGCAAGGGGGGGCTTTGGCTCATCTGAGCCTGGAGCAGAAGGACTTCATTGACACTCGTGGTCTTCCATCCCTCTGAGTTACCCAGGGTTATGCCCAGTGTCACCAACACTTTGTTACTCTCAAGTCTCTGCTTTTGTATTCTCCTTCCTTCCTGGTGACTCTTGATCCATGGCTCTCTCTCTGGTTGGTTGTCTCTCTGTGGCCACACATCCACATAGCCTTCTGGGTCTTCTACTAATTTGGTCTGTTTCCTCCAAACCGGGACTCAGGCTCCCTTGCTCCAAGGCCTTGCTGCTGGTATCATTTTATCTGATGTTATGGGTAGTATGGCACATACTCCCTTGGTTCCCAAACTTTGTGTCTTTGTTGTGTTAGACAACCTGCCTCCCTTGGAGGCTGTGATCTCATGTTATGACATGCCCCCCTCAGTTCTTAGGCTATGTGTGTAAGCATTGCCCTTGTTGTGTTAAATAGCCTGTCAGCTTCCAGGACTATGAGACACTTCGTGCGTGAGACCCAATCTCTTTAGAAATCAGTTAACTTCTGCTGCCCATCTTGACCCATCCTAATGCATATAAGCCAATGCTCAAAATAAAACAGGTCTTTAAATACCGTTTCTAAGCCAACATGATCATGGTTTCATTTCTTTGGCTGCTTCTTTATGCCTTTATTTTTCCTGTATCTTTATAAGTTCAACAAATATTTGTTGTATTTGTAAAGTCTGCTTTGGGAACTTCCATTGGAACTACCTTGACTTAGCATGTTGCCACTTTTTAAGAATTTAACTACCTTTACTATTTCTACTCTGTGGATAATACAATACACATTTTACCTCATCCTTCTTTAGTGTGCGAGGCATCCACTGTATTTCCATCTAGGCACTGCTTCCATAAAGTTAAACTGTTCTGATGTCTTCATTATTATGTTTCCTTTGTTCTCCTGGATTGGTCTGTTGGTATTTGTTTTCCTCCTTGACAACTGTCTGGTGATATTATACAATACCTTCATATTGTTTTGCACTGTGGCATTCTATGCATTTGCTGCCATTTTGTTTCTAAAGTCTCGTTTGTCTTTCCTGACATTCGTTTTAACCTCTTTGCTCTTTCTGGTGTATTCCTCCTGATATACCTATTTCTGTATTCTTGTTCTTGCTTGATTTAATTTCAGTATGGTTTTGTGCTTGTCTTCTATATTCTTCTATGTGTCTTTTTAGCTTTTCTTTTTGAATATCCAGGCTAGTTTGCAGTGAAAGTTTCCTTTGTACATTTCCATTTGCCACTTTCTACTCAATTATTTCTGTGTAGAAGCTCCTGTTAGCTCTTTGCATTGCCTCCTGTAGTTTGGTGATGTTATAAAGGCAGGTTTTTTATTGTTTTTTCTTTTGGGTTCTTGTTTTTGGAATAGCTCAACTTGTATTCAAGTTCTGAAAAAAATATTTGTTAGTAAAACTCTGTTCCAAGGAATAAAATTAGCTATAAAGGAAAATAATACTTTTATGAATATTTTATGAAGTCCCCAAACATAGTAAGCCAATGTCCTTAAAAATGATGTCCACTGAATACATGAAGACCTGAATACTAAAAGTAGGAAGCAAGAACACAGTCATGAAAATAATTATAGGGAAATAAGACCTCGGTGACATGGAAAATTGTTGAAATGTGTGTTGTTTTTGTGGAGTAAGTTTCCTGACCATCTGAGACCATCTTACCTTATTGTAATATTCACAAGATGGCATGGGAGGTCAACAGATCACAGAAAAGGGAGCTAAATCGATCACATTAAAATTTGATGCAGATGGAGAATAATTTTATCTGACTTATGGAAATGGGGATGTGACAGAGGTGGAAGTTGGCCATTAATTAGTTGTAGCTAAATTGAGAATGGCAGGTTGTTACAGTCATTTTGATAGTGTAGTAATTGCATATTAATATTTAAAGGTTGTAATAATAATACATATTTGAATTATATATATATATTATATGAATATATTTTTTGTAGTATATATAATATAAACCATGTGTGGCGGTGCATTTCTAGTGCCTGCCACTTTAAGGGCTGAGTCAGGCAGCCAGCAGGTGCCTGATTGCAGTGGCCATTTTGAAAAGCCAACCAGCTATATAAACACAGCAGTTCACTACTGGCAGCCAGGTAGAGGCATCAGTTGGCTGAACTGCTGTATGAAACATCTGGCAGTTAGGGCTGTGTGAAGTTTTGGCAGCCATTTTGTTTCAGATTTGGTCATTTAAATGGTCAAAACACTGAATCCAAAATGAAACACAAGGCTCTGAAAAAGCTCTGAAATGAAACAGGCTATCCAAACATTTTGGAAATTTTCTGAAATGATTCGGATGTTTCCAAAATGTTTCAGATGTTTTGGATGTTTCAGAACTGTTTTGGAGCTGTTTTGGAGGTGGGCTTGCAGGGAAAGCAGGGTGGGGGAAGGTTGGTTCTGATATTGACATTTGTAGCTGGCCAGTGATGACACTGACGTCCCTTCCAATCCCAGTGCTCTGGGGGAGGGACAAAGAAGCACCATAAAAGGCTGAGTTGTTGAAATGAGCCTGCCATTTTGCAGCTGCATCTGTCTCAGCAGGAGCAGCAGAGACTGAGAGCACTGCAGCATCATTCTGTAAACATTCAGTTTGGTAGTGCCTTGCTACTAAGTTGTAGCCATTTGCCAATATTTTTCTATTTATTTTTGGTTTCCTACCCTTCCCCCTAAAATCCTGTTATTTGTTCTTGTTATCCCCCCTTCACCTCCCTCCAACACAAAAAGAAAGCAGTGCTTTGCCTGGAAAGCACTCAATACACATACATTTAATTTTATTCCATCCTTGCACTCCATCTGCACCCATTTCCTTTTTTCCTTTTTTTTTTTAAAGAATTTAATGCCCCTCTCTCAAAGCTGAAGGTGAACTCACTGCATCAGCAGCTGATAGGGGAAGAGCATGTCCCTGCTGAGCTCCTGTGCCAGGATGAACTTAGAGGTATGGACTGGGACTATGGGAAGGAGGAGGCCCCAGGTCCTAGGTATGACTAAAACTGCACCCTGCCAGGGTCAGGAGGCCTGATGGGATTGCTGGTAGCACAGCAGCCCCAAGAAATGCCAGGATTGAGAATCTCCCTTGTGAAAGGCAGGTAGGAGGCATTTTATAACCTCCAGCCACCACGTGCATGCAGAGTCCTGGCTGGGGAAAGCTCAGATTGCTATGATCTTGGAGTGACTTGAGGCTTGCTGTTTGCAGTGGAGTTGTGAGGCTCCAGGTGAGCTCAGCTTAGCTGCCTGGGATGCCATCTGCGAGGCATGGACTTTTGGGTTTAAAACATTTCATCAGGATAAGGAAGCATCTAGTTGGTGTGTGTGCACTCTTCCTGGATGGAAGGAATAGTAGAGAAGCTAGAGGCTGGCATGCAATGCAGGCAAGAAAATCAGTCAGTGAAAATGGAAATGGAGGTGCCAGGTGATGAGGGAGAGGCTGGGGTATGGGGGAAGGGGGATGTAGCAGGTAAAAGTGGAGAGGTACTGGAGTCAGAAGTCAGGCAGGTTGTGGTGTGTCATAAATCCAATGTCTATATTGGGTACTTGAGTTTCTTCCTCTAGGAGGTTGATGAAATGAAGTTTATAGGCCTATCTGTGAAAAGTGATTTGTAAATTCCGTTTGAGGATCAGGACTGAAAGACTGAAGGCAGAGTGGTTCGCTTATGAGAAATGTTCCCCCACAGGCAGTTGGGTATTCTTGTCTGTAATAGATTCTGATAAGCAGTTTGTGGGGGTCCTGGAGATATGTTGGCAGGTTTTGCATTTCTTGTCATGGCATGATCTGGATCCATTTGGTGTGTTTTGGGTGGTAGGAAGTTGGCTTCTGGTGAAGAGGTTAGTAAGGTTCAGTGCTTGTTTGAATTTACAAACCACTTTTCACAGATGGGCCTGTGAACTTCACTTCATCAACCTCCTAGATACAGAAACTCATGGAATCAATATAGAGACTGGATTGAAGATGGACTACAACTTGCCAGAGATCTGACTCCCCAGGCAGCAGGTACCTCTCAACTTTTACCTGCTACATTCCCCTTCCACCCACCCCACTCCCTCCTAGTTTCTCTCTCACCCCCGATGCCTCAATTTACATTTTCACTGACTGACTTCCCTGCCTACATTGCATGACAGCCTCTGGCTTCTTTATTATTCCTTCCATCCAGGAAGAGCACACATATACCAACTAGATGCTTCCTTAGCCTGACAAAGAGCTTTTAAACCCGAAAGCTTGCAAAGAAGAATTTATCCAACTATCCCATTGGTCTAATAAAAGATATTAGATAGACCCTAAGAACCTTACTGGGTTATCCTTAGACCAAAACAGCGACAACCTACACCCCTTAAGACACATAAGTGACATGAATTTTGCTTTCAGCAGTTTGAGGTGAAGTTTCACAGAAACCCCTGCAACACTCTGCCTGAAACCTGGAAGGTCTCCCTCATGCCCACATGAGGGGTGATATATGTGGTAGGACAGGTGCTAATGAGGGCTGCCATTTAATGCCCCACTCTCAGAGCTGGAGGCAGCATTTTAGTGTCCCACCAGCTGGCAGGGGAAGAACATCTCACTGCTGAGCTCCTGTGCCAGTAAGAACTTGGAGGTATATGTGCTGGAGTATATTGGGAGGAGGAGGCTCCACATCATCCTGGGTGTGACCTAAAACTTCACCCTGCCAGGGTTTGGAGTCCTGGGTGTGGATGCCAATGGTGCAGCAGCCCCAGAAAATGACAGGACCTTGAACCTCCCTGGTGGAAGGAAGGTAGGAACAGGAGGCACCTGGTAACCTCCAGCCACTGCACAGTTCTGCCTGGGGAAAGCCCAGGCCTGTAAGATCTTTGAGAGGCACGAGGCATACTGGTTGCAGTGGAGTTGTGAGGCTGAGAACAGGGGCTACCACCCCTGCAGTATTCACCCTGCTGTGCCTTAACACACACACATACAGTCACATAGGTCCCAAGTTTTGCCTGTCAGCAGCCTGAGGTGCAGTTTCCCAGAAACCCATGCACCTATCCTCTTGAAAGCTCACAGGCTTCATGGCCTCATCAGGGGCTACCATCCCTGCAGTTTTTATCCCACTGTGCCTTCACACACACACATCATGAGTTTTGCTCTGAACAGTTTGAAGTGCAGTTTCCCAGGAATCCTTGCACCTATATACTTGACACTTGGTAGACTTTATCACCTCAGAAGGGGATAGCATCCCTGCAAATTTCATATGAAGCAGGCAAGAAATGACAAAGTTATAAACAGTTTTGTGATTCCCTATTATACCAAAACACCGTCAAAATTCCAAAACAGTTTCAGCTGAAACAAAATGGGACAGTGATTCAAGAGACTGAAATGGATCATTGTACCTCCTAAATGCCTAATCTGAAACCAAAATGAAACACATGTGTTTCACACAGCCCTACTGGCAAGTAACAGCAGGGGGCTTTTAGTCCTGGGCATGACCTAAAACTTCACCCTGCTGGGATAGGGAGACCTGGTGGGATGGTCAGTGTGTGGAAACCCCATTCAAATACTAGGACAGCCCAATTCCCTGGTAAAAAATGGGTTGGGGCACCTCAGCAACCCCTCATCCCCACAACACTGTAGCTATAAGGGGGTCAGGCATGGCTGCAGCCACTTAAACCCTAGGGTTGTAAGACTCCAGGTGGGGCCAGATGTGGCTGTGGTCACCTGAGCCTCCACAGGGGAATGACACCTCAGGGGCCCCAGGAAGGGGACAGATGTGTAGCCCCAGAGGGGGCAGTAGTGAGAGCACTGATAACAGTTAAGTAGGGCTAAGGGTCAGCCTGAAGGGGAGCCCAAGGGGATGTGCTGAGTAGGGCTGTGGGACATCCTGAAGGGCAACACATGGGTCAACCCCCTGAGGAACAAATGTTGGACATGAGAAGTCCGGTGAGGAGCTAGGGTGGAGTTAGCCCTCTATGTGGTAAATTGGCTGGCCACTAATCAGGTGACGGTTGCAGGAAAGCCCCAACAAACAACATGTTGCCACCTGAGGCGTGAGTCGGATAAAGCCTGAAGGTCTATGGGAGCTGCTTCAAGAAGGAGCAGGGAGGAACACGTTGTCGAAGTGAGAAAGAGACCCTTTGAGAGGGGGTGGAGTGCAAGAGGCCCTAGTGAGAGGAGAGTGGTATGAGTGCCTGTATGAATGAGGCCTGACAAAGGACTAAGTTGGCCTGGCTTTAGCCCAGAAGCATTATGTCATCCTGGATGCCATCTGCGAGGCATAGGCCACAGTGTAGGAGAGGTTCAGAGGGAGCTGTGGATAGCACCCCATGGCATTGGAGCATGTAATGGGTAGTCTTCCACATTTACCACCAGTTATGGGAACAGCAAAGTCATGGCAGACAAGAATGGGCAGACTGCCCCATAGAGGCAGGGGGCGGGCCGACTTGAGACTTGGCCCTGAGCTTGCCCCCTGTCACACAATATAAATATCTAGACTATATATAGTATTTTATGTATTAATATTCAGAAAAATAAATATCCCATGCATAAGTATTCATTGTTGTGAAGAACGTGTTCATGGTAATAGAAATGACACTGGTACGCTACCTCTGCTTCTGATCTTACCCCAAGTTTTCTGTAATAATACTCTAATTTTTACTGTGTACTAGAGACTTGGGCAATATTAAACCATGTAAAATGCCAGGAAAAAGCATGTATTTCTATTATGTCCACAGTTGGGACCAGATTTCCAAAGGACCTTAGCTCCTCACTTAATCATTTGCAAAGTGACTAAATCGTTCAGAAAATGTTCATCAGATAAAAGATTCTGTTGAGCAAGTTACTTTCTCTTTCAATGATTAAAAAACAATAAAACAAAATAAAACCCCTTCATCAACATGTGGTTTCGCCCCAGAATTGCTACTGTAGATAAATTGTACGGCTGACAAATGATTTAAAAAGGTCATGGAAATTAATTGTGAGAGTAAAAAAAACCTCACAGTTACAATTTTAATCACATAATTAAACAATAACCCATGTGCTGTGCGGCTCCTCCCCACCACCACCAGCAGCGCACAGCCCCAGTAACAGTGAGGGACAGGGCTCGCTTTCCCCTAATGCCAAGTAGCAACTTCTGCCTGGTCGATGCTGCTGCTCAGTGTGGGTGGGTGAGTTTGGAGCAGGCATGGGGTAAGCCAGAGGCAGGACTGTGTACATGGGTTCTGGCTGTTCTGGAGCTCATTCAATGAGCTTTAGTTCAAAGCACTCTGCCACCATTTTTCAGCACATGGGAGGCTGAACCAACACATGATGGTTATGTAGCAAAACCACCAGTTTTTCTTTTTTTTTTTTAATTTGTCTTAAAATGCATTCCCTCCCCTTCCCCAACCATTTCTGATTTTTCTCTTCCTCTCTATTCCCTATAGATAAGTATAAGTGAGCTCAAATTTAGGATAAGCTTTAAACATTTTTATTTTGGTAGCAAGTTTTTGGTTTTGGATATCCATTGTTTTATAATTATTACGTTTGTATTAATTTTTACTATTGTATATTGTATTGTTGTCATTTTTGTATTGATTTTTGTTGTTTCATATGGATATTGTATGGTTTAGGCCTGTGTATATAAGTGAACCAAAGGCATGCAAAGTTTTCATTTTATATGTCAAGCCTCCATCTTCTCTCCTCTGCCTGGGCATCCCATGTTGCAACAATATGATTACTTGTAACCCTCCCATGTAAATTGGTTCCCCAATGAACAAGAATGATTGGAAATGATTGAAATACTATGGTAGGAGGCCTCTACTGAATGGCCTGTAATGACTGGGCCATCACCTCACATTGATTCATCCAGGAACCACGGACCTCACCCAGGAACAGAGGCAAGACCAGCATTTGGTAGACAAAGGACCCTGCAGAACTAGCAACTCAACCATTGTACACCACCATTACAGACACCCAAAACTGCACATCCCTGCATGCAGCACACATGCTCAGCACATCAGGGGCTGACCCATGCCTGGGATTGCCTCCTGTCACTAGTGTCACACAAGGTACTCCCCTATAAAAAGGGGCAATGAAGACAGACCCAGTGGGAATGCCATTTCCATCTGGACCAGACCAGCTTCATGTCACTTATCCATGCCAGAGGCCCTGCCGGCGACCCCCTCTGGACATCACCGAGCTGAAGGAGACCCCGACTGGCCATCGAGGATAAACTTCTGTCTTTTAATCAATTAAAATCAACTAACCTAAAGTTACTCCTGAGCCTCAGTTCTTCAGCCCAGGCCACTGTAGTCTACCGGTTCTAATCCTGGTCTTGATAACTTTAACGCCCTATACTTCTACTTTCTTATCTTAACCTTTCTCCAGGTATCCCAAGTACACCGAGCACAAACATACATACATATCACAATACCCAACTTACAAACTAACTTGTGTGTATGTATAGGTGGGTGGTATGTGTGTAAATTAGTGAATAGGCACACAGACATATATATGTATATATGTCTGTGTGTGTATATATATATATATATATGCATGTGTGTATGCATATATATA
>NW_017728886.1:114590683-114613514 GCF_001723895.1 Crocodylus porosus
ACACACACACACACACACATATACATATATAGATATCATTGTATGTGCATGTGTGGTATATGAATTAGTAATCCACATATGTGGATTGAATATACAGGTGTTGGTAACTAGTAACTGATTCTGTCGAAATTTGGTGTGTGTAGTATGCATGAACCTAGACTAATTATTTCAAACATGCGTGCATCTGAGTTGCTAGTGTGAGAGTGCGTGTGTGTGAGTGTGTATATATATGGCATTGTGTGCATGATATATGAATTAGTGATCTGTGTCTAACTTTTGGGGTGTATAGTGTATGTGCCTGAGCTGGTAGTGTTAGCGTGTATACACCTAGTGAGTATGTGCTTAATTGATTTTTATGTGTGCATGTGCAGTTGTGCACCACACCTTCCTATCTAACAGTACAATATTGATATCCTGAGAATTAGCCTGACCCCTCAGGGCAACACTTAGACACTAAATAAACACTCATTAATTAAAATATTCCCCCTGCACCTTTTGGAACACGTGTAAAAATACCCAATGTCCATTACTTAAAGAGCACGGAGCATTTTTACATATATTCTGGAGGTGAGGAGGGCAGCACTTAGAGCCACTCTAATTAAAGTGCTACCACATCTAGTGCATCAGCATTCCTATATTTAAAACTGGTGGAGGGGGCTCTTGAACTAAATCTTGTTGAGCTGTAGTTCAAACACTCCCAATGCCATTGTTAAGTGCAGGGACACTGATACATGAGATGCAGGAGCAGTGCTGTAGCAACTAAGTTTGACACCTGGGGCAAAGCCCACAGTGACAGCTTGCCCTTCTGTTGAAAGATCCAGGGGCACATGCCCAGGAGTGCACACAGTGACAGAAGCCACCCTTCCCCCATCTCTGTGCCCACTCAAACAAGCCAATCAAGGCTCTATCCCATCCCCTACCCCAGCAGGACAATGCCTGTTGGTGCCCCTTTGCTTCAGCACCTGGGGCAGTCACCCTGCTTGCTGCCCCACCTTACTATGGCACTGCAAAGGAGGTTGCTGGAATGCATTAATTGTCATGTTCCAGCAGGCTCAATTAATTGAGTCTGCTCCGATGTGCTGGAATACAATAATCTGCGGTAAATCTGGCTAATGTAACATTATACATGGGGCACAATTCCCTGGAAGATTGAACACACAAATAAATCATTTTCTGATTAGTAATCATTAGGGATCCTAGTTTTCTAGATCTCCATCTAAAAAACACAAACACCCACATTTTCCCACAAACTACCAAAAGCATGGAGGTGTCCTATGGTGAGCAGCACCATTTCTGTTCTCTCTCATATTTGCCACAGTTCCTCCCCCCACCCCTTGCTGCTGATTAGCTGAGAGGCAAAAACCATAGCAAAAATGAGAGAGCAGAAATGGGCACCACTCATGGACATTGCCATGATTTCAGCAGGTTGTGGAAAAATGTAGATTCCACAGTTTTCTGTGGTGAATGGAAAACTAGGATCCCTGGAAAAGGCTAGAAGGAAACACACAGGTGTGGGTGTTCGCCCCCCACTCCTCCCCAATTTTACTTTTGGAGAAGATGTGCTAGCTTTCTAGGACTGAATATTCACTTTGACAATTTAAGTGTAAGTAAAAAAATCACAAATTTAAAATGGGATGAATGGGGAAAAAGAAAAAAACTGCTTTGATATGCAGACATATATCCTAGTGAAAATTTTAGGAGTCCTACTTAAATTAAATTTCCTTTTTTCTTAGCACCCATCTGTTACTAAGTCAGGTGCAACTAAAATAGTTTCTGTTTTATCTTAAAATGCTTAGAAACTTTAAAAAGAAATCACTATTGTTTGAGTAAATTTAGCAGGCATAGACTGGTTTAACGGAAACCTTTGAATCATAGGCATTAATGCTTCATGTCTTATTAACATGATAGATTTTAATTGTCACTCTAAATTACCCTTACTACTACCATTCCATTAAACTTATTCCCATTTCCACTTGCAGCTTCAATCACCCTTCAACATTCAGTCTTTCCACCCCAATACCTCCCACACCTTATACTCCCTTCTGTATTGTCTATTTCTCACTCAGCATGTTTCTTCATGTGCAATTTAATACATTATCTTTCTCATGAAAATTAGAAATCTTATATTAAACAAGTATTCCTTTTAACATTTTGCACTGTTTGAAAAAATCTCTCTTTGACACAAAATGAATAATGCACAAATTAACACAGATAGATAATATTTAATTTTATTGCTCAGTGCCTATTAAAGGCATGCATTTCAAAGTTGGAACTAGAGGTAGATCTGAACCAGATTCCTAGATTAGAAATGTATTTCAAGTATTGGACAAATCTGGATCCAATCCAGGTAGGAACTTTGATTTAATACCATTTCTATTTATACAGAGATTTAACGCAGTGGATAATTATAGATACACTTAAATTCTGCCCCCACCCCAAAAGAAAAGAATAAAACACCAAAGGTGGGAGAGAACTACCTTTGGTGTATGTCAAAGTACATATTAAAAATAAAGGAATCAGCTTCTAGAAATAATTAAGATTTTGTCTGTCATGCATTACCCTATAACTTCATCCATCTTTAGAACAGGACCTAAACTTTGGGTTAAATTGTAGCTCTAGTAGGTGATGGAGGTATTCCACCTACACATCTAAGGTTTGCAATGTCCCAGTCTAGGAGGTGGTTTTTAAGTGTTTAGGAAAAACATTACAGTAATAGCTGTGTACATGATGATGTCCCGTCCAGCTTTAGAGACTCAGAGTATACTTTAGATAAGCACATACTTCCATGGAACTATGATGATATACACAAGCTGAATTCTGCTCCTTGTACAATAATCTGAGTTTAAGTTTGAACTATACATTCCTAATGCATAATAGATATATCATGGAAAATATTGCTCTTTACGCGCACACAATGATATCTATCTATGTGTGTGTGTATGTATTCACTAATTCACACACATACCAACCACCTACACATACACACAAGTGAGTTCCTAAGTTGGATATTGTGATATGTATGTATGTATGTGCTTGGTGTACTTGGGATATCTGGGGAAAGGTTAAGGTAAGAAAGTAGAAGTGTAGGGAGTGACAGTTGCAGGAAATGAAAGTCACCGGGACTGGGATTAGAACCAGTAGACTAGAAAGGCCTGGGCTTAAGAACTGAGGATCGGGCGTAACTTTAGGTTAATTGACCTTAATTGATTAAAACACAATGTTCAAAGCCTGCAGAACAGGGAAGCGATGCTGGCACAGAGGCTGAAGCCAGGACTGGAACCAGAGCTATGGGGGAGCTGAAAAGGTAGGTGGGGAGAGGGAAAATGGGACTAAGGGAAAGTGTGGGTGTTAAAGAGGGGCTCTGGGTGTGGGGAGCCAGAGGCTGGCTCTGGGGCAGTTAGAGAAGTTGCAGGGAGTGGCAGTAGGTGCTGGGAGCTGGAGAAAACTGCAGGGCAGCCACAAGGAGCTGAGAAGCTGCGGGGGGGCGGGGCGGGACGGTGACTACAGAAGGTGTGGGAGAAGCCTGAAAACGGAGAGACAGACAGTGGAAAATCACAGGAAAAGCAGCAAGAGAGACTGAAAGGCAGCAGGAGCAGTGGGAAAGCAGAGAAAGGCAGCAGAAAGTCACAGGGAAAAGGCAGTAGGAATTGAGAGGAGATTGGGAAACTAGCAGATGGGGTGGGGGACTAGAGAGAGAGAGAGAATGAGGCTAGAATTTAAGATAGGCAAGGGACTGGTATTCAGTAAAACATGATGCAACTCGGGGTTGCAAATGACAGTGGTTTTATTGAGAAGGGGAGATGGTGACACAATGTCTTATTGTTTCCCTTGCACCCACCCACCCACACCCACACCCACACACACTCAGGTAGCAGGGGTTAGAGAGGCTTGGTGCAGGGGCTGAAGTCCACTGAAGTCCAGGAGGAAAGAGAGAGACAGAGAGAAAGAGAGAGTCCAAATTGTAGGAGGAGGTATGCAGGTAATATCTACCTATCCCAGGCTGGAAAGGGGTCGTTGTCCAGTGGGTGTTGTCCAGAGGGGGGTTGCCGGCAGGGGCTCTGGGTGGGTAGGTGGTGTGGCATGGTGCTGGTCCAGATGGAGAGGGTGTCCCACTGGGTCTGTCTTCACTACCCCTTTTTATAGGAGGGGCAGACCTTGTGTGACCTTAGTGACAGGAGGCATGCCCAGGCAAGGGTCAGCCACCGGTGTACTGAGCATGCGTGCTCCATGCAGGGGTGTGCAGTTTCAGGTGATTGTAATGGTGAGAGTCGCTGGTTCTGCAGGGTCTTGTCTTCAAATGCTGGGTTCTTATCTCTGTCCCTGGTGAGTTCCATGGTTCCTGGATGAATCAATGTGAGGTGATGGCCCATTCATTACAGCCCATTTAGTAGAGGCCTCCTACCATTGTATTTCAATCATTCTCATTCATCGGGCAACCAATTTACATGGGAGGAGTACGTGACTCATACCATAGCAACATGGGATGCCCAGGCAGAGGACAGAAGATGGAGGCTTGACATTTAAAATGGAAACTTGATATGACTTTGGTTCACTTACAAACACAGGCCTAAACCATACAATATCCATATGAAACTATATAAATCAACATGAAAATGATAATAATACAATATACAACAGCCAGAATCAATACAAACCTAATAATAATGTCCTACAATATAAGACAATGGATATCCAAAACCAAAAACTTGCTACCAAAATAAAAATGTTTAAAGTTTATCCTAAGTCTGAGCTCACATATACTTATCTATAGGGAACAGAGAGGGAGAGAAAAATCAGAAATGGTTGGGGAAGGGGAGGGAATGCATTTTAAAATAAAAAATTAAAAACTGGGAGTTTTGCTACACGTTGATAATCAAGTCTAATCTTTCCACAGAAGGCTAACACTTGAGGCAAGTTGAAACCTCCTGCTCACTGTTCTGTTTCTACTTACCGTCATGTAAATTAAGGTTGTCCAGCTTTGGCAGGTGCAGACTGCTGGCTATGCTGAGAGCATACTGAAAAGAAGAAGGAGGTAATTTGAGTAACCTCCCCCCAATTTTTAGCTGTTTTTTGAAGTGAGCTTACTACATTTTCTGGACTGATATTAAAACATCCTTATTTATAATAGGGTGAACCAAGAGCAAAACCAAACTGATCTGACTGGGCTAGATTGAGATGTATAGTCCTTGCTGCATGTCGGTGTGACGTTGAGCTCCACTCTCCTAGTGGAACATCAGCAGGATTCTTTTCTGAAGAGACAGAATGTCTCTTGGATGCACCTCTTTACTGTGCCTCCCCATGCCTTTTTTGGGGTAACTGCTCCCAAGCCTTGAATTTTTTGACTGCACTGACTGCAATTCTGGGCCTCAGTTATGCTGCCTATAGCATGGTGAGTTGGTTCCCACACTGTGCTTTCTGAAGAGAGAAAGCCTGAGTCAGCCTATGACCAACACTTCAATATGCTCAGATCCTTCTGTTCTTAGTGAAGTCATATCAACAGCAGCTGAAATGCCCTTCTTAGTAATGAGAGTCCTTCTGTGTGAAGACTGGCTAATATGTTAATTTACTTGGTAGAGTTATACAGCTAGTGTGCAGACTGGGAAACTGAGAACATATTAGAATAATGCAACAGAGATTTTTCTCTGCCTTAGGGCTAACATACATCTTTAGTTTTTAACATTTAAAGTCCATTGTCAGATGAGAACCTTGTGATTAAAAACAACCTTTTGATGTCTTTCTCCTTCCTCCATCACTGAATGCTGTATGGTTGCAAGTTTGGACACGTGCAACTACTGACCAAAGCTCTCATGCAGATTACTTTTAGCTGAGCTGCTGAAAGATAGACATTTCTTAGACTGACTTCAAAGCATTAACTATTTAAAGTGTATGTGTCTATGCAAGGAACAACAGCTCATCTTCCTAGTGGTAACTGATTCATCCTGGCCTAATAAGCAATAATTTGGGGAACTGTTTCCTCCCAAGGTAGGGATAATAAACATATTGTCATTGTTTAATGAGTAGTAAGACATGCCTAAATAATAGTAACCTTATAGCTTAATTGCCTCTTGCTTTCTCTTTCCAAAAATACTAAGTTTTAGGTGAGAATATTTAATAATGTCTCAGTAGCATTTCCCTACCTGCTTTCAAGGTGATGACAAGGTGTTATATCATACACACTTCTTGCTCATTTCTTTCCCTGAATGCCTTTTGGGAGGGAGGGGAGGAGATGAATTAAAGCGAAACTTTATGGTTGAACTTCAGAGTCCTTTGGAACTCAAATAGGAAAGCTCATAATTAGTATTTTAATAGCATACAACAAGATGATTATCGTTTTTCAGATATTACGCTATATACATTGCTTTTAGTGCAGCCTTTTTACTTAGTATATAGATCAAGTTCAAATAGTAAAAGAGTCCTACTATAAGTTAAAAAAATTAAAGTGAGCTAATGAGGAGGTGATTGAATTTTTGTTATGATTCTAAATGCACAGAAATTGGGTAGAAATACCCATTTTCAACCTATCCTTAATAGTTGGTGTAATTTGCTCATCCAGATGTTTTGCAGCTATATACCAGATTGTTAAAATGATCTTGTTTTATAAGGTGTGATTTGGGTTGTATTTTATTGTAGTTTGTATGCTACTTTTAGCTTCCTATTTATCTTAAAATATAAGATGGTGGCCTGCAGCGAACTGACATACAGTGAATGAGTTTTGTTGTGATGGTCAGTCACACTGATGATTTGTAGAAAACCATCTTTTTTAAAGCGGGCTAAAAGAAGGCTCAAGAGAGCATAATAAATTTGCAAGAATAGATCACTTGATTTTACAGGTAGATCTCCAAGTAGACTGGAAGTATCACAATAAGGACCCCCTTTGCACATTACAGATAGTGTGCAATTAACTGGTGAATTGCCAGTTAAAGCAAAGTAGCTATCATGCCATTAAAAGTTCCAACCAACCATAAGGTTAGACCTTGAAAATGTGTACTAACTTTCTAGCTGGTTGCTATCCAGCTTTAATTTGCGTATGTAGCAAGGGATATATTATGGCAATCTGTTGGTCCTCCAGCATCCGGTGGTGCATTGCTCCATCTCTAGTGTAAACTTCTCTAAAAAGAAACACTTGCATAGATCTGAGTCCTAGGTTCATTCCCCCTACCTAGCAGTACCCAGCAGGAAAAATACCAGCTATAAGAGCACAGAACAGGTGAGTAGGGACACTCCTGCCATGCTTTAGTGGAGCCTGGGGTCTCTCCAGCAGCATCAAACATAGGGTATGGGTGAGGGGATGAATCCACACACCCGCCCCACCACCATCAACTTCCTAGCACAAGCACAGAGAGATACGGAAACCCTGCCTATCTGGAGCAGAACCTAAGGTCTCTATGACAGCAGCAAGCTGGGAAGTGTGGGGAGGGAAATTCCCTATTTCCGCTCACAAATGCAGGGAGGCAGGAACACCAAGCCGAGCCACAGCCTCCATCTCCTGAACAGGAACAAGCACAGATGGAAATCATGCCACCTCCCAGCTTGCTCTGCGTGCCCATTGCGGGGAAGTGGGAGAGGAGAATTTCCCTCTGCTGGCCCCGAGACCTGGGCTGCACTGTGGCCAGGCACGTTTCCTTAGCTCTCTGCGCTTGTGGTGAAGTGTGGAGGAGGATTTCCCTTTCCCACACCCATACTTTCTGCTGCTCCAGAGACCTGGAGCTCTGCTCCAGCCAGGCAGGTCTCACCAGCTCTGTGTGAGTCTAGAGAGGACATGGGGGTAGAATTTTTCCTCCCCACCCCCCAGTTTTCTGCTTCCTGAGAGAACCCTTTCCTTGTAGGCCTGATGGTAGAGGGTGGGAATTTCCTTTCCCTCCCAGCTTTCTGTTGCCTGGGTAGATCCTGGGGTGCTGGCTCTTTAGTAGAGTCATCTAATTCTTTCAGTGTTGCTGCTAACCAGTGAGAGTTCCCCAGCTGGTCAGCAGCAGCAGTGCAAGCTGGTACTGTGTTTTCCCTCCTCTTGGCAGCCTGCCCTTTGCACGTGCAGCTGTGTACATAATACATTGTCTTCATTGCACAAAAAAAGATATGTCACAATTGGATATATAATGTCTATATATCCACCCTTAGACAGAGTGGAGCCAATTCATTAGTAATCTGAGCAGACTTCTATAAATTATGCATTCCAGAAGAAATGTGCAGCATCTTGTGCTCAGGAACTGTGGCACACATTCACTTGTTCTTGATGGGAATGTGGAAAATAGTAATGTGTGAGCTGAAAGAATCTACTTCTTGATAAACTATGGCCATTTGGAAGGAAACAATTATGAACCACTACATTAGATATAGATATTATGGGGGAGATCTTGAAAAGAAGCATTAAACATATTGAAACATTAAACTTATCGCACTGTAAACAGCTCATCACATAAGAGCACATAAACAAATACTGAAGTTGAATGTGTAAAGTTGTTTTATGAATGTGGCAGGATTTGTTTTATATGAGTAAAAGGAGTTGAAATTCAAAAAGATTCCCACAAAAAGTGGAAACTTGCTTACAGTAGGTGTGTCTACATGAGATACTGAGTGCTCAGTAGCCTGATAGTACTGCGCAGGAACATCACATAGCAAAAACCATGATGTGATGCTAATGCACAGTTGTATTAGGCTAATTTGCTGGTGCTATTGCAGTGCTATTGTGCAGTAACTCAGGTTACTGTGCAACTATTTAGTACTTGTCTATACACAGTATCCAACTCGTGTCTTGTGTAGGAGTGGCTAGTATTAGGGAAAAGTATAAGAGTAACACATATGCATTGAGGGAGAAAATGAGGAAGCCCAAGGCACAATTTGAGATACAACTGGCAAGGAACATAAAAGGCAATAAAAAGAGATTCTAAAAGTAAGAGGAAGACCAAACAAACCTTAAATCCTTTATGGAATGTGGAAGGTAAACTAGTTATAGATGATACGGAGAAGACTTAAGTAGTCAATGCCCTTTTTTTATTTCTATCTTCACAAATGCAAGCAGCTATCACATGATGAGTGTAATTAGCAACAAAGATAGGGAAGGAGACAAACAACCTATAACAGTAGTGTCAAGACCAAATGGGATGCACCCTACTGAAGTAATTTAGTTGAGGAGATTTCAGAGCCATTAACTAGTCTCCTTTATAATCTTGGAAGTTGGGTAAAGCCATGGATGACTGTAAAAGGGCAAATATAGTGTCCATCTTTAGGAAATGGAAGGAGGTGGGTCTGGGAAATGAGAGACCAGTCAGCCTGACCTTGATACCTGGAAAGATAATGGAGTATTCAGTCAAGGAACCTATTATGAAACACCTGGAAGAGAACAAGGTGACCAGGAAAACCCAGTATCAATTCACTAAAAGCAAGTCATGCTTGACCAACCTGATTTTCGTCTGTGATAAGGTAACAGGCTCTGTGGAGGGGGAAAGCAGTAGGTATGATATAGCTTCACTGTAGCAAGGCTTTTGAAAGCGTCTTCCGTGACATTCTTATTAACAAACTATGGAAATACAGACCAGATGAAAGCACTTTGCTGCAGGTACATAGTCAGTTTGGATTTTCATGCTCAGTGAGTAGTCAATGACTTAATGTTTAATTGGGAGGATGTATTAAATGAAGTTCCTGAGTGTCTGTCCTGGGTTTGATATAGTTCAACATCTTCAGTAATGATTTCAATGATGGGATTGAGTGAACACTTAAGATATCTGGGAATGAAACCAAGTTGGGTGGAGTTGCAGACACTCTGGAGGGTAAAGCTAGGATCTGGAATGGATTGGAAAGGCTGGAAAAAGTGGTCTACAATCAACCAAATGACATTCAACAAAGATGTGAAAAATCCTGCACTTGGGGTGGAATAATTGCATGCACAAATACAGACTGGGGAATGACTGGGTGGGATGCAGTATTGAAGAGAAGGATGTGGGGGTGACAGTAGAACCATAACCTGAATTATCAGTCAACACTGTTCTCTTGTTGCAAAAAAGAGCCAACAGAATACTGAGTTGTATCAACAAAAATGTTACTTGAAAATAAAGGGAGATTATTATTTTCTGGTTTATTCAGTACTGGTGAGGCCTCACATGGACTATTGTGCCCACTTTTGGACTCAACACTTCAAGGACATGGGACAGATTGGAGAGGGTCCAACAAAGAGCAGCAAAAATGATTAGGGACCTGTAACGGAAGATTTATGAGGAAAGACTGAATTAGGATATTAGGAAATAAATAGGATTATTTATGGCCTTGTTGCACGGTAATTTTGGGCAGCTCCTGAAGCTCTTAACAACTGCATGATAATAACACTGTAAGTATTTTTAAATACTTGGTATGAGACCCAAAGTTATGCCACTCCAGGGCAGGATTATCTCTGATCTGTGCTACCCAGCTTGTGTTATATTAAGGTGTGGCCACTCCTCATAGATGGGCTCTCCAAGTTGCACTCCTCCAGGATCCCAGGATGCAGTGGTTCCTCCCCTACCCCCCTGTTCTGTGTGGACAAATTTTCCACCCCCTAAACTCTAGTGCCTAGGGGGTGATCTTGGCACAAAGCTAACTTCTCTTCCCACCATCTAGGGGTGCAACCCAGTATGGGCGACTGGTGCCTCCTGAGTCTGGTGGAGCACCAGATTGCTGGGGGGTGGGGGGGCGTTCCCCAGCAGCCAATTATCGAGCCAAGTTCTGATGGCAGTTCCCGTTCTGCAGCTGGAGCTTCCAGGGCATGCATGCAGAGTCACAGTGAGGTGCATGAACTCATTGTGATATGGGGAGAAGACAGGACCATTGCAGCAACAGTGAAGGGAACTAAAGGACTGTGGAGTGGATGATAAGAAGATTGTGTCACAGATGATGGCATGTGGTCCTCAGTAAAACTGGCTACAGATCAGGACAAAGATAAAATCCCTGAAATGCCTCTAGATGAAGGGCTGGGACACCAACAGGGTTTCTGTGGCAGCCAGGACTCTGATCCCCTTGCACAAAGAGCTCACAGACATCCTTGAAAAGGAACACACTGTGGTTCCTTGCCACACAGTTTAGTGCACAGTCTCGGGGCTGATCCTCTGTGACCAGCAAGAGAGGGACAGTAGTGAAGCAGCTTATTTTTATCAGTCACCTGCTGCCCTTGAAAAAAAGATCCCAAATTCTGGTATCATGTTGTGACTCTGCTCCTGAGCTCCATCACTGAACCTGGAACTCAGGAGATCCTAGGAGGTGGACCTGGGACAGGATGGTGGCAGCTCAGATGGCATGGACATTGAGAACCCTGCAGAAAACCTCTTTGGTAAGTAGTGCTTTGGGTGGAGGAAAAGGTGGCTGGCATTTGATTAGTGCTGTGTTTGGGAGATATAGAAAGTTGTGGATTAAGGCTTGGGGTGAGAGGGGGGTGGGCAGCTTTGCATGCTAGGCTGGGGTTACAGTGACAATCCCCGCCCCCGCTGCCCCAAGAAATTGACCAGGAATCATAGAATCATAGGAGTAGGGTTGGAAGGGACTCTTCAAGTCTGACCCCCTGCCTGGGCAGGAGGAAAAACTGGGCTCAAATGATCCCAGCTAGGTAGGCATCAAGCCTCCTCTTAAAGACCCCCAGGGTAGGAACCAGCAGGTTTTACAGAAACTTGATGGGATTCATCCCATGACTGGGCAGTTAGTATTAGGGGCTATAGGCTTTACAGGCGGGATAGAGAAGGAAGGAAAGGCAGGGGTGTGGCATTGTATGTCAAGGAGCAATATACATCTTCTGCCAGCAAAATGGGGTCAGAGGGGCAAGCGGAAGTGCTCTGGGTCAAGATACAAGGGGGCCGTGGGGAGAGCGATCTAACGGTGGGGGTCTACTACAGATCCCCCAGTCAAGGGGAGGAGCTGGACTGGGAATTTTTGGGCCAGGAGGGCAAAGACATTGAGCACATGAGTGGTGTATGAGTGCTGCATAAGTGGTGTTAATCAGTGGTATGTTCATACATTCCCTGGCCAGCCAGCCAGGCCTATTCAAGGTTTAATGATATAATTCATAGGCCATCCCCACCCACCATGGCCATGGTCTTACATGCCCCAACAGCCTCAACACAGCAAGCACTGTCTGCAGACCCTACCTTGTCCTGCTCTACTCCTCCCTCTTCCCACAACCCTGCCTCCCAGACTGGTCCATATCCTAGTGTCTGGCTGGTCAGCTTTCCTGCCTGGAACAGCTGTGGCAAAATTACAATTAACTGTGCATAACTGCAGTTCATTGAAATTAATAAAGTTGTCTGCTGGCTTAGAGCACAGGCCTTTTCTGATCCTGGCTGGGTCTCAGGGCTGCCTGGGGATGGACACCACTCTCCCCCACTCTCCTGTATTCATTCCCTGGGGCTTGGAAAGGAGGTTCAAGATGGGATCTTCTCAACAGGCTCATTACTGGCTTTGTAAGGTGCACCTACTAGCTCAGGGGAGGAATAGAAGACCCATAGCTGAAGTCCTTGGGCTGCTCCACTGAGCAACCTGGGGTGGAAAAGCCCAATCCAGGTCTCACCCTTGGTTTCTCCCTGCTCCTTATACAAGACTGGTTTGTGTCCTGCAACCTGGCTAGCCATCCTCCATGCCATCTGGAGCAACCATGGGAAAATTTCAGTTAACCACCAATATCTGTGGCTCATTGAAACTGGTGAGGCTTTGCTAGAGCACAGCTGAGTCTGTGGCCTCTCTAGGGTCTCAGGGAGAGAGGGGAAGGGGATGGAGAGGGGCTTGGGTACCCCCTTCCCACCCCCCCAAGCATCCTAATCAAGAGAAAGCTGCTGGCTGCACTCTCTGACCAGCTCCCTTGCCCTGCCCTCCAGCCCCTCTCCCTCTTCAGTGAGCCTCTCCCACCCCCATGGAAGAACAATGTAAAAGTGCCAGTCTTGCCCTTTAGTATAAGGAAAGCAACATAGTTATAAGATGGTACCTTGAGAATAGGTAACCAAAAAGGCACTTACCATAGTGGAGTTGTTCTCTGATCTTGCTATTCCCATGAAAATGCTCAGGCAAACTAATACAAATGCAATTTACACCTCATACTATTCTAAAACTTGTAGCATTGAAAGGTCTTTTATGAATGCTTTACTATCTGGACAGTCTTTATGTGGGATTGGATGAATGGCTGAGTGCACATAAGGCTGAGCCAGGCCACTGGCCACTGGAAACAGTCTCGGGGCTATTTCTTGTTGCTTCAATCCTCAGGAAATCCCATGGTGAGATGAGAGGCCTCCGCATGTAGCAACACAGATGGCACTACATGGTCTCAGGTGGACACTCCAGCTTAGAGGATGTCCCATAGTCAAAGACGAAGGAGGGAGTATTGTGACTAACTCTTTTATGACATCACCTACTCATCTGCATGCCAAGAAGAGACTGCTGAGAGCTGGCTATCTGCCTATGGGCTCAGGCAGGAAGAGACAGCATCTATTCGAAAGGACCCAGACCTGGCCAGGCTCTGACAAAGCCATGCACTGTGAGCTGGTAGGAAGCATTGTTAATTTCAATGAACCACAGTTAATTGAAATTTTATTAGGCTGCTCCAGGTGGTGTAAAGGCTGGTTAGCCAGGTCACAGGGCTTGGATCTGTCTGGGAGTGGGGACCAGGCAGGGGTGGAAAGGGAAAACAAAGCTGGGGCCTGCATCGGACTTGTCTACCCCTGGTCGCTCAGTGGAGTAGCCCAGGGACTGGAGCTGCAGCTTTTCTGTTTCTCCCCTGCACCTCAGCCCCTGTGATCCAGGAACAGTGGGCCAAGTCACCTTTCCTGACCAGCACTGAACCCAACCTGGCAGGAAGTCACTGCCAGACCCATGCCCCTCCCCCTGCCCCTGCCCCTGCCCCTACCAGGCTCCGTGGAATGGAAAAGAGTGTGGCTGACCCCAGAGGGCATGTCCATTTGTGCATGCACGTGTCTCTTGCAGGATCTCAAAATAAGCAAGCAAGTGGCAGCCTCTGCTCAAGCCACCCCAAAAGCCCATCCACAAACTCCACATCCCCCCCCACACCCCAGGCACTGGCAGCAGCAGCCAGTTGTGCCATGCCTGCTCCAGCACTGCCCCTAACCCACACTCTGTGCAGAGAGAATGGGCCCAGCTTGACTCAGTCCCGCCCAGCCTGCCGTGCTAGTGCATGCCTTTGGACAGGACTGGGATGGCTCCTGCCACCATCCATAGCTCCTGTCCAAAAGCACGGACTAGCAGGTTGGGCTGGGCCTATTCTCCATGGGGTCAGGTGGCAAAGCACAGCTACAAGGCTGTGTGTGCAGTGAGCCATGGCCCTCATGGCCTGGTTGGCTGCTCCTGCTTGCACCAGGGGCTGTGTGCTTTAAGGGGTTGGAGGGGGGCATGTACATGACATGTCCCCCTCAAACCCCACATTCCCCACACCTGCCTCCTGCAAACCCCACACCCTCTCCACACTTACCCACAAACCCCACACCACCACCACATCCTCCCACACACTGCACATCCCTCCCACACCTCCCCACATCACCCCATACCTGTTCCTAACACCCTCCTGCAAACCCAATATCTCACCACCACACACAAAGTGTTCTCAGGTGCCAGGCAGGATGAAACCTGCTGGCAGGAGCTTTGTCTGCAGGGGTAGCTGTCCACACATACCAATTAGTAAAGGGGTTGGGGGGGGGCTCTAATTTTCCTGTGGTAAGAATGCCAAAAGTAAATGTTATATAGATATTTGGAATTTATTTTATTATGATGATGGGGCACTGGTAGGCTTTCAGATTCCACTAAAATGGTAAATATATCAATAAAACATTGCCCAATTGATATCTATCTATCTATCTATCTATCTATCTATCTATCATTTTAATTGTAGAGAAACAAGGATTTGGGGGCATTTTAAAGAGTGGATTTGGTATTTTTTTAATTCAGAGAATTCACAGTTTTTAAAGAGGGAACATCATAATTCCTTCTATTGAGGCACTCAGGACCCAGCTGGAGGGCAAATGAGGTAGCTGACCTCCTGGCCAGTTGGGGCTAGGAGGACATGCTTTGACAGTTCAAAGCAGGCCACCACACTGAGAACATCTTCCAGGCAATAGCTGCCCAGATTGCAGGGCAGGGGTACACATGGCAGCAGTGCCATGCAAAGGCAACTGTGCAGCCATGGCCCACTGGCAGTAGGCCCAGAGGTGTAGACAGCTCTGCTGCAGTGCCCATGGCACCGCCCAGATGGGCGTGCAGTCCCCTTTCTGGTCTGGTAGGTTTGCAGATGTGGGGCTGCAGGTCCAAGGGGGTGGAGGCTGTCGCAGGTGGCAGCAGGTCACCGCCAGGTGGCAGTCCCCACTGCAAACTGCTGCAGTGGTTAAAGGGTACAGGGGCCACTGTAGGTCAGGAACTGCTTCAGCACTACAGCTGGCATACAATGTCAACTGGCTGGGCCTCAGAAGCTCCTGTCTATTTATATCTTCCATATTAACATGAGCCTTAAAACCCACCCAGCTAACTAATAGCCCCTTTGTAGGGCCAAAGGGTGAAAGATACAACTAATTTCTTGGGACAACAAAAGCAAAAACAGAATAGGAGCGATGTGGGGGTCAAAGGGTCAAAATATGACCCTATGTAAGTAAGTAAGTAAATTTTCCAGAGGGGAACACTGACCAGAGCCCCCTGGGCTGCACCTGCTTGTCCTCAAAAGCATCCAAGGAGCCGGTGGATGCCGCCCACTGGTGCCCTGCCAAGAAACATGCTCAGACAAGTGGAAGGAAAGTGGCCCAGCAGTCTCTGGGCACCTTCCTGGATAGAGCCTCTTTTCTGATCAAGTACAGGGCCCTCTTGGCCAGGGCCAGGAGGAGGTTGACCAGGAGGTCCCAGGACTTGGTGGTGCCACAGATGAGGTGACCAAAAACAAAAAGGTGGGGGGAGTGAAATTCAATTATGACCTCAGTAGGAGGTTCTGGGGGTGGAGGTGGAGGGGCTCCATCCTGGTGCACTCAAGGGTTATGTGCACTATGGTCTCCCTCTGCCTTCAGAAGAAGCAGGAGACCACATACACACCGGTGGCAATGGCACCATGGAGGAGCCACCAGCTGAGGTCCCCAGTGGCTTGTGGGATGAGGATGGAGTACAGACTCAGTCACTAGGGTGCTTAGGTCATGTTCTCACCAAGCAGATCCCGCCACTTGGTGTCTGGGTGGGACACGAGGGTGGCATTATGGACCATACGGCACACAAGCACAAGTATTGGTGGCAATGGATGGTAGAAAAGCAGACTGGTCTGGTGTCCTCCAGCGAGCTCAGGTAATGAAGCAGGAAGCACCGCAAGGCTGGAAAAGATGCCGGCTCCATCACAAACTCCAGTGAGCTGGAGGACATGACGGGGTGGGGGGTAACCACCACTGCACAGGACCTGGTCAACAAAGACAAGGGCGTTGTGAGGTATTGCAGATTTCACCTCCTGGACCAGACAGCAGATTGTACGTGTTGTGCATAGACCAATGAGCCAGCGCAGCAGGGTCCACCCACTCCTGCCTATCATAGTCCAGGAGGTCTCTGATATGGGTGACACCAGTCAGGATCAACCTCTGTCACAACTGGGGTGCCTCTGATATTGGCACCTCCAGCTGGAAGTTCTAGAGGAGGAGCTCAATGAACAGGTCAGTGCCTTGGGCAAGTGTCACAGGGGACCTCAACGCAGAGACCAGCCTCCAGGCCCAGAGGAGGTCCTGGTGGAACTCTGGCAGCCTTCACAGGTCTTGTGGGAGAAGCCCCGCAGGCCAAGGAGCTATAAGTAGTATTGAAGGCCCCAGAAGTGGGAGCAAAGAACACCCCAGGTAGCCCCATGTCATGGGGCTACTGAAACTGTATAACAGTCACTGCAGGCCCTGACGGCAGAATGTCAGGACCTGGCTGTGCAGGCAAACCAGGCCCTGGCCACCCTCCCACAAGGGGAGGCTCAGGATCTCCACAGCAACTCAGTCACATCCTGACCAGAAAAACTCCAGTGCCTGTCTCTGGAGCCCTGCCAGCAGGTAGCCTTGATGCACCCCTCTCCTGAATGAGATCGGTTCAGTCAGGGTCCAGTTGAGCTCAACCAAACACTCTGCAGAGGCACACAGCACCTGGAGAGCCCGCAGCGTTCCTGTGAGGTACCCGTGATCCACTCTGTCAAATGCCTTCTCCTGGTCCAGGGAAAAGAGTGTGAAAGACAGGCTCTCCTAGCATACTAGCTCCAGGAAGTCCTGAACCAGATACTGGTTGTATAGGATGGAATGTCTGGGCACCAGGTATATCTGTTGAGGATGGATCATGTCTGGCAGCATGATCTTAGAAGGCCCACATGTGCCAGCGCATCTTACCTGGATCCATGAGGGGAGTGCCATCACCCTCCCACCTCCTTTCCAGGGCATAGAAGAATTGGGAGCCACAGTCCATCTCCTGAAGGAGCTGGACACATGGAGCAGACAAACACACCACAAGCATGGTGGTTGTCCAAAGCACAAAGCTCTACCTGCCTCTCCTAACACTCTCTGCAGAGGAACAAGTTGGTTAGGGCAGTGGGCAGGTGCCTCTCCAGCTCCAGCACTTCCTACTCAAGCTGCTCCTAGACAGTGTCCCTCTTCTGGTTGTGCCCCTGAGTGTAGCTGTGGCAAAAAAGCCAGAAGCACACCTTCACCATGTCCCACCATCTCCAACCTGAGGGAAAAGCTGCCCATTACTCCCACCAGGCCAGCCAGAACTCCCTGAAGGCCCCCCTGAAGCCCACATCCTCCATCAGACTGACATTGAAATGCCACTAGGCCAACCTCAGATATCCAGGTCCTAGCGTGGCCTGGGCCCAGACAAGGCGGCGATTGCTGAAAGGAATTGGCCAGATGTCAGAGGATTGGGTCTGGGCAAAGTGTGGCAAAGAGATGTAAACCTGGTCCTACTGGGAGTATCATGCCTGCTCCACCTCCACCCTCACATACATGAAGGCAGGGGGTCCAGTAGGGTGACCGGAATGCCAGACATCCACCAGGGAATAGTCCATCAAGATATCCCTGAGGATGCCCATGGAAGCCAGGTTCCACTCCCTCCCCAACTGATCTCACGCATCTAGGGTGATGTTAAAGTCCCCACCAAGGACCAGGCACTTACAAATGTTGAGGGTGCCAATTGAAGTGACCACCTGGTGGAAAAAATCTGCTAATTCTGGGTCCCTTGCAGGGGCATACATATTCAGAAGGTTCAGGACCAACCCCTGCACCTAGACCTGGTGGCAGGTGGCCCAGCAGCATCTCAACATTCTGGAGAACCTTTGGCTACAGGCTTGAGAACAGGGTGGTCATCCCACAAGAGGTGGCCAGGAGGTGACTAAAAACTGCCTCCCCACTCCAGTTGGAGTCATTAGGGTTTCCTGCAAGAATACCATGGGGCATGTGGGGGACAGGACCATGGGGTACCCACCTCCTGAAGGAAGGAGAGCACCTGGCATCTCCAGAGACACTTCCTGCAGCCATGAACATTGAGGGCTTCAATCTTAAATGACCTCATGGATGAGGGGGTGGAGTGGACGGTTCAGCAGGGGCCTGACACATCTCAGCACCCGGTGTGGGGTTTGTTGGCTCAAGCAGTGCCCTCCCATAAGTATAGAGGGTGTCTATGAAACTGTGGGCCCACCTATAGATCCATGCGTTGCAGCTTTTGGGTCCCTTGTCTTCTCCTGGCAGTGCTCTTGCAGTGGTGAGGATGCTGTCAAAATCACCCCAGTCATCCAAGCTGTATCTTGCTGGCAGACCGCGGTGTGTAGTTGTAGTCAAGAAATGCAAGTAGCTCACCCCTGGGGACTGCTTGGACTGAGAGGTCTGCAGACTCCATGAAGCCTGCCAATTCTCGGGCATTTTCCTCCTGTCCATAGGCTCCTGTTTGGGACTGCCCAGCAGCCCTGAAGCCTCCTCCATGGGGATCACCTGTTTGATCTTTCCTGGGTCTATGGTGTCAGGTGCAGCTGGGGAAGCCTCCAGGAGCTAGGTTGCTCTTTCCCCACCATGTGGTGGTCTTGGGAGGGGGAGGAGTCCTTCATGTCAGAGGGCTCCAACTGCACTTGGGCCTTCCTCTTGGCTTTGCACCCAGAGGAGACCTGCACCCACTCAGCCATGGGGTAGTCCTCAGGTGGCCAGCTCCAGTAGGGAAAGGTGAGGTTTGTGGGGGTGGGGCAGCTACAGTGGGGGCATGTCTAGGGGCAGGAGGGCCCTGCTCCCTCTCTCCATTTGGCTGCTGCTGCCTTCCATGGGACCCCACCAAACTTGATTTGGGGCTAGGGTCCCCTGAGCTCACAGGGGGCTGGATGAAATGTCTGGGGTGCCAGGGGGGCCTGAGGAGGGAGGGGTACTGATGGCTGGGGCACCCCTCTCACCAGTGGGACCTGCAGATGCCCTGTCCTCTGGGGCACTTGTGACTCAACTGCCCTGGGAAGTGGTACCAGAAGCATCACAGGTCCCCCAGTGTATGGAAAACCCTCACCAGGGCCCCCTGAAAAGGAATTATGAGGCACCCCTTATCCTTCAGCCTCCTTCCTGCCACCAGCTGGCTCATAACCTGGCAATGGAAAGAGTGCATGTGGCAGAGGCTGGGGTCTCAGCACCACAGCAAAAGGGCCACCACCATGGAGCTAATCCTCCCTAGGGTTTGGAGCTGGGGGAGCAGAGCCCGATTAGGATGATAGGGAGGAACAGAACTGAGGACCACCCTGGTTCCCAGCTCTTCTAGTGGCTCAAGGGGGATGTACTTGCCCTCCGCTATGAGCCCCCTCTCCACTACCTTTTTTTCAGTGGCCTCCAAGGGAAGGAAAAAGACTCCCTTGCCATGAAAGCAGGAGGCCAACATGACCTTGGGGGCCACCACTACCTGAGCCAGGGCCTGCACCCAGGTCTCAAAGTGCAGGTTCTCCAGCTTGGGCAGTTGGGACTTCAGTCTGTGCCTATGGGCAAGTGCTGGGTGAGTGCTGGAAAGGGGGCCTCACTGCCCAACCTGGAAGGGCTGGTGGTAGAAGGTCCAGGCCCCATGGCTTTGGGTGGCCAGTTGTCTAGGCTTGGGGGAGGGGCCTTTTCCCTTCCCACCCCCAGCCCTGGAGAAGGCTGAAGGAGTCCTTCCCACTGCCCTTGCCCTTGGTCTCTGAGGCTGGGGAAGGGGGCTTGGGAAACCCTTTGAGGGGGTGGCCAGAGGAGACCCCCTGGCCCCGTTGGCTCCCTGCTAGAATCCCACTTACCACTGCAGCAGAGGCTGCAGGCTTCTGTACCCCCAGAGGAGGTTGGTTGGACTCTGGGGTGGGGGCTGCAGGGGCATGCATCCCCTTCGGGGCTTGGCTGGAATCTGCCCCCCATAGTGGGGGCTGCAGGAAGCTGTGTGGTGGCAACTGCCTTACACAGAAGGTTCCTGCCCTTGCATTACTTCACATGAGGGAGGGGAAAACAATAAAGAAAACCAAAATATACAGTGGGGCTGGTGAATCTCATAGGGACAGGCTGGGGTTGTGGAGGAAATGGGGCAGGGGGGGACTAAAGCACAGCGAGTTCTGAAAATTTTCAGAAATGGAGATTGAACAAACAAGGTAGATGAACATTAGGCTGAGATTTTTAGTCACAAATGATTCTGCTTTGAGCAGGGGGCTAGGTTGATGACTTCCAGAGGTTCCTTCCAACTCTACTTTCCTATGATCCTACAAAGTGCAAGGTAGAAGCTGGATAGAGCTATTTAAAAAATCTTCTATTTAGGTTTTCAGAAAAAAAACAGGTTTTTTTTCCACAAGAAGCGTTGTTTTATCATGTTTTGTTAAATTCGGACTTCTTGCCGTCCTCTCCTCGCTGAAAGCTGAAAAGTTTCAGGGGATTCCCATAATGCAGTGCAGTGGCTCAGCAAGGAGGGAGAGTGGTGCATACAAGTCCAAATAGAAATGTTCAGGTTTTGATCTTTTTGGTGAAAAATCAAATTATTTTTCAGGGGGAGGCAGCCTATTTTCCCACAAGCTGTAGTTTTTAACCTTTAATTTGAACTTAAGTTTATTTCAATTCATGAATGCAGAATTTTGCCAGAGGTGCTTGTGTTTTTCTTCTTTTGTTATTGGAGAGAACAGACATGTATCCAGAGATCTTAGCCTGTTGGATACTCAGTGGGACCTATTATGTTGTAAACTAAACACTATACTAGGCTTTTAAAACTACCCAGCTTTTGAACCTTACAAGAATAAGATATTTTTACAACTCTACTTTACATAGGTGAAATTTTCTACGTCTGCATTTTCAGTTTTTGTCTTATGCCATTTAGGGAATAAGCTAGGTTAACTGACAACTTTATAATTAGAATACAATTCAGCAACTATTTTATGGTAGAATGCCCAGCTTGATTTGATTTTAAACACTCTCATTCCTGCTTCTGAAGAACAGATGAGTTAACATAGGGTAAAAGTCCTATATCCTTCTGGTATTCTCATACACATTAAGAAAAGAGAGCATAAGCAAGAGATGTAGAGAGTGCTTCATTCATGTTACATTTGTTCAAAGAAAGTTTGATTTAAAGTCATTAAATAGAAAAAATACTTTGAATCTAGCATGTCTTATGTCCCTAGTATTTTTCCTATGCATACAGCATAGGCACACAGGTCTTTCCAATAGTCTGGTCTACATTTCAGTAAACAGCTTAGATCATGATTTTTTGGCCAAAGAAATCAGGATTTTGAAGGCAGTGAGCAGTTTGGATTGTTTTGACATACCAGTTTTTTGTTAGACCTCTCAGCATATATCATTAATGGAAAAAAAATGTTAACTTTTGTGTCTTGGCCTCTATACATGCAGATTAGCATAATTTTATCCTGCCTACTGAATATTGGTGGATTAATTTTATTAAGTACATGAAAAGATTTATATATTTCATTTTAAGTATATGTATAGGTTGAAGGATAAGCATATTTTTAAACACTGACAGTTTGAAATATTTCAGGTGATAATATTGATGTTGCCTTTATTTCATTTTTATTCCTGTATGTCATAAGTTTTAGACCGTAAAGTGTCCAGGGTAGGCATATTCTAAACAATTATTGTAATTATCAAATGTATGCTTTGTACAGTGTATTGTGGAAGAAAATGTAAATAAAAGGCAAAATATTTTAATGGGGGTGACTGGTGCCTCCTGAGTCTGGGGGTGGGGCACAATTTGTGGGTGGGCCTGGAGGGTGAGCCTGGGGGCAGGCCAAAAGCCCCATATTCACTCCTATACTTCTGTACCATGGCTTAGTGCCCGCCCCCTACCACGCAACCAGCCTGCACGGCAAAACAACTGCCCAATCCTGAGCGGTGCTGATCTGGGGGCCAATCTCAGGGGAGCATGTGCCCCCCCCATGCCCTTCTTACCAGTCACCTGTGTATTTTAACATACATAAAGTTTTGATAGATAACTCAAATCACAATTATATTTCATCAGTATCAGAAGAAAACACTAAAAAAATGTTGATGTGTATGTATAGGATTTATTTCCAACTTAACAATTGTTGTTCACTTTTTTGGTATGTTACTTTAAGAACACTTTAAGTAGTTGTCTGAAGCCCTGCTAGATACCTGAGGGCATGAAGATACATTTATTGATAAGGGGACCTCCCTAGATAATACAGGCATACCTCGTTTTATTGCACTTCACAGATATTGCGTTTTTTACAAATTGAAGTTTTGTGGCAACCTTATGTCGAGCAAGTCTATCGGCGCCATTTTTCCAACAGCATTTGCTCACTTCGTGTCTCTGTGTCACATTTTGGTAATTCTCGCAATATTTCAAACTTTTTCATTATTATTATATTTGTTATGGTGATCTGTGATCTTTGATGTTACTACTGTAA
>NW_017728886.1:114613968-114625277 GCF_001723895.1 Crocodylus porosus
TCAGGGCCTCTGAAGGCTCATGGCAGAGCCCCACTGTGTAGCATGGGGAAGTGGGGGGCAACAGGGATCACTGGCACCCCCACAGCAGCTGTCCTATGACATGGGTGCAGCACGGTTCGGCAGGGCACTGCGTGCTGTCTGGGAGCTGGAGCCAGTAAGGCCCAGTGGTGTCGGGCTCTGGCTGACTGCTGGAGCTGTTCCAGCTGCCAGACAGTATGTGGCACCCTGCTGAGCTGGGCTGCACCCATGCTATGTGACAGCTGCTGCATGGGTGCCAGGCAGAGTGGGCAATCCCTGCTGCCCCCCACTGCATGGGGCATCTCTCCCATGAGCCCTCACAGGCCCTAATAGTTGCTGCTGCAGCCGGTGAATGCAGGACATTTTTTTGTTTGTTTTTAAAGTGCCAGGAGGCTGGGGTCAGGTGGGGGATGGGGCTGGGCAGAGCAACCATGAGGGCTTCACTTGTGGTTCCCCCCACCCAGGGAGAGGCAGATACAGCTGGAGGAGCTGTGGGAGAACCTGCAGCCACCCAGCTGTGCCAGCTTCTCCCTGGCTGATTCGAATCTTCAAATTGGTGCTGAATCAGCACTGAATCTCCGATTCTGATTCGATGTGAATCTTTGAATCAAATCATTGTCCTCCGAATAAGCTGAATCTGAATCTGAATCAAATACTTTCCTATTCACACAGGCTTGCTATTTATAGGTGAATAAGTGTTTCCCAGCATTTATCCAGGTTCTAAAATTGAGTGGCAAGTGACTAGTTGCAATAATGGATTCTGGAGGTCTTGTATTTATATAATGGCTTCCTGGTGTCCACTGTTCTTCCAGATCTATGTTGGTTCTGGGGAAGCATCCACTAGAAGTCTGAAAGATGGAATTAATTCCAACTTATCTCTAAGTAAATGGATTACATTTGAGACATGGTTCATATACAGGTTCACAGATAATGTTGGCCATTTCCATGGAAATCATTGATTCATATGTCTTGAGAGTGAACAATACAAAGTGATATTGATTTTTAAGGCTGAAAAGAGGGTAAATATCTGTAGGCAGTTTTTCATTAATCCAATGTTTTATTTCACTGATAAGTATAATGCAACATCATTCTGAAGCAAGTTACTTGAAAGACAAATCTGCATTGAAAGTCTTGGAGAACAGTAAACTTCAGGAAAAAAGCAGGAAAGAATGAGATATTTAAAATCAGATTGAGTGCCTTAAGTGCTTAGGATTTTTAAGATCTTCCTTGTACATAACAAAGGTGAGATTTGTCATGCTGAACAGAGGAAATGAGCGAATGGTGTAATTCTGTCTAGAAAATAGATTCAGGACAAGTTTCATATTCTATTTTCTTAAAAACTTGCTAGGTCCATGAAACATGACAATCTGAGTTTAATAAAGATCTTAGATTTGAGGAGAATGGTGATTTATCGAGACATTTGGATTTTATGTATTTTGAGGATGGGGCGATTGCGTGTATTTTTGTATCCACCTTTTAAATATATTAAATATACACAGGGGAGGATTTGGCGGGGGGGAGGGTGGCAGTATGATTGCATCCCCCTTTGACTGTGCCACATTCCCAGTGAGCTCAGAGCTCAGCAGCATGTCAGCATAGCTTCTACTGGGAGCTCCATTTGTGCCATTAGCTCTCTAAACTCACAAGCTGGTTGGTGGGGGTTCTGGCTGAGCTTCTGCTTTCACTCAGCTTTGGAGCCCAATACTGTTTCCTGTCCCTTCCTTTGCCTTTCTTCCCACCCCGTCTCCCTTCCTCTCCTCCCCCTACCTGTCCCCCCATTCTGCCACCAGCAAAAAAAATGGACAAGTGGTTGTCTGGGCTCAGGAGCTGTATGAAAGAAGGATTTGAGCACTACAAATACCACTTTTCTCTCTTAACTCATTCCCTTTTTTCCTTTGGTGAGGAGGAGAGGGAGTCATAGGAAGGGATAAGAGCAACAGTGCTCACCCCTTGGGCTCTCAAGCTATGCCAAAGCAGAGGCTCCAGACAAACCCCTTTCTGAGCAGCTGTTGAGAGCAGAGATCTCCAAGCTCACTGGCATTCAAGATGATGGTGAATGGAGAGCAGCCACACCCCTTCAGCTGTGTGGCACATGTTCAGTAATCTCTCTTCACTGTAAATGTGCTTCACTCTAAAAGGGCCACCTCTGCCTTACTGGGATTTTGGATCTGCTCATGAGTCTGAAAGTGTATCAGAAATATGAATCCAGCCAGCAGCAGCTTGCCTCAAAGCCTACCACATTACATGAGTGCAAAATAAACCGTATCTTGATATCTGCATTGCACACAGCAGTACGGTGCAGAGATACTTTAGTTAACTCGTTTAGCTCTTCAGCCAAATAAACAAAGACAAAACACTGTGCTAGTGCAACTATACTGCATACAGTGCTTGAGCTGGCTTGTTTTTCTACACAATCCTGTATTTTGCATATGCCAAAAGGTGATTCTTTGGATTCAGCTATTAGAAGCCCAGTACTATTGGCATAAATACTTTACACATCTTTGGACAATCTGACTAACTTAAATCCTTGTCTTTAATTCAGCCAAGTGCCTGGACACTGGAGTTCTTTAAAAAACAGTGAAGCTCTGTGTTATTAACAGAAAAGGACATGTGTTTATACAAACACTATCAATTTTAAGTACTCCCTTATAAATGCTAAGAATCTTCTATGTTTTTTCTATTTTCTTACTGTACTTTGTTGTTTGGTTTTTTTACTGTCTTAAAAAATTTACAAGAACAATGTTCTAATTAATAGAAATTTCCTAGGTAAGCATTAATTTTAAAACTAACATGGTCTAATAGATGGAGAAATGGACTGGATCTTAAGAACTTTTCCATATTTTCTGTTTGCAGCTGTATGGTCTTGAGCCAGTCACTTAATTTATCTGTTCCTTTCTTTTCTCCTTCCACCTTTGGTCTCTTTCTTTTATTTAGTCTAGTTTTTTTCTAGCTTTTTGTATTTACTGTGCCCCAGGCTGTGGTAAAACTTGGTTGTGCTACCAAAATACAAACAATAAACAGAACATGTAGCTTTATTTGTTTAAAATTCTCATTCAGTTTTTATTTCTATCAGAAATAATAAGTGTCACTGCATTACAAAAAATTGAAGAGCAATGAGGAACTTAAATAAAACTGTGACCACTCAGTAATGCACAGCAATATTTCTTATTATCTCTAAACAGATAGGATATATTTCTTCCTTGTAGCCGCAGTCAGCCTTAGTGCACTTTTATCATTAGACCACAAGATAATAAACTCAGAGAGATTGTAAACAAGTGGTGGCATCAGTTATCATGTTGAGAAAAAGTAGATGGAAGTACCAGAGTATTGGCTTATATTTCTGGCTTAGTTTCTGACTTAACCTTTTTTTGTCTAAAATGGATACCTTGCTAAGACCTTCAATTATGTAGATTTTGATGTAATTATTAAACCTTACGAAACAATTACTGGGGGGAAGAAGAATAATGTTGGGCATCTAGAAATCACTTCATAGTCAAGAACAACAAAAATCCAAAGGGAAAAAATGTTTAAAATATATTAGGACACTAAAGGCAAGTGTTACAAAATTCTAGATTACAATGACCATTGGCTAGACAAGACTATACCTAGCTTCTGTTGTTACCATTAGGGGATGAGGCATGCCAAGATAATTGTAACCTTGTTTTAATTTTTAATTTGAAATCTGTGCTATTTTCTTTCTGTATTAAATAGAAATAATTAGTATATCACTAGTCTAGAGGGCTTTAAAAATGTATAGTTTGGTATAAAAAAATGCTTGGCACCATTGGTCTAAATATCACAGTTTGTAGTTTTGTAACATGAATAATGCCAAAGAAGTAATCTGGATGTCTGAAAAGACATACCAATGCATACATCTTACTTGTATGTAACTACTATGACAGCAGAAGAACATCACTGCTTTTTTTTTTACAAGACATGGAAGCCAGTTATAGTCCTGTAAAGAAATGGGAGTAGTTGATACTCTGATAATGATGATGGTAATAAAAAAATCCCACAAGACAGAGAAGAAATATAATAAAACACATAAAAGGACATAATTATTTTTACTGTATACTTCGGGGCCATGCAAGTATGGTTTTAAAATAAAAATGCCAAGCTGATACGTCACCAACAGGGACTGTAACGGTTAAATGCAATGGTTTGAAATTCTAAAAAATAAAACTACTGTCTCTGGGGCTTTAAAAGTGATACCTATGCATCTTAGGGCTTAACAATTTTTGTAGGTAAACATATTGGGGGCTGGACTCGATGACCCTCTGGGGTCCCTTCTAGCCCAAATGTCTATGAAATTTATTACATTTACCAGTGGGGTACATCTAGGAACAGAAGGAGGATGGAAAGCAAGAGTGCCAATAATATCCATTCAAAACATGAGAGATGTTTTCTGTAAAGGTGCTTATTTGTAAGTATTCACAATGGGCAAGCACTTTACAGTTTTTAAATTTTTCCAAATAATTAACTTGCATCTGATCCAGAAATGATCTAAGATATTGGAAAGAATACCATTGATCTGAATGGATTTTTGTTTGTTGGTGTGTATGTGTGTTAGGAGTTATTAGTTGCTTAAGTTAGATAAGCATCTTTCAGCTCCTGGAGTGAGTGGCTGAAATATTTAAACCAGGAAAATGATACATGATATTAAGTAGTGGCTATTCTATAGATAATAATATACTTCTGGTGAAAACATTACAAAGAATGATTCTATTAAAATGCATTGAACTTTCTATGCATCTGACTACTCATAAATAATGAATGTGGAACCATAACTGAATGGGCATAACATGGAGCCCCAAAATCCAAAGAGCAGGGTTTATTAATTTATTCAGAAATCTTTCTTTTTCAGTGCATGAGAATAGTTTCTACTAAGAGCAAAAGGCAAAGTGGATGATAGCTGTCACTTTCTGTCCATGCTAGACATAAGGGTAGTGAATAAAAGGAACACAGAGGAAAAGGCAGCTTACAGAATAGTCTCATATTTAGCAGGTGAAAATATAATAGCTCCAAGGAATACTGTGGAGGTACACCAGTGTATACTGGGTGAGCCCTCACCTATATTATCTTCAATAGGAGTCCTGGTGAAGAGCAACGGCAGGATAGGATCCTAAAACCAGCAAAAGAGGGAAGAAAACACTGAAGAAAAAATAAGAAAAGACTGAAGTCCTGCAAATGGAAAGTGAGAGTGAGAAAGAGAAAAAAACAATGTTACTTGGTTTAAGAAGTGAGAATGGAAACATGTTGTGAGTTGAAAATGCTAATGGCTTTCAGTGGAACTGAACATTTATTTTGCTGTAGTATCCGTAAAAGATAAAATCTCTGAGGAACAGTGAGAGAGATGGTACAATGCATAAGGAATAATTGATCATCACCATTTTCAAATGATACTAAAAATATGAGAATGTGCATTGGATAAATTGGAAGGCAATTAATCATAAGAACATAGGAACCATCTAACTAGAACAGACTAACATCCAGTTCACTCTACTTCCCTTGACAATATCCAAACTTTTCCCACACACATCAGTGAGAGATGTTCAACTACTATCTAAGAACACCCTATAATGAGTGTTGGATAAACATCGGAATTGAACAAATTAACTTGGGCTAAATACATAACTTCCAGTGTTCTGGTGGGCCCCAAGATGAAAGTGGACAAGGATGCCATTCTTCATACTAGTTCATCAATACATGGTAGAAACAGAATTTTGTTACAGATTATGGGAAGGGGAGTCATTGGGAGCAGGCTTTAAGATCTTCTTTTTACAATAGCACTTAACTGGGCATATCCTTCCTATATGGCAAAGGATAGAAAGGGAATAATTGTGGCATATCGGTTCAGGGTAATAGAAACAGTTGATTACTGAATATAGTAGAGTAACTCTGTCTCACTGCCAACTGAATACCACCTTTGTGAGGAATTTGGGAAACATCATTTCACCAAAGCAATACAGTCTTCCTGAGGAAGTGTTCCTTTTCAGTCATTAAAAATACTGGATCTCTTGCAACCAGTTTATCTAAGTAGCTTGAATAGTTGGTGGATATCTGTATAAACAGTGGGGGCATGTCTGGTAGTCCCATTAGATAAATAGTCTGCATTTTCTGTTTTAAATTCATAGAATTTATAAAATGCAGACAAAGGAGAATTTTGTAGATGTGAAAGACAGTTGGAGGGAAAAAAAAGTATCTCATTTCAGTTACAGAAAGGAAGTGTATGGGACCTTCCTGCACCCTAGGGACAATAATTCTACTGAAATCAGAAAAAACAGCATTCTGGCCTAGGCATGGCTGAAAGTAGCCAGTTATATGTAGACTTAAAATGTTTGGTTATGTTTAAAACAAAAGGCAAAATTGTAACTACCCTTAAATATTATGAGTGTACAAGGATCACCACCACTGTCCAGGATGGTCATTGTGCTCCCACTGCTAAAAGTATCTGCTCAGTCTCTGACAGAGTAGAATACACCTCTAGATCAGTAACAGCACCTAAATTAACAGTAACAGCACCTCTTAGACCTTTCTCTTCCATCATCTCAAGAATCAGACCTCAAACAGTGGGTATGTTCCACAGGGTAAGGGAGATCAACCCCTTGAAGGTCAACATATTGGTAAACTTCATTTTTTTATAGTCCAAGCTATGATAGGCTGAGCAGTGATAGCTTATGAGTAGCATGAAACCCTAAAGGACCTCCTGGTCCCTGAATCTGATCCATTGCTAACTTGACCTAACTTCATCAATTTGCTCCACTATTCCTGTTGGAAGTGTGTCCCAGAACATCACTGCTCTAACAGTTAGAAACATTCTGCTGCTTTCAGCCTAATTTTTTTCATGGTTCATTTGTACTCATTACTTCTTGGGCAAACATTATTCTTTAGCATAAATAGTTCTTCTCATTCCTTTCTGTTTGTGTCCTTGAGTTGTTTATTGAAAGCTGCCCTGCCTAGTCTCAGCCTTATTTTTCTAGTCAATTGAACACATGTAGTGAGCAACGCTTTGTATAACTTATGTTTCATTTATCTGTACTGAAGTACTGGCATACCTTTCAATTGTAGTCTTGAAGGAGCTGATCCCAAGCACAGAAATGCACTATTTATGGTCCATGTAGCTCTAGCTAGTAGGGTAAGACATGGAATAGCGTATTTGAAGCCTAGCATGAAAAGCTCTACACAAAGCTATTTGTAGTGCATATCAGTAGTTTATTGGTACAAAAACCAGGGATGATGCACATTCTTCAGTGCCATCTACTGGCATTTTATCTACTGAGCAATGGTTTATATATTGACTAATTACTTTATACTCCTGCAATATTATGTTGCTGTTTTTTTAGCTCTATTTCCAGGTAGTGAAAGACTTTAAAAGAAAGAGGTAGGAGGGGAGAGTATTCTAATATTATGTAACCAAAAGAGAGGGAGATGGGATTGAACGATCTGAAACAGGCCAGTCAAAATAAAATAATTTTCTGTATGAAAACATGGTCCCTAGTGTTGATTTTTGGGGGCAAATCTCAGCCCTAGAATTTATAGTTAAAGTTTTTTTTGTTTGTTTTTAAGGAATTCTGGGATGTGCATCACTGGGAACTGGAGTTTCAAAGGTATGTAGGTACCTAAGATATAGATACATACTTACTGGGATTTTCAAAAAGACCTGGACAGGTCATATTCCCAACTCCTGCTGTAATAATTTTATTTGTTAACTGTTTTCTTATATATGGACATGGAACCCTCCTATAAATATACAGCCTAAATTTATGTACTTCAGAAATCAGCATTCTTTTTGAAAAATAAATCTATGAAAGACACTAATCAGCAATAAAGAGGGAAGAAAAATGCACCCATGGTGAGAAGTAACGTAGGAGTATCTCTGCTAGGATGAATGTGTTTCATTGAATGGGAGAGTGAAGTTTAATTAAATTAAAAACTATATTTGCTGCTAGAAAATGAAATCATGCATAATATAGGGCTGCAAAATTATTGAACTTGCTTGTTAAAAGGCTTGCATCTCTACCACACTGGATTTCTGGTTGGTGCATCAGAAAGTAGAAACCCCCATGATTCCTTGATCTTGAGGGCAGTTCTATGGCTGGCTCAATCCAGCCCTTGTGTAAATCCTGCTGGTACCTGTTTTTACTTATATCACCTAGCTCTCCCCTCCCACAATTTCTCTCCTTGTGATGAGTTCTCAGTATGATCCTCAAAAAATTTTGAGTTAAATTGAACTTGAACTGTGAAAGGCAGCATTGTATGATGAAAAGGAAACAAAGTGCTTTCACTATGTTGTTATAGTTGATCGTCTGCCAGAGTTCTCTGAAGTACTTTTTAACCAGTAAGTTTATATCTATCTATCTATACGTATATCATTTTTTGTCCTTTTAAAATATTTGATGTTGCAGACTTTTAGTATTGAGGACAATAATCAAAGGAACTGAAAAGAGTGAATGAAAATCTGTCTCTACAATGATAAGTGTCCAGACCAAATTTTGAATGTATGCTGGCAATACAAGAGTTAAGTTTGATCATGCGCAGACAAGCAGACAAGGCCTATGGAAAATTCCACAGCCTGCCCAGCATGTGCCCCCGTGCGACCCTTACCTTGTCAGTCACAACTGACCTAGTTTTGTAACAACATGCATGCTCAGTTCTGCTCAGCAGATGAAGTAATCTGACCAGACGTATGCTCAGTCTACAGACTGCATGATGTAATCGGACTAGAAATTTCTTTAGAGAAGACAACCTGATTGGCTACCCGGTTGTCATAAAAGACTTGGGGGCTCCTCCCAAGGGGGGTTCGTTAGCGAAAGAGAGAAGGAGCGAGAGTTTTTGGTTCTGACAAGGGTGCTGACAGGGAAGATTCGTCCTGAGAGCAGAGGCTGGCCTGGCAGGGACTGCTCCTCAGGAGGCTTTAAGCCCACTGGTCTCCTATCCGAACCCTGAGAGCAGAGGCTGCTAATGCAGGGACTGCTCCTCAGGAGGGAGACCACCCTCAACCTGTGAACAGATACTGCCTTAGCAGAGACTGTCTCGCAGGGAGAGATGGACCCGATCCTGAGAGCAGAGGCTGTGGCTGCAGGGACTGCTCCTCAGGAGGGCTTTGGGCCCACTGGTCTCCTCACAGCTACGATTTTGTGATTTATTCGATTTGTCTTGATCCGATTATTCCGTATTGATCTCTGGCTAACGAACTAATTTCCGGCTTCGACTTCAACCACGATCCCGCATCTCGACCACTGACTATGACATCGTAACTCTGACCTCCACATCGACTTCGGCATCTTAACAACCACCCGTTTCGTCCACTTTGGACTGGCATCACACCGTTCTTCACATTACAGTTCGTTGTCCGTCTCCCGATTAATGAACTGTTGACCAGCCTTGGGACTATCAAATTGGGCACCCGCACCTAGCTTCGGCTAGAAAGCAAGGGCTCAGCTTGAGAACCCCGTGGGCCAACAGACCCCTTTGTCGTTCGTAATCTAACTGTAACCGAAGCAAGCTTCTCTGCCTACGCTCCAGAAGTGTAAGTAAATAAAATCCATCTGTTTTGAAACTGCCTGAGTCCGCGTACCGCTCAGACTCCTCGCCGCCAATCCCGCCTGTTCCGTACCAAAACCGCTCGGGCCACCGTGACCTTGGGGCCGCTGTTCCCCGACAATAAGCTAAGCTCAATAATAAAACTTTTAAAGTAAGTAACATGAATATATAACTAATGCAATCAAAGACTGGGGCTCATTTGGCAGAGGCACGTATCTAAAATCAGTTGAATGACAGTCCAATTTGGTTTTCTTGTGAATAAACCCTTCCATTTTCCCTTCCTATTATATGAAATGTGGGCATACCCTGATTCTATAGGAACTGTTAAAGGAGATTTAAAAACAAACAAACAAACAATAACAAAAACAACAAAAACCTTTACTGCTCTCACAGGCTGTGTCCACACAAGTGTGGACATTTGGTTCCCTGGGAACAACTAGTGATGGTGCACTTTGTGCTGCTGCTAGCTGTCCCCAGGGAATGCCTGTGACATGCACACTCTGATGCTCAGCAGGCTACCTTGGGTGGAGTAGGAGAGGCTGGGGCCAGCCCAATGCTGCCCCCAGTGGCCTTACTTGGAGTCCTGGGGGCCTCCCAGGGCTGCAGCAACAGCAATCCTGCTGCTTGGACTCTGGCTGGCAGGTGGAACATGGCTCCAGCTGGCCTGGCTCCAGCTGGCCCAGCTCCAGTTTTAAGAAGTGCACTGCTACTCCCTGTCCGTGTTGCTTGATTCTTTCTATCTGGAATTGCACTCAGACTTTCAAATCTACACAAAGTGGGTATGACAGTCCTAATACTTTAGGTTAGTAGGTTTAAGACAATGTTACAATGGTTTTATGCCAAGTGCATGGCTATGAAGAATAAAGCTCATTGAGTTATGACCATATTGCATTGCTGAGAGGCAGGTGTTTCTAAAGAAATGGGGAAAGAGTTGCATGTCCTAGGCCAGTAGTGCCCAAAGTGCAGTTCATAAGCTGGGTATGGTCCCCAGAGTCAAGTTACTCAGGTCTGGAAATTTTGCAGTGGGGAAAGCCCAAAGCAATTAACACTGTCAACTCTCCCCCACCACTAAATTTTTGGAGTCATGGGGAGCCGCAAGGGATAGATGGCATGGCCCTATAGGTGCTGGATCAGGCCAGAACATGGAGTCAGTCCACAGGGGGTCAGACCCAGTGTACAGTCCCAGATCCAGCACATGGGGTCAGACCTCATGTGTGGCCCCTGACCTAGCACATAGATCAGTTCCCAGACCTAGCAGATGGCGCTAGTCTGTGCCTGGACCTGGCATGCAGCCCACAATTCAGTATGCAGGGTCAGTTCTCATGCCAGGTGCAGTCCACAGACTGATTACACCCCACTCATCTGGCCTGTATGCCCAAAAAGTTAAGCACCACTGTCCTACGCTGGGAGAGATTTGGAAAATCTTCTGGCTCTTCACACACCTGCAAAAGGTGGGGGAGGGGTTTCCATGGTGTGACCCAGGGCTCTGCTCCTCTTTCTGTTAGTTTTGTGCCAATTTTCCCCACTTCAGCTTTCTGACATGCTGTCCTTAGCCATGTGGTAATGCACAATTGCTGTACCAGATTCAACTGTACTTCGGAGAAATATTGCAGATGTAGATGGAGAAGTAATGTCAATGTCTCCACAGTAATTTTGAGATGAGCTCCCCATAAAGAGTCTGTTCAGAAGTTTGGGGATGATAAGACTGAAAGTAGATTTTCTTCCTCCAAGTGCATGCATGCACGCAC
>NW_017728886.1:114625402-114645412 GCF_001723895.1 Crocodylus porosus
CACACACACACACACACACACACACACACACACACACACACACACACACACACACACACACACGATTTTCAGAGATGTAGGAGCCAACAGCAGAAGCTCCTTTGCGGTCCCTGGCTCCATGGGAAGCATGATAAAAGAAGAGCTGCTTTCCTCTGCCAGCTCCTCTAGTCTTTCCTGTGCCACAACTTTGCCACACATCCCATGCCACTTTATAGTGTTACATAGTACAGTTAGAAAGCTAATTAAAGACTTGCAGTAATGAAGTGAGAGAGACTTGAGAATTCCAACACTTTAAAGTGTTCATATTATTGCAAAAGTAATTTTATTGCAAAAGTAATTTCATTATGAATTAAAAGAAAAGAGATTTAATTTCACCATGCTCAAATTGCTTATGTCCTGGCTGCTGTGGGATGCTGTGAATTGAAAGAAAAAATAGAATGGGAAATGAATAAAACATAGGTCAGGTTTTTAATAACTTAATGGCATTAAATAAACAAAAAAAGTTATCGTGAACATTTTAATATATTTGGTCACAAAATACCATTCCAAAACCAATCATCAATGGCTGTCAGCAGCATACAGATCTCTGAGCTAGCTCAGCACCAGAATTTTGTGGGAAGAATTTCCCCAAGGAATGGGTCTCAAATTCCACTGAATTATTTTGGGAAGAAATATGTGCTGAGATGCTTGTGCCAAGACTGTTTCATACTAAAAATAGCTTTTCTATGGCTATATTACATTTAGAATAGAGGGTGAGGTTCTCTAGATGGAGTTTTCCACAAATATATGCTATTTTACACTGCTTCATGTGGTGGCAATAGGAGGCCAAGGTATCCATGAACATAGAAATAGCCAGAGCTCATTCATTTGAACTTATAGGTCTCAATGGAGATTTTGAAAATATAGGATCAACTGTGTGAAAACTCATTGCTTTTACTCTTCCTGGTTGCTCCCTATCACTTGTCTTTCTTCCAGTATTACATCTGCAACTGTAGTGAGTAGGACACATTCTCCAGCCTCTTTCTCAAAATCCTTTCCCTTTGAAAATGCCCTTGTCATAAGCTAATACAGTCCCAGCTTTTTTCCTAGATTCCTCCCTTGTTTCTAAAGGAGGTGGTGCCTACAGCCCACGCTATGTCTACTTCCCTTTGCAAATTTCTACTAAATGTATTTTGTAGAAGTTTTTTTTTATTTTGTTTTCAGATTACACTCCACCACCCGTGAGTATCATGCCCGCAAAACTTGGAAGCCTATCAATACATAATCATATCTACACTCCGGCTTTAGTTAAAAAACAAAACAAAACTAATATACAAGGATTAAATTAATAGCACATACAGTTAATAAAGTCACTTTTGCTCCTTATTAGGCTCAATAACATTTTTTAATACACTCCCATGGCATTATAAAATTCCAATAAAATCTGTAACATACTGAAATTGGTAAGTGCAAGGTAATAGAAAGACTCACTTTGGATGTCCTGGCTAGGTATATGAAGCAGAACAGAGCTCTGTTGTCATTGTGATGTGGTACCCACCTCTTGGCTAATGCATGGGTAACTGAAAGAGCAGCCTCCAGAATTAGAAGTGTGAGCTGCTACAAATTTCGCTAACGAGTGAACAGATGCTGTTACAGCCAGAGGCTGTACAGAGGCTGTAACAACAACTATCATCTCTCAGTTAGACAGGGGAAGGAACTTAAAAGTCTCAGTCACCAGTGAGTTAGACTTGTACAGCTGAATTCCACCTGACACTGAGGTAGAGATAATTAAAAAAGGAAAAATGATCCTCTGCTTGCAAAAGATATTGATTTTGATGTCTTTAGTAAAACTGTCAAGCATTTTTAATTCTAAGGAGGACTATGACCTAATTCTGTAAAGTGTTGAATGCTGCCCAGTAGTTGCTAAGAATCCTTCTCTGCTGCTGAAGTTAATGAAAGTTGAAAAGTCAGCATCTCCCAACATAGTGCCTTCACTGTATCAGCGCCAGAACTGTAGTGTTCTGGGATATAACATTAAGCATAGACTGAGAGGCAGTGGCAGATATTATATCTCCATTAACAATTAACTGTTACTACAATTTTATTAACCAGGAATTGCATGCATTTTTTATTCTCTTCAGCATTCCAAGTCTCATGTTTAATTATACTAGTAACCTTTCAAAATGAATATTAAAATTGAATAGCATATTTAAACCACAATTAGAAGTAGTTAAGTTCAGCCACCTGTCTGAGTGCCAGTTTGGGTGCCTATCTTTTACAAAGCTTTTTAGTTTTGGCCATTAACAAGAAAAAAAATCACTGTTATATCTCCATTATTTGCAGTAATAATTTTTAAGTTGAAAAAACAAAAGATGCTCTGTCTGTAGGGAAACAGTATTGGTGCATTACATACTTTTACTAAGAATTTTTCTACACTGCCATTAGGTTGCCTACATAGCTAGGAGATACCTCTTTACTACTTGTATGTTACCTATATTAACATACACACAACACTTGTCCCATTTGCCTAGGCTGGGACAAAAGGGAGGCACTTCTTCTAACCTATTTGAAAGGGGAAAGATCTTTCAGCTGTGAACAAAGCTTTCAGAGTCAAATCTTACTTGTACTACCCACATGATTAGGCCTAATAAAATCAAAGTGACTTGTCATTTTATAACTTTGACCACTAAATTTACCACTTTAATACATTTCTTATCTACTAAGCCTTGGCACAAAACAGTTGTGAAACAGAGGTTGCTTTCTGCATGTCCACAATGCTTATTACACAGAGTCAAAAATCAACTAGCTAGCCAATAGAGGAAGCCGGGGATAATCAGAATTTGTTTACTATGGTATTTCATAAACATCTGCATTGATATTTCCCAAAAAAGATAAAAATAGAGTAATTATTTGTACACATTTCTTTGGCCTAAAGTTTATACAGGAAGGGGAGAAAATAATGCATTCTGCAAATTGTTGTTTATCATGTCTATGTTCTGAAAAATTATACCGTGAGGTTCGGCAGCCTTTTCCTATAATGAATAGCAGTAAACTTATTCTTGCACCATTTGTAGTGTAAAATTGATTTTCACGTGTTTGAGATGCAGAATGTAGTGCAGAGCAGGGACTAAGCAATTTAAGCCAACAAAAGCATTTCTGGCAGAATTTACCTATATCTATGAAGATATAAATCACATGTTTCTATTGTTTAATTTACATTACACTTAAGCCTCAGATCTAAATAGAACATAAAATGGCTAAAGTCAACCCAACAGCATATTCTTTAGACCAGTGATTTTCAACCAGGGTGCTGTGTACCCAAGGGTGCCTTGAGATTCCTTCAGTTCTGTGAGATGCCACACAATATTAGAACTATTAGGTGTGCAAACATGATTCACAGAATAAACCCAACTATCTGAAATAAAAATCCATAATGTTAAAAAAAACAACAAAAATGCCCTCACCTATCTTATTCTTTTTGAGTTCTTTGGAACTTACTGCTAAATTATTTTTCCAGAGTCAACAAAAACGAGTGAAAACTAAGAGCTGGCACCTTGAGTCTAAGGAGGGGCCTCTTGAGTCTGAAAAGGTCAAGAACCATTTTAATAGACTGTTTCATTTCAACCTGGCTTCTTATGCTGTAAGCAGGATCAATTTTGAAAATCACTGAGATAGTTCCCATGGACTAATGTGTGGCTTAAATCTATTCTATAGTGTACATCCAGTGTTGATCAAATGAAAAAACTAATTGAACTGTGCATAGCAAAGAAGGAAATTTACTGCTATTTAGGATATTAATGACTTTTTAAAAACAATTGTCACTGTTTTAAGTATAAGATTATACAGAAAAACTAATAAAGATCTCTACAATTTTACCTTACCTCCCATAGAAGTTATTGGGCTATATATTGCTGACTTTTCAGTTGGTAAATTTCTTATTTTTATCCTCTTCAATCTTTTTTTTCTTTATAAATTTAAAAACAACCTCCCTGACAAACAAAACAAACAAAAAAAACCCAACAATTTTTCAAGTTGACCAAAAGTTGTCTTGAGCTTAGACTCTCAAACCCTCCAGTCCTTTTTTGTCCATGTTCTGTTCTATCCACATTCTTGTACTATGTACATCAGTGGACAACTTTTAAAAATATCAGCCTTCTCATAAATAGTTTGCTTTCATGGGGCTATATTAATTACAAGATGTAGGATAAATCCTTCTGTTGAGAAAGTTTATTAATATTATCATCATTACCAACATAAAAACTTACCAGGTTCTTAATGCATGTAAATCTATGTGGCATTATTGAAGCCAATGAGTTATGCCAGCCAAAGATCTGACTTTTTAAATTTGTTGTATTATTACTCAATATAAGAATCCCAAGATGATGAACCAGTTTTTTGATGTTAGTAATTTAACTTGTACATGTTTTAAAGCAACTTGGATGTGAATCAGGTAATTGTATTCTTCTACTTCACTCAAAAGGTTTGGGAGCATTTTCTATGACTACTAACTTAATTATACATATTCTTATCTCAGAATCTTACCTAATATTCTTCACTATAAATGTGACATGTATTTTCTATAATAATGATAATTTGCTACCTAAAACCTTTATTTAAAATTTTACCTAAAGTAAAACTTTAACTGACAGGTCACACTTTGCTTTTTTTTCCCATTTTTGACATCCAGGAAGTTCACTCTTTACAATTCTATAATTTTATTAAGGGAAAAGTAGGAGATGTTGTTAAAGGTACAGTCGGTACTTACGAACTGCCATTTACTGGTAAGGAATCAGACCATTCTTCTACTATAAAAAATAATATATATCTTGAAAATGGTATTGATACAATTTCCCCTTAAAAACTGCCCAGAAATATGTATTTCATATGGTAACCATCATGCTAATATTAGTCTCTGTCTTTGTGAAAAGATCAGTCACTAGCTTTTCTTTATCCACAACCATTCAATAGAACTAAATGTTGTTTCTGTCTGATTTTCCCCTATTATAGTCTGCAAAGTTGTCATTGTACAATGTTCCTGTACCTGACTGTTAAATCTCAGGAAGAGTTAGTTAGCTTCTGGTAGGTTTTAGGTTAGCCCCTACACAATTGTCATGTGCATGTGTATATATGATGCAAGTATATGCTATATCTGGTGCATGTGGTTCAATATATTTCTGGCTTCTGTTTTGGACATGGATTAGGTTTAAACTTATTTGGCTCCATGCATTCAGGTGCTTTCCAGGTATAAATTAATTCTGATGCAAGACACAAAGGAACAGTCATTTTATTCAGGATCCAATAAAGAAACCTGTCAAACCCATGAAGAGACCATGCCAGATGGGTTGAGAAAAGATAGTCACAGGTCTTGGGAAGTGAGAAGAAGAACTCACATGAGCCAAATGATTGACACAAACTGAATATCATCTTAAGTTTTGGAGGTTCAGAAATCATTGAACTTTAGATAAATATTGGCCTGGCCAAACCAAAAGTGCCCAGCAACACAATTTTCATGCTGCCTTTTCATACCAAGTTTCTTTTAAAGATTTTATTAAAAGCTTAACATTTCTCAAGGAGAATGCAACTAAATAATTTGTATCAGATTGTGAAGGAGCGAGTGCGGCCGTGGTGAGGAGATCCGGGGAAAGCCGCTTCTGGAGCTGCTACCATATAAGGATAGAAGCTCTGAGATTAGAGCAAGGCAGCGAGATAGGAGCTCCAGTGGGGGGAAAAATGAAGAAAGGAGGAGAAAAAGGGGAAGAAAGAGGATCTCTGGGAGGAGAAGAAACTTACCTAAAGACTTCTCGTAGCACCAGGGAAGGAAAGGAGCTCCAAGAGTGAGGCATGGATCCCTGCAGATACTAACGCCACGGGATGCATCCTACGAGACCAACCTAGAGGGACAACAAAAAAAGGGAAAGGGTGAATGGGACAGTATTATCACCTCAAGAGCATCTGTTTTACACAGGATAAAAAATTGACTCATATGCCAACAAGGTAAAGAGACTACACTTGGCAGAGTTGAAGAAAAAAGCCTGTAACAAAAAATGAAAGTACAGATGGACAAGAAAGAAAGAGACTTTTTTTTAATACTAAGTTCTGTTCAGACAAGGTAATAGCTATAGCTATAGCATAAAAGTATTAGATAAGTAGAATTACCAAGTTGATGTTGTAAAGAGAAAAAAATAAACAAAAAAAAGAAAGAAAGAGAGAGAGAGAGAGAACTGGTAAGACTAACTGGCCTATAGTTTCCCTGTTCCTCCTTCTTTCCTTTTTTGAAGATGGGAATCACATTGGCCCTTTTCCAGTCCTCTGGCACCACACCAGAGCACCACGAGTGCTTGTAAAACCATGCCAGGGGTCCCATAATGACCTCAGCTAATTCCCTCATCACTGTGGGGTGGACGATTGTCAGGACCAGCTGATTTAAATACATCCATATATAGCATCAAGTACATGCAAACATATGGAGATGCGAGTAAGATAACTTACCCATAGTGCCCAGAAACCTCTATTAGAGACCTAACAAGAAAAAAAAATGTTTTTTGACAGAACAACCCTCCTGACTAGTGGCATCGAAAAAACCCCCCCTGAATATAGAATAATAACATCCAAGATGTGGCAGCGGGGAACGTTGGGGTATCGACGGTTTGCTGGATGGTTATAGAAGGATAAGAGAAAGCATCTTAAGCCCAACCTCCACAGTGGTGCATTGGCCAGGAAGTACGACGATGGCCTGATCAAAGGATGACATGGAGAGACAACCGGACCCCATGAAGAATCCGGAACCTCTACAACAAAACTTACACTTAGTTGGTCAATTACTATAACAACAACAACAAGCTGCTCATCAAATCGCACTTGAAGAAAAATGGATACAACAACAGGCACGGGCTCAATAGCACCAAGTCAAAATAAGAGTCCCTAAGATGACTCCACAAGATGACCTGAAGGCCTTCCTGGAAAGCTTTGAAAGAGCAACATTAGTGTCTGGGTTAGAGTGAAGCTGTTGGGATAGCCAATTAGGTGTACTCTTGATAGGAAGAGCACAAGCTGCCTACTGGCAGCTATGGCATGGGATGAAGCAATGGACTATGACAAGGTCAAGAAACAAATTCTGTGCCGTTTAAACATCAACATGGAAAAATACGAGGTTCATGCCACATTTTGCGGTGATAACAGCCCTCTTAACCAACCTATTAAAAGGGCTTGGCAATGGGCCTATAAAGTAGGAGAAGAAACATTTAGAAGCCTTCTGTAGGACTCAACAAGCTTTACGTAATGACACAATCCTTCATACATCTGACTTTACATGCCCTTTCATTTTACAGACAGATGCTTCGAACTATATCATGGGCGCAGTGATGACACAGGAAGTGGAAGGGATAGAGTGTACAATTGCCTATGCTAACCAGAAACGTAATCCACCAGAAAGAAGGTATGCCACCATCAAACGGGAGTGTCTAGTGATTAAATGGGGAGTATAATATTTTTGGTATTACCTCCTGGGCCGTCGATTCACTTTGATTACCATATAAGGATAGAAGCTCTGAGATTGGAGTGAGGCAGTGAGACAGGAGCTCCAGTGGGGGAAAAAGTGAAGAGAGGAGAAAAAGCGGAAGAAAGACGATTTCTGGGAGGAGAAGAAACTTACTTAAAGACTTCTCATAGCGCCGAGGAAGGAACGGAGTTCCAAGAGTGAGGGGCGGATCCCTGCAGAAACTAATGTGTGGGACGCATCCTACGAGACTGACCTAGAGGGAGAGAAAAAAAAAGGCAGAGAGTGAACGGGACAGTATTATCACCTCAAGAGGATCCAAAGCATCTGTCTCATGCAGGATAAAAAAATTGACTCATATGCCAACAAGGTAAAGAGACTGCATTTAGCAGGGTCAAAGATAAAAGCCTGTAACAAAAAATGGAAATACAGATGGGCAAGAAAGAAAGAGACTTTTTTTATTAATACTGAGTTCCGCTCAGACAAGGTAGTAGCTATATCATAAGAGTATTAGATAAGTAGAATTACCAAGTTGATATTGTAAAAAAAATAAAAATTAAAAATTAAAAAAAAGAAAAAACAAAAGAAAGACAATTTCTGCCCAAAAGTACAGGAAGGTTGTACAGAGTGATAAAAGTTAAAAATAAAGACAAGTTTTGATTTGAACTAGACTGTGATTATCTATACCATCAAGTGCATGTGAACATATAGAGAAGCAAGCGAGATAGCTTACCCATCGTTCACAGGTAACAAGAACAAGAAAAAAAATTTTTTGACAGAACAACCCTCCTGACTAGTGACATCCAAAAAACCCCCCAAATTTTGAATATAGAATAATAACATCCAAGATGTGGCAGGCAGGAACATCAGAGTATTGATAGTTTGCTGGGTGGCTATAGTAGGATAAGAGGAGGCATCTTAAGCCCAACCACACAGATATATTGCAAGGATGCATTGAATAATGCAATTCTGCTTCTTTTATGTAAATACTTTGGGAGAAAAAAATCCTCCTATTCATTGTGAGGAATGGTTAAAAATTATAAAAATATCTAATAGGTTGTGGGTGTGACTACATGAGATGCTTTACTTTGCAGTAAATTAATGTACTGTTCAGTAGTAAGGCATTACTACCTACACATATACACCATTTACTGCACAATAACTAACAGTAGCAAACTAACAGTGCAGTAGATACTGCACAGTAGTGCACATGTAGATGTCCGCTCCAACACTAGGGGCCACACGGGCAAGAAATGCCCCTGGTCCTGGTGCTGCTTAGCTCCCAGCTTCCCCCGGAACCTGGGAGTAGAACCAGTATGGAATAGCTATCTGCTTCCTACTGTCCCAGTGCTGCTCAGCTACTAGCTTTACACATGAGCTGGGAGCTGTGCAGCCCTGGGATAGGGATGCTCTCTGCTTCCCCACATAGCTGGGGGCTGGCCAGGAACTATCCTGCTTCTGGGGCAGCTCCCAGCCAGCTCTGGGCTGGGCAGGAGCTGTCCCACTTCTGGCCAGCCCCCAGGTGTGCAGGGAAGCTCCACTGGTCATGGGGCTGGCCCCATTTGTAGGGGGCCAGAAAGCTCTGCAGCAGCAGTTGTTTCCTGGCCCCCTGCACATCAGAACCCTTCTACTCCAGCCAGAAGAGTTCTCCTGGTCCTATGTGAATGGAGGCTGACCCTTTGCTTCATTCTAGCCCTCAGGATAGCACCCCAAGGGAGCCTGGAGCTCCCCCTAGCTGCTGCAGGGCCCAGAGCAGGGTAAGAGCAGCCCTATATTGGGTTAGCCTGTTGGGAGCAGATTTGCTTCCAACAGGGAAAGCTTACTGGTGCATATACATGAGATGCTAACTGTGCAGTAGCCTAATAACACTGTGCAGTAGTCTGTCACAGCATAGACAGACTAATATGCTACTATGCAGTATTATTAGGCTACTGCGCAATAGTGTCACTAAACAGGCATCCGCTGGCACTACTGTGCAATAACTCTAGTTACTACAAATTGATTTAGTATTTGGTTGTATTTGCTCCATGATCACACATATGGGGTAGGGAACTCCCTGCACAGGAAGAGTTCCCCACCCAGCCTGGAACTGGCTGGGACCTGCCCCAGACCAGGACGGTTCCTGGTCAGCTCTGGACTGTGGGGACAAGTCTGCATGTGCAGCCTGGAACTGGCTGGGGACTGTCCCATTTCAGACAGTCTCCAGTCAGCTCTGGGTCGCATGTCCAGATTCCCTGTGCAGCCTGAGCTGGCTGGGAAATGTCCCAGTCAGGGGAAGGTCCCATCCCCACAACTTTTCCCCAGACTTGCACCCCAATCAGATGATCTAGGCATGAGGCTTGGAGTGAGCTGTGGAAAGGCCCCTGCCCCAAATGGCCTGTGGGGAAGCTAGCAACAAGCCCCCAGCAGCCCTCCCCCTGCAGCTCTTTCCAAGCCCCATGCACCAATCAGGCAGCTGGACCAGGAGCTCCCTGCATCTGGGGCAGGGACTCATGGTTCCCACTTGGGCTCCACCACCAGAGCCCACCCCAGCAGCAGGCAGCTCCTGGGGGCAGTGAGCAATCTCCCAGCTCCTGCCTTGAAATAGCTGTCTCCTGGCCCTGTGCTCCCTGCCACCCCTCAGCTTGCAGGAAGCTGGTGCAGGCCAGAGGGGGTGGAAGCAGACTCCTGCCAGGAGCAGCAAATTTTCTCCCAAATGGAAGCATGTGTAGACACCTGTCCAGCAGCATTTGCACATGTAAATGCATCTAGTAAGACTTTATAGCATTAAGAGCACATGTAGATACAGCTGAAACATCATCCTGAAATAACTTTGGTTAGAAAATTCTTTGCTTCTAGAATTGGGGTCAGAAACAATTTCCAGCAGCTGGCTTGAATGACTAAGCTCTAGTAGAAGTATGACTGGCACTAGAATCCAGCTACTGTTGCTTATCTCTGCCACCTAGATGTGCTGTGTCATGGGCAAACTCCCCTGCTGCTGAACGCTGCTGAAGCCCCTGCTCTGTGGGCTGGACCCAAAGGTTCTATAGGCTGTAAGGTGATCCTCCTTTAGAAGGATCCCCAAAAAATGTATATGGAAGACCTCTTTTAGGGATCATTGGAACATAATTCATATAATTAGAAAGAATCCATAGCAATACCACAAACAATTTTAGGGCAGGAATTCAGTAATACCAGGTGGGCAGAAAGTATGTAACCACATTCATAGTGGTCAGAATAGTTGAAAGGAAATAGTCCTCAGTCTACAGTACTTTGTTACTGTGTTTTATTTGCCATGTGGAAACTTAATATATTTGTTACAAGCTTATGTCTTTTAGGCTGATTAACATTTGGGCAGCTTTAGTTGATTAAACTGATTAACATTTATGCAGTTTTCAGTGCAAGGACCTTGGAAGCTTGGAACATGTCTTAGAATACATCCTATTCATACACCTATATTCTTCAGGTTTACTTCACATTTCCTTTCCACTTGTTTGTGACCTGAACTGTATGAAATATTTCCAGAAAGATTCAACCACTATTAAAGACCTCAGAGATTAGGTTAAACGGCACCTTATGGTGCAATATGAAAGGCAATAACAGAGTAATTCAACTATTTATTATGTTGTTATTGTCTCTTTAAATCTGAAAACACATTGTCTGGGATGTTAGTGTCTTCTGGAATCCCAGTGGTTGGTGACTCTACAGCCTTTCCAAAATAAAAAAGTTTCATATTAAGTGACAGAGCTGACAGGAAACAGTATTGATTTTTTAAATCAATACCCAAGTTACAATAAACACTTTTACAGTTTAGGAATACAACAAATTTTCCATTTTCGTATGAGGAGATTTCTAGTGTCAGTTGAATTTATTGTTTCAGAAGCGCAGGGGAACTGCAGTGCATTTTATATTTTATTATCCAAACAAATGTGAAGTACCATTGTGGCACTTTTTACAACCAGGGACATTCTAGAGAGAAACCAAAGCTCAACTGTTCAGTGAGATAACAAAATAGTCTGATATAAACCATTTAGGTTTTTTTGGAGCACTTTTTTGCTGAATAAGTTAGGTACCAAAAACATTTATGAGTCACAATGAGTTGCTTATAGCTATTTGTAAAGCTTCATTCTTTAAATTGTTGATGATGGACAACAGAAGCTTTTGTTTTTGTTTTTGTTTTTTTTTTTCCGTTACTGGTTTTAAATCAAGCATAATTCACCTAACTGGGTATTAGCGAGAACTTGAACTAGGACCATCTGAAGTGGGGTTTTTGCTTTTTTTTTTACCATTCTCTTTTTGACTGTTTATTTAATATTACCACCATATTTAGCTTAGTCTGTTTATAATCCCATTCATTTTTCATTTCAGTGGGGGTATCTATGTGTGCAATTAATTTGACTGAATAAATTCTGGCACAGTTTTACACTGGAGTTTACTGCTCCCAGACACCACATTTACATGTGTGCCTGGGAGCATGACACATTGGGTTCAGTCAGAACAGCCCTAGCTGGCAGGGGGCCTGGGTAGCAAACCAAACCCATCTGCCCAGTCTCAAGCATTAGGAGAGGAGCCCTTGGCCTCTGGCCACAGCAGAGCAACCTGGCTTCTCCTTCCCACAACAAACTGTTCCTCAGCTTATTACCTTCTTCACAGCTTACTTCCTCTTTCCTTGTTTAATCTTCTGGGAGCTTTTTAAAGTCCCTAGCTGGATACTCTCCGTCTATCCAAATATCTCCAGCTGGGCTCTCTCACTAGGGCTGACTTCTCCTTCTTAAAGGGTAGACCACCCTGTTACAGCAGACTACAGCCAGTACTCATGGACAGGAACAATTCATTAAGTTTCTCTATTAGTACTTACAATGATTGTAAATATTGTCAACTAGTTAATATGTTTGGCAGCATGACCAAAAACCTCTCGGCTAGATAAGGCCTCTTTGCAGCGCTTACAGAAGGGGAAAAAAGTAGAACTAAAAAGCAGCACTGAAGGCTTGTTTTTGTCAGAAGGAGCCATTTTTTCCAGTTACTCTTAACCATAAGCCAGAAGGTAAGAGCTACAAGGGAATTTTAAGGGAGAAGAGATCTTATTTCTGTAGGCTTTGGGTGAAAATGGTTTAAATATTGTATTGTTCAAAACAGCCTCATAACATTTTTAAGGCACTAAGGACTTACGTTGATTATTTGAATGTTTGTCAAATTCTGTGACACATGCGATGTGAAAAAAACCTTTTTCAGTATTAGACTTGACTTTGATTGTGTGGGGGTTTATGGGTATTTTTGTATGTTCATATAACACTGGCTTCATGTGTTATATAACTTTTGTGCCTATGAATAATGGATTTGGAGAATCCAACTAGAAAACAGACATTGAGAGAATATTATGGATTTGATTGAAACAATTTTTTTTTTGATAAAACAAACTGTCCCTAAGAGTTTCTTTTCATGTTGACCAAACATCTTGTTTCTGGTTATTTCATGCTTATACCCATTTTTAAACCTCTTCCTTGCAGTGTTTTTGTTGAAACTGTATTTGTGAAAATTTTATCCTATAGGAACTGTGTTTTTTCAGTGATTCCTTTACTGGTTGGGAATTTTTCCTTGCTTGCTTTACTTAATGATGAACAGCCCTATTTTAGCATAATTTCAGTGAGTGTTTTGCATTTATAGGAGTGACTCTTAAGTCTGGAATGTAAGATGACGAAGAAGAAAATGATAGGGTGAAATTCAAATGGTTACATGAAGCTTGTCATTTTCAGCATGTGAAAATGACAATGATTATTATTTTTATTTATTTGTATGACAGTCTAATGCTGTCATGGGATTTTATATTTTCTAGCACATGTTGTAATTTCATTGTTCTCATTCATGATGGGCTTGTTTTTGGTGCCATTTTCAGATCTCTACTACTTAAATAAACAGGAGGCTGTAAATGTGGCATGAATAAGGAATCACGTAACTGTTTTTTCTCTTAAATGAAACAAATTTAGAAATGTTGATCTAGTGCCTAATGATTCTTTACAGCTGGACAGAAGTTGTCCAAGTTTCTTAGTGGATAAGGATTGGCTTTGAAAGTCAGGAGGTATGTGTTCTAGTTTGGGCTTGTCTATATACCATTATGTTCTGCACTTGATTATTACTCCTTGGAAATGCAGATGACATTTCAAAGTAGGTCCTCTTAATTTATGTTTATTCATTTATTTAAACTCAGCTAAAAACACCAGCTATCTAGTTTGTTGTCATTTTCTATATACAATTATTAAACTAAATATCACAGTGTCTTTGGGATTTATGATTCTTCTGCTGGGTTCTGCTGCTCTTAATCTTTAAAAGGCGAATACTCTAATCTACTATTTCCTAGTACTTTTTTGAAGTTAATATATCTTAATATATCTTAAAAATGTATAAAAATCTTTGAAGAATACATACATGCACACACACACAAACATATAGGGTGACTGTATGGGTGTAGGATGCCTATGTAATGCATTCTAATTAGAACGTGTTGGAGCAGACTCCACTGAGTCTGTTGGAGTGTTTTAATTAGAATACTCCAGCAGCTTCACCATCACGTGTATTCAGTGTTTGGCCCACATTTTAAAATAGTGATGGGGGAGCTTTCACTAAAGCTCTTGAAACTTTAACCAAATCTCCTGAAAGCAGCTCTAATTAAAATCCTCCACTCCCCTCCCCCACACCCCGGAGCACATGTCCAGATGCCCTATAAATACCAAGAAGTGTTTTTTGACCCACTTAGGACAGTTAAGCCCAACTCAGTTCACCAAATTTGATTGAGATGCAGATCTTCTTGCCTTTAGTCAAAATAGCTTTCTTATTTTAACATGATTAATATTTATTTGCATGGATGTTTGTAGCGTTTTGTAAAGAATATAGTGAAGAAAAGCTAAGTAAATAAATTTAAGTTTTAAAAGTGGAGAAATCTTGGTTCATGCTTATTTTTCTTCAAGAACAAGCTTCCTACTGTAGACATAGCTGTTGTGAAGCTTCTGTCTCCAAGCCTGCACATCTTGCAACCTTATACTGACTTGCATTGTTGAAATGAAACACAACTTCTCCAAGATCCATATCACATGAGCAAGGTAATCTCCTGGGTAGACTCATGAAGGAGTCTGACTACTAGTGAATAGACACTGAACTGGACTCTGTCTTTAGCATGGAGACTCCAAGACTCTGAGTGTTCAGTGGCCAACTGCATTTTTGCTGGACATACCCCTCTATTCAAGTATCAAATGGATATACTGCAGTTACAGAATTTCAAAGGATAAGGTTTTGTATTTAGAGACAAGCTGAAACCCACAAAACATTTGCAATTAATGTTTTATTGCAAAAGTATTTCTTTAAATACAGGATTTGTAGTTATCCTTTGACTGATTACTGTAATGGAATCAAAACTTCTCACCCTTGAAAGGCACCATCCCTGCTGCCCTCCTGCCACCTTCCTGGGGAAGCCAGCCCATTCCCAGATGGTCCCAGGCAGTGGGAAGGTGGCAGGGATGGTGCACAGGGCATTGGAAGCCCACCCAGCCTGAGTTTCCCTGAGTACTCCTGGGCTTCCAGCACCTTGTGTACCATTGGATCCAGTGGGTGCTGCTTGAGATCTGGGGCTGCACCCACACAGCTAGCACCCTGCTCAGGTGGCTCCAGGGGATACTGCTACAGTGGAGGAAAGCACCAGCCCCCCCAGAGCTCAGGGGCAGCACAAACCAGCAGTAGCTTGCATGGGAAGGCTCTGCCAAGGAAACAAAAAAGAAAAGCAGTGAGGGTTTTGTTTTGTTTTTTATGTAGCCTGTCATCTGTCTGTCCAGAGGACTCTGATTGGTTTTTTTCAATAAGCATTGTGATTGGTTGTCTTGGCAGCCAATTGGAATACTCCAGACAGACAAAATAAGCCTATTATTATAGATTTTCCTACCTCCGTATTTTCTGGGTCTTCTTAAGGTGTATGTAACAAGTTATGAGCTATGTTCAGGTTCTTACCATATTCTTTTATGCTGACCATAATCACAGTTATCATTTGCACAGTTCCTTTTTAGAAAAAGGCCACATTTAGAGACCTGAGCCAAAGGTCTAGACTGTTTACCTTTATTTGATTCAATTTTAATGCTCAGTTTATTCTTTTGAATCTCTGGTGGTCGAGTTCATTCAGATTTTCTTAAAATTTAAGAAAAAAAGGTTGTTTTAGTTAAACTGTGAAACTATGAAAAAGACAATGATTCATAAAACAAAAATTAGAAGAATATGAATTTTCATTTAGTTTTATTTCCAAGTCATAATTCTCAGAGATCTGGCTAGTGATCAATGGGGGGTGGGATTTAACTTGAAAAATTTGGATATAACATTAATTCATTCAAATTCAGATTACCCAGGGGGTGGCTCCTCTTCTTTATACCCAGTTGCTAAAAATCACATAAAATAGCCCTGGTATAATAAACATTTTCTTATGGTTAGTTTTCCAAGCAAACAACTATGGTTTTTGCTGCAGAAGTGTTATACAATCAGAAATGGGAAGACAGATGGTCTGCATGAGTGCATGTGAGGGGAGGTGGTAGATAAATTAATGTCTTCATTAAGATAAGGCCCATCTTATGATGGAATTTAAGAGAACTCGTGTTAGATGTTACTTCCTCCTTTTATCTCAGATGTCAAAGCATATGTAATGCATACTTACAACTGTATCCCTTTCTTATAGCATGTTTGATTAAGTTCAGAATCCCTTGATATGTGCACTTTTCCTTTCCCTCCTAAACCCCTCCTTCCTTGAACATTATTTGTATGGCTTCATAAAGAACTTTTCAAAGAGTTATTTTGATCTTGAATCTAATTAACACCTTTGGTTTTGTTTCAAAGAGTACACATACTCTTTCTGTTGTCAGAGCAATCAGCCAGCTTGCAGCAATTTTTTAGCATGCTAATTATTTTTCCCCTCTGAGTGGTAGTTCAGGCTCCTGACTGAATTATCCCTTTTCTTATGATTTACTCAGTCTGTTTTTGTTTGCTTTCATTTACACATCAAGCTGGATTCTCGAGAGGCAGAGATCCTGGCAATTAGAGATCCATCAGAAATCTGACCTTAGGTCATTTTCAACTCAAATTTATAAAGTTAATAATAGCATTATCAAGGTACATACTGACTTTTTGAATTCACAAATCTGAATACATTCTTTGCCATGAGGGTCTTAAATGTGTTTACAAACATAGGGTACACTATTATAGCTTTTACTGAAGCATTTCTCTCTCTTTCTTCACATTGCTTAGTTATGGTGCTCCTGATTAATTTATCAGTGTGCTTATTTGTTCCATGCTTCTGCATGTCATCTAGGATAATTACTTTGGGTCAACACCTAAATGATTACATGCTTGATGTATAATTTGAAAGGAAAAATCCCTTTTCTTAATGTAGTTTTTCTAAAAGAAGGTCAAGTGCACAAAGTTTAGTACATCTGCATTATACCAACCTGTGTCAATCTACTTTTACTCTTCAATGCCAATAAAAACTTACAGAGCACATCTACACACGTGCTTTACTGCATTGATGCCTATTTAGCTCTGCAATTAATGTCTTGGCATCTACACATGCAGCCTTTTAATGTGCAGCAACACACATGTAGACGCTGATGCAGGTGGCTGGGAATGAGGGTCCTTCAGTACAGAGGCTGCCTGCTGACTAGCTCCAAAGTGGAGCACCCTTATGCCCCAGCAAGCCTCTTTGCAGCATGTTGAGCTATGTTGGAGCAGCTCTAGGCTCACAGGTTGTTCCCTCAGGCTCCCACTCAACATGCTGCAATCTTGGGCACATGTTCAAATGTGGTACCCGAGAGCAATAAACTCTGACACAATATGCATTGACGTTTATTCCTACATATTAATTTCACATGTAGACATACCTACAGTTGCCCAACTGGCTGGTTTAGGTATATTCTAATGCACATAATTTGAGATATCTGGGTTGAATCTGGACTGGGGGTATGGCAGTACAATTGCACCCTTCACCTTTTGGCTGTGTACTGCATGCATGCACAGTGAGCTTTATGGGCTCACCAGCATATCACTGTAGCTCCTGCCTGTAGCTCCATAGGTCCAGTGCACCAGCTGTTTGGTGCAGAGGCTGGTTGGAACCTCTGTTTTCATACAGCTCTGGAACTGAAAGGGTGAATGCCTTTGCTGTTTGTTCCCTCCCTCCCCCCTGAATTCAGCAGGAAGAGAAAAGAGAGGATGAACAGCCTGTGGGCTCCAAAGCTGCATGCAAGCAGGGGCTGAGTGTTGCAGCCACTTATCTCTTCTTTTCCTTAGCTGCTGAACCAGCTGGGTAAAGGAAAACAGGGAAGTGGAAGGAAAATGGAGGTTCTTACCACTGGGCTCAGTTATGCAAAAGCAGGGATTACAGCTAGCGCTTGAAATTACCAGCTGCTGAACTCAGAACTCTGAGCTCACTGACATCCATAATCAGATTCTTCCTGACCCTCTTGGGCTGTGATGCATACACAGTAAGCTCTTTTCACTATTCATGTAACACCAGCCAAAGGGACCCTCATTACCGCAATCCTGGATCTGCTCATATGATACATTTTTATTTAATAGACACATTTTAGTTTCTGTCATAGTAAGCATATTTTTCTCCTTTATAGGTGATCCAGTCTTTTGGTGGATTTTTTTTTTCCTATTTACTTGTTCTGTTTATCTACGCACAGTATTATTACTCATTCACATTATGAGAGACTTCTGTTCAAGAAGCTGGTGAGCATCATAGCCCAGCCTCTGGCACGGATCTTTGAGAACTCCTGGCACTCTGGTATAGTGCCCAAAGACTGGAAGAAGGCCAATGTGGTGCCTATCTTCAAGAAAGGGAGGAAAGTGGATCTGGCAAACTATAGGCCCATCAGTCTGACCTCTATCCTGGGGAAGGTCTTAGAAAAGTTTATTAAAGAGGCCATCCTTAATGGACTGGCTGACGCCAACATCCTGAGGGATAGCCAGCACAGGTTTGTTGCGGGTAGGTCTTGTTTGACCAATCTCCTCTCCTTTTACAACCAGGTGACCTATCACCTGGACAAGGGGGAAGACATTGGCGTCATATATCTTGACTTCAAAAAAGCCTTCAATCTGGTGTCCCATGATCACCTCTGGGTGAAACTGGCCAATTGTGGCCTTGGGTCCACCACAATCTGCTGGCTGGGAAATTGGCTCTGTGGTCAGACCCAGAGGGTGGTAATTGATGGAAGTCAATCGTCATGGTGCCCTGTGACCAATGGGGTCCCCCAAGGCTCTGTCCTTGCGCCCATCCTGTTCAACGTCTTCATTAATGATGTGGACATTGGAGTCAGAAGTGGACTAGCCAAGTTTGCCGAGAACATCAAACTTCAGGTGTGGATGCTTTGCCCCTAAAGACAGGAAGGCAATCCAGGCTGACCTGGATAGACTCAGCAAGTGGGAGGATGGGAACCTGATGGTGTTTAACACTGAAAAATGCAAAGTTCTCCACCTTGGGAGGAAAAACCTGCAGCCTCCTTATAGGCTCAGCAGTGCAATGCTGGCTAGCACTACAGAAGAAAGAGACTTGGGGGTCATCATTGACCACAAGATGAACATGAGCCTTCAATGTGATGCTGAAGCTAGTAAAGTACACCAAAACACTGCTTTGCATCCATAGATGCTTCTCTAGCAAATCCTGGGATGTCATTTCCCTTTGTATTTGGCCTTGGTGAGGCCACAACCTGGATGCAGTGCTCTAGCTTTCATAGTTTCTAGGGTCAGAAGGGACCTGAACAGATTATCTAGTCCGACCCCCTGCCATTGCAGGAAAGAGTACTGGGGTCAAACGACCCCAGCAAGGTGTTCAACTAACCTCATTTTAAAAACCCCCAGGGTAGGAGCCTGCACCACTTCTCTTGGAAGCTGGTTCCAGACCCTAGCCGCCCTGACTGTGAAATTGCACCCCCTGATGTCTAACCTAAACCTACCCTCCGCCAGCTTGTGACCGTTATTCCTGGTCACTCCTGGCAGTGCTCGGGGGAACAGTGACTCCTCCAATACCAGCTGATCCCCCCTGACTAGTTTATAACAGGCCACAAGATCCCCTCTCAGCCTTCTCTTTTGGAGGCTGAACAGGATCAGGTCCCGTAGCCTCTCCTCATAGGGCCTGCCCTGCTGTCCCCTGATCATGCCAGTGGCCCTCCTCTGGAGGCTCTCAATGCTGTCCCCATCCCTCTTGAAGTGCGGCACCCAGAACTGGACGCAGTACTCCAGCTGTGGCCTGACCAGTACTGCATAGAGGGGGAGGATCACCTCTTTTGACCTGCTTGAAATGCATCTGTGGATGCATGACAAGGTACGGTTGGCCTTCCTAACTGCCTCCCCACTGCCGACCCATGTTCATCTTGGAGTCAATGCTCACTCCAAGATCCTTTTCCGCCTCTGTGCTGACAAGAGGGGAGTTCCCTAACCTGTAGGTATGGTGCCGGTTGTTCCTCCTGAGGTGCATCACCTTGCACTTGTCTGTGTTGAAACCCATCCTATTCTCATCTGCCCACCCTTGTAACCTGTCT
>NW_017728886.1:114645528-114662148 GCF_001723895.1 Crocodylus porosus
TTGCCTAGGATCGAGGTAAGACTAACTGGCCTATAATTTCCCGGGTCCTCCTTCTTCCCCTTTTTGAAGATGGGAACCATGTTGGCCCTCTTCCAGTCCTCTGGCACCACACCAGAGCACCACGAACACTCATAAAGCCATGCCAGGGGTCCTGCAATGACCTCAGCCAATTCCTTTAGAACTCTAGGGTGGAGATCATCCGGACCGGCTGACTTGAATAAGTGCAGTCCTTCCAGAAGTTCCCTAACTAGTTCCTCACTAACCCTTGGTCCAGGTGTGCCTCCCCTGTGGCCCAATTTCAAGTGGGGTGCTCCAACACCCCCAGCCTTATAGGCAATGCGTGCTGCCTACCTCCCCTTCAGCACGCCCCAAGCCTCGCAGCTGTTCCTGGACGTTTTTTCTGTCCTCACCCTCCGACGCCCTCTCTGGCACCCCTTGGGCTCATCCTGCCCTGGTGCCCCTCTCTGGCACCCCGGGCCTGTCACTCCCATGGCGCCTCTGGGGCTCGTCACACCCCGGCGCCTCTCTCCAGTCTTTCTGGGCCTATCCCGCCAACTGGCAGCCCCTTACCGGAGTCTCTGGGTCAGTCACGTGCCTGTCGCCCCTGGGCTGGTTAGACAACCTGCACCCTGATACTGGCGCCCCTGAGCCGCTGCTGCAACCTGCGCCCCACTACCAGAGCTTCTGGGCTTGTCGTGCCCAGGCCTCACCCCACTGGGCCTGTCTATGCCGCGCCTCTGGGGCCCGTTGCCCCTCCCCCCCGGGGCCTATGCCGCGTGTTCCCCGTGCTTGGGGCTCAGGTGGCTGCAGCCATGCCTGGCCCCTTGACCTTTTCCTGGGTCACTTGCCCTGCTGGGCAAAATACCGCCCTCACAGGCTGGGGTCTCACTCCTATAGACTGAGTGCCTCTCTAGTGCTCGCTTGCCATGCCCACTGTGGCACTAGAGTCCCCAGCACTGTGGAGCCCTCTGGGACTCTCTCTGGGTCCTACCCTGGTTGGGGCTCAGGTGGCTGCAGCCGTGCCTGGCCCCCAGGACCACCGTCTCAGTCCTTTACCCTGATAGGGCTTCTCTCTAGTCTCGCCCCACAGGGTGGGGTCCACTGACCCTTCGATACGCGTGCCACTGGCGCCAACAGCTGTACCCACCTGGCACCACTAGCTGTGCCCTGCTGGGCACCAGGAACCCTCAGATTATTGGGGAGCTCCCGTGAGGCCTCCTCACACTCTTACAGCCTCACCCAGTCCTCTGGTATTCACACAAACAGCCCTACCACAAAGCAAAGCTACCAGCCCACCGGCTCTAACTCAAAACAAGCCTACCGGCTTACAACATAAACCACACACAACGCTGGCTCTCACCAGTACCTTCCTCAGGGGTTCTCTTCCTCCCCTTGCATCATTGCAGCGGTCAAAATGCCACTATAAGTGCTCCTGCTCCTGCTCCTGCTCCTGCTCCTGCTCCTGCTCCTGCTCCTGCTCCTGCTCCTGCTCCTGCTCCTGCTCCTGCTCCTGCAGTGGCCAGAGGGGAACTGCTAGCTAGGCTTTGGCCTAGCGGTTTATAAGGGCCCGGCCCTGCCCCTTTTGATCATGTGACCAGCCTGGTTGCCCCAGCAACCCACATCTGTGCTGCTTCAGGGAGCTTCACCAGCCCTATTCCTACTGCTAGTAGCAGGCACCCTGGTGCCCTGCTACACACACCTTCAACATAAAATTGGATACTTATCTTGCTGGGATCCTATGACCCCAGCTGACTTCCTGCCCTTCGGGCAGGGGGCTGGATTCGATGGTCTTCTAAGGTCCCTTCCAGCCCTAATGTCTATGAAGGCTATGAAGTCTATGAAGTTGTTACTTTTTGGTGCTGAATGTATTTTTGGGGTTATCTCTGGACCTATGAGACTTATGTTAGGTAAATACTAACTGAGTGTGGCAGGCTTGTCAGGCATTGCCCAGCACACCAGGTTTGGAGAAACTTGATTTTTTTGATTGGTGGGTGATTTCCACAAATCAAGTAACACTGGAGAGGGATTGTTCCTGGCCCTACCTGAGTGAGGCGAGGAGCCCCGGACCTGGTTGAAGCCTGCACTTGTTTCTGTCCGATTGGTTCCCTTGCAAGCTGGGGGTGGAGCCTCCAGAAGGTATAAAAGTAGCAGCATGCCCAGCACACGGCAAACATGTTGAGGGATGAAAAAGAAAGTGGGGCAGCAGAGAAGCTGGAGACAAGCAGTCCAGAGGGTGGATCCAGTGCCAAGAAGAGCTCCAAAGAATATCACATGCCATTCTGATGTTTCAATCTCAGTTGGTATGCAGAGCAGCACACAGGGGCTCAGACCTGGGGAGAAAGAGGCTTGGGTCTGCAACCCCTGGCATATAGCCAGGGCTCTCAGTGCCCAGCACAGTGCACGGAGTCTCCAACCTTGGGAGCCATGTGAGGCAGCTTGAGTTTGCAACCCCTAGCAAGCAGCCAGGCTTCTCAGTGCATGGGGTGGTGCACAGCATGACCAAGATCCTTGTAGCTGACTGCAGTGGCTTGGGACTCTGACCCCTGGCTCAGGGCCAGGGCACAGTGTAGACAACGCTGCATGGAAAGAGCAGGAGCGGATCCAGCCTGAGTGTCACACAAGTCAGCCTGGGTCTCCAACCCCCAGCAGAAGCCAGAGTGCCCGCTACACGTGGCGCTACATGCATCTCTAAGCTAGGCCAGCAGCAGCAGAGCAGGGCATTGGGAAATCCTTTGCAGGGAGCGGAGCCTGACACAGAGGATGGGAGGCAGCAGTCTGGGATGTGGAGTAGTAAGTTACTCTGGGAGAGAGGGTCCCCACAGGGGAGGACCCCCAGGGTTGTGAAAGGGCACCATGTGGACCACTCCCTGTTGATAGGGAAGGACTTAGAGTCTTTGGGGTCTTCCTCTCCTCTTATTTATCCACTAGCTTTCCTGTAGTTGTATCTTGGGAGTGGGGCCCCGGTCCCAGAGGGAACCCATGTAGTTTCTTTAGAATTGATTTTGTGGCACCTTACATTTGGAGACTGTGCCTTATATGTTGCCTGATTGAGTTTTAGTGATAGGTTGTATAGTAATAGAGTCTTAAGGTTAGCGATTGTTTGTATAGTAATAGACTTTAAGGTTTAATGATTGTTTGTATAGTACTAGAGTCTTAAGGTTGTTCAAGCAATATCCTTTGTTCTGGGTTGTTCTACTGTTTATTTGCATTTTGAATAATAACTGAGTACCTTTATATTGTATATGGTTTATTGTTTTGTATATTTATACATATTCATAGACAGAACTATATTTTTCCCCTTTATTGGTTTTGTTGTAATAATAAACTTGTATATAGTTAAGTAATTGATTGACTGGGCGTGACTACAGGGGACAGAGGCAGCCACTGTGCTTCAGTGTCCCTCCACTGAACACCACTCTGCCAATAATTCCCTGAATTAGAGAGGGGAGTACAAACCCACATACAGCCAGGCAACACGAGAATTATTTGTACCTTTTGAGACTGGCTGTGGGGAAGAGGTTAATAACTTGTCTTTCCTTCATTTTCTTTTCTTTTTATATTGTTCATTTCTCATTTATGCTTTAAATTTCCTTTCCTTATTATCCTACTTAATGTATTCCTTCAGTCTCTTTCTTCCTAAACTCCTTCTTTTTCTTTTCTCCTTCTACTTCTTTTCCCTCTTTTTCTGTCCTTAATCCAATGTGCTTTTTTCCCACGTATTTTCACTGGCAGTCCTACACTATTTGCTTTTGTTTCCAGTAACACAATCCAGCTAAAGATCACAGAGAAAGAAGAAGGGTTATAATTTGTCCAAGAAATGCAGCACATCTGATGATGTTTTGAACTGGTTGATGTAACAGCTTGGAGGGAACCTGTAGGTTGAAACAGAAGGTGTAGGAGGACCAATTTTTAGGGGAAACCAGGATTCTTCCAGGAAGCTCCCTGTGCTTGGGCAGTGTGTTCACCAGCACTGAGACCAGTGCACCACATGGCTGCAAACAGCTGCATTAAATACTGTGCACTTTAAAGATCCAGTTGCTAGATTTCAAAATGAAATCCCTTTATTGTTGCACAGAGCCCTGCACATAAACAGTTAACAGTTGGACCAATCTATAAAACAAAAAAATGTAGTATTTTACTGTAGTGATTTAAAATATGTTTCCTTATGACAGTATTACTGAAGGAAACAATAGTATTTTTAATTAATGTTTTAATCAACTCTAATTTTCAATCCAATGAAACAACAGGTAGTCTAGTCTTTTATATTTAATTTTGCTGTGATATCAGAACAGATTTTTAAGGAACTTGGCAGAGCTAATAAAGAAAAGTGATTCATATAGACGGGATACAATTCAAAATGCAATTACATCAACTTTCAGTAGATTTAAGTGGTTAAACATGAGATTATTTGCTCTCATAAACAAGATTTCTGACCTAGTATTGAATGGCTCAATGCCATATTAATCAAAATAGCTAGATAATAAATACATTTCTTTCAGGCAGAATTGATAACCTCTATAACAGTTTAGGTTCCTTATGTATGAATATCAAATGCCAGAGATGTTAAGGTTAGCTAACTCATAGGGTGCCTGTACATGAGCACAGAGGCTGCTCTGACACACTGTAATTACAGCGTGTTGGGGCAGACTTAATAACTCAAATCTGCTGGAGCGTGGTAATTACCACATCTCATGTACCAGCATCCTTTCACTTCAAAATGGTGGCGAGGCACTTGAACTAAAGCTCTTTGAATGAGCTTTAGTTCAAGTGCCCCTGCCACCATTTTGAAGTGTGGGGAGGCTGATACATGAGACACTGTGGTGTTTTAATCAGAGTGGCTTTTGGAGCTCCTCTAAGTAAAGCACTGCTTTCCCCCTTCCTCCTTGCCCTGAAGCACATGTAAAAGTTCCCAACATTTTTATTTATGAAATGGGTCATTCGTTTAATCAATTAACAGAATTTAATGGAGTGTTTTCAAGTAATATAAATACATCAACTCCAGTTTTAAAACTGCATAATCCTTTTGTATCCTTGAACTGTGCTAAAACCATCTAGGTAGAGTAAACTATACCTGTTTACTTCCCCATTATGGATCTTGATTGGCACCTTTATTAATGTTTTGTTACTCAAGTTTGCAATGAGTCCTATTTTGACCCTATTGACTACGGATGTCCTAATTAGAGTTGTAGGCTTTGCTGGGGTATGGATTAACATAACTATTGAGCAGTGCATATACGAATCACACAGAGTTCCTGCTAACATTGTGAACAGAAGTTGGTCCCAATGAATACAAAAGTAGGCATACCATAAATGTCCTCTACAGAACTGCTAGAAAAATTAGCTTGTGCCTCTAAGGCCAGCAGATAGAGAATGAATTCATAAGACCAAAACAAAGATCAGGGTAACCTGGCAAGCAGGTATCTTTATCTGATGGGAAAAGTGCACTAATTGGTGAATAGCAGGATGTGGATGATATCACCTAAAGTTATTTTAGTAATTGGTGAGAACTATAATGAGTATGCTGTAAACAGGAAGTTTTTTTGACTGCTGTATAAAAAGGGACCTGAAAACCCTTAATACTTTTTACTGAGCTAGGGTTTAAGTTCATGCCTGCGAATGACCCAGCAGGCATCATGAACTGACTAATGTCTAGGGTTGTTTGTAGGCAATAAACCTGGCCAAGCTTTTTGTCACGAACAACCAAAGCCTGTGGCCTCTTTCTCATTACAATGGTTGTTAGGGGCACATCATCACAGATGTTAACCTGACAGTACTCCCCTGGACCAACCAAACTGACGGAGCCAGATGTGATTGGTAACATCTAATCCCTGAACAGTACTAATGGAGTTAGATAACAAAACTGACGGCATCCATCCTGACAACACTAGAGACTCCCTGGAAACCTACAACAGTGTTACCAGGAATGCTCTATATGGCTGGAGCTTAAAATAATTGCAACTTTTTTTTTAATGGAGAGCTCACCATATTTTCTCTCCTTTTTGTGCTTACAAGCTGTATTACTCTAATATGCATTGCATGGATTTAGGGAATCAGGACAGTATGAAACTTATTATGAGACTAGGGTATTTTATTTTTATCCATGCAGGCTCCATTGTGAGTATGTGTTTAATTTGCTTTGTTTGTCCTTTCACTTCCTTTTTGTACTGAAATTTCAAAAACTAGCAGCACAGAAAAATTGAAATGGAACCATGCTGGATGGAGGCTAGCTCCTACCATGAGAACTGTTTTTTCAGGGATAAGGTTGCCTAGGAATATAGGATTGAAAGACTTCTCAGGTCACTGAATCCAGTTCCTTCACATCACAAGCATATAATTCCTTTTAATAAATTTACAGTCTTCATCAAAGCCAGTTACAATATTTTAATTAATTATTTACATTATTAGTCAGTTTAAGAACTTCACTCTTCTCTTGTTAAAAACATCTTTCTAATTTTCAGCCTTATGGCCAAGCCATATATAATTTTTTTCATTCCTAAATGTTGACCTTCTTATTAAATAGCTTTTCTATGTCTCAGATGTTTACACATGTAATTGTGATCTATACATCCATTATATCACCTTCATTTTGTCAGGAAAAACAATCCAAGATTTTTGTAAGACATGCTTTCTATTCCTTCGATTATCCAAGTTACACTTCTCAGGACCTGTTATAATTCTATTGTATTTTTCTTGGAAATGAGTAACTAGAATTGTAGAAAATATTTTAGATGAACCCTTACTAGAGGCAGATAAAACAACATTTATGCTTTCCTACGTCCAATGAAAATATTGTAGGTTTTCCTTTGCTGTCTACATAGCCATGTCTCATTGGTACCTCATAGTTATCTGATGATTGCCTAATATAGACCAAGATCTTTATCTTCTTTGTTGTTCCCAAATGTTCAGCTCATAGTTTGTAGCAGACATTCTTGTTATTAGCCAGAAATATGGACCTGCACTCTGTACTATTGAATTTCATTGTATTTCTGTTATTCAAGTCCTCAAGGTTATTCAGTTCTTCCTTTATGAAATTCCAATCTCCCTCTGTATTGACTATCTCTAGCACTGTGTCAGCAACAAATATTATTGGTATGCTTTTACTTTTGGTGCCAGAACGACTAATGACAATATTAAGTAAGATGGACTCTTTGAACTTTACTAATAACTTCCCTTCAGCCTAGAATCTCCTGAAAAAGGTCTGTAGTCACCTGCTGAGACAGACCTTATGCCTGAGAAAATGTTAGATTCTAAAAGGTCAAGACGAGTTTGGGTTTGCAGCCATTTTTATCAGCTCAACTGGGGGAGCTGCTACAGGATTCAGATGAGGCAGTTCAGAGCCCTGTCTCCCTGAATACAGCATGCCCCCCAGTGGCTACCAAGTTAAAAATAAGCTAGAATGAAATGGCTCTATCTTCTGGTTTGTTTTCTAAACAATCTGTGTTCTCATTCTTTATTTCTTAAAGCAGAAATGTTTTTATGTGCTGCATCTTTCATGTGCCTCCAAAGAGGTTTACTCTAAACAAGAAGGCTTACAGCTTCACTGGGATTCTGGGGAATGTACAAAATATGCTTGGGGCTTGGAAGAGTTGTCAGTAACTTCAGGACATAAACATTTGGGTCCATTGGGGTGCCAGGGCTAGGACTGATGATCGGTTCTGGTGTGCCCAGGACTGGGGCAACAATCAGTTGAAGCTGAAGATCAGCTGATTGGTGGTCCTATCTCTGGCACCTCACTGAAGTCCTAAACCAGGTCTAGTGTAGTCCTGCACCCTGTTGTACATTACACTTAGAGATCATAGTAAATATTACTAGGCGACTGCTCAGAACTCATTCTAACTTGTAATGCAGCATGGTATGATCTAAATAAAACATGCACTAAGCATCCCGTGTGACAAGGCCCCAAGATATGAGGTCTGTGCATACACAAAGACCTGCCACCATTCCTACTATGGTTACTTTCTCAAGTTTATTCCCATCTCTACACCTGCTGTCACCAAAATACATACAATTATTCCCATTGACCTCTGACAACAGAACCCACTTTTCTTTTCTAATATTTCTAGCTTAAGCATTCATTTTATTTTCTGTCCAAGAGATATGCAGGAGTCTTTCCCAGCACCACATCTCACATTTTCAATTTTCTTCCTGTCAACAACATCATTTTCATATGCTTAGAATGAAGCTCTCTATTTATTAGCTGGTATTATTGCTGGTAGTACATTATACTTGTAGTGCATACAGAAGACAATCTTTAATCAGAAGTGTTAATCATTATAAGCAAATAACTGAGTTTTATCTTTTAAAAGGAAAAAAAATAAAGTTTTTAGCATCTTTGCACTTAGTCGCTTCAGAAGCAGAAATCTGAAACTAAAGTAAGGATGTCAGTATTGAAGAATTGTTCAATGCACTCCACACCAAAATGCACTGGAAATGTCACAGTGCAAGTTACCAGCTGTTTCCAAATAATAGGATTTGGATAATTTAATATGATGGGTACCTCCGAATAAACTTTAAAATACTTCAGGGTGGTAGGGGAACCTTAAAAGTAGCATCTCCTACACGAAGACAGCGAGATGGGGAATGTGAATAAAACAATTTCGGTATAATGAAACTGTTCAGTGTTTTGTGCTTTCACAAATGTAAATTTGTTTCTTGCCTTGAGAGAGCACAATATATCTCTTGTATAACAGGAAAGAAAGACACTATTTTGTGCTCAATACATTTTTATCACCTACTGAAAAAAATACCCTTTCTTTTGGCATATTGGAGGCAATTGACTTTTTTTCATATCCCTGCTTCATTTTGCGTGTAAATTGTTAGGTCAATTATGGGTTGAAGTCGGTCTCAATCTGAATACCTAATGATCTAGGGCCTGGCTACTTCAGAGCCTGTTTCACTTGTCAAACAAGATCAGAAGCTATGATCAGAAAGGATGCTTTGGATATTTGTCTGAAAGTGGTATTTTTAGGGCTGGAGGAAGGATTGCCTTGGCAGACATTCTTGCTGTCACCAGTGAAATGACTAACCCAGAATCCTGCTTCCTTTCTAATGCAATGCCAGACTTTATATGGACTTTTGTGTTCCTGGATGCTAAAGTACTGCTGACATTGTATTCTAGATACTTTGACCTTTTTGTTGAGGAAGTAATTCCTGTCAAGAGAATGAAATGGAAAGTCTTCTCCCCTCCCATCCCTTGGTAGAAAATAGTTTTATTTTTAAATTATGTAAGGGGCCTAACAGATGGTCTGTTAAGCATATCTTAGGAATACATGCAATAATAATTAATACGTGAGTGACAGAGGGCCTACCAGCATTGCTTGATTTTAAATTACCTGCATAATTCTTACTAGAACAAGTCCAACTTAATACCAGTAGTAGATAAATTAAATCTATTAGAAACAAGCCCAAGTTGAAATAGACTTTTCATTAAAGGGGCTACCAATTGTCCTGCTGTTGCCAAAGGGTATGTCACCTTGTTTCTTTTCAGAGCATTGTACAGCCCCTGCAATTAAAACCAATCTAGTACATTTCCTTTAGAGACTTCTTACTAGATATCGAATGAAAGAAATTATATTGAGAGCTTAAGACATTTAATTGGCCTGCTGGGAATCTAGAGATTCTGGCCAACTGAAAAGCAAGTACAAGGAATTTAAGAACTCCAAATGTTTTCATATAATAGACTTGGTGACTTCCAGTTTATGTCCTCAGAGATGTAAGGGGGTGGGGAGGTGGATCGTGATGAGCCTTTTGAATTACCTAGAATTATTTCCAGTTTATCAGTAAATCCAATGCATATTGACCCATGGTTATGATTATCTTAGGCTGTGTATAGATGAAACAAGGGGCATGTGTGCACAAGACTTTAAAGTGGGTTAATGCTTTTGCACCACTTTAATGGTGTTGGTATTTGCATATGTTGGCAGCGTATTGCTCAGTAATTCCAGCTGCTGTAGGTAATTCAGCGGTGTAATGTGCCTTAAATGACTTGGGACACAGCAAACTAAAACTCCTCCAAGGAGTTTTAGTTTGCTGCCCTACAGCTGTAGAATGAAGCACCAGGCTGTGTGCAGCTCCAGGGCTCTGCAGGAAGCCCATGCAGGCAGCCTGGCAGCAACCCAGGAAGAGAGGCTTTGCCTAAGGATAAAAAAAAGCAGCAGGCCTGATCCTCAACGCCCCCCCCCCCACTCCCCCTCCCAGAGCCTGTCTGCCTGCTCGAGCTGCATGGGGGCCCAGTGCTTCCTTCTGTGGTGCCTGTGGATGGGTGCCACCTTGGAGGGGGGACCGCTGCCTCAAAGGGAAGCACCAACTCAACCCCCCACCCCGCGCAGCCCAGGGACCATTCCATCTGCTGACAGCTCACTCTCCCCTTATCACCACTGCAGAGGCAGGTAGGTTCTGGTGTGTGCATGACATGGGGTTTTAAAGGGCTATAAATTGAAGCAGTGTTTTTAAAAAACCACCACTTCAATTTAGGGCCCCTGTTTCATCTACACATGCCCTTAGTATTTAACTTTGGTTTGCTTGAATTCTTTTCCATCTTTCGTAGCTTAGGACTTTTTTCACTAAGTAGCTATAAATTTACTACCTAAGGATTCACTGATCCACCTTGTGAATCAGATTCACTGAAGAGTTTGCTGAGTGCTAGGCACTTCCCTTTCACTTCTGTTGAAATGTAGCCCAAGGAAGTAATGGAGGTGCTGCTGTTGCAGCCACTTCTGCTGTGTGAATAACTGGTTTTTGAGTCTGGCTATCACATTTGCACAAAAATTAAAAATGTAGCCTGAATCAAATTAAGCTAAATCAAATTGGGTGTGGGAAGGGGGCAGGGGGATAGTCAGGGAGAGGAAGAAGAGAAGAAAGAAAGAAAATGTTGTCTTAGGTACTTGCAATGAAAGCCAAATAAACAATTTAATTGGATTCCCAAAAGTTGTAGGGGTACTGTGAATTTAGAAGAATGTATTTAAATTCAGGGGTGTACACTAATCACTGAAATACAGTTCTTATTTTCTCAGACTCAATGAATATTTAAATATAGAAATGGAGAATTATCAGGTGGAGAGATTAGGGCAAATTCTATTCCATCTTTCAGGTCAGGGGTAGGCAACGTTTTTTGGCTGAGGTGCAGAAAAACACCATCATGCCTACCTTGGAAGGTGCCAGAGTGCCGGCATGGCAGAAAAACAAAATGAGGGAAAAGGGTACATGGCAGGATGCCCTGCCTCTGCCCCCAAGCCCGGGCTCTGTGCCTGCCAGCAGCTACCCTGGCTGCTGGGGCCTGAGGCAGTGCAGCCCCAGTCTCTCCCCCGCTCTCGGCACAGAGGTGATGAGCCTGGTGCAGTTGTTTGTAGCCGGCCTGCTGCTCATCACCTCCATGCCGAGAGCGGGGGAGAGACCCCACCCCCACTGCCTGCTCGGAGGCACGCCTGCACGTGTCAGTGCGGAGCTGGTGCCAGAGCCCAGCACAGTTATTTGGAGCATCCCTACTGCAACCGGCCCCAGTTCTGGGGAGCTGCTGCCAGCCAGGATCCTGGGCTCCCAGCAGGCAGCTGGGATGCTGCCAGCCCTACTGGGAGCGGCTCAGGCTCCATCACTGGCAGCAGCTTACTGGAGCGTTGCCGACCCCTGTTTCAAGTGCTTAGAGACATAACAATTGTATCTACCTCAAATGATGCCACTAGAATCTGTTAGGATGTAGCTGTAACATCTGCACCCAAGAGCTCTCATTATAGGAACAAGATCACCTTCCAGAGACATCTCTCTATTCCTATAATGGGACAATTACATGCCCATATAGGTAATAAAATTACTGTGTCACTTTAAAAGGGTAACTCCAAGCTAGTCTTGGGCTGCACTTTGGCAGAAATAGAATTTTGCCTTTTGGTCCCTAAGTACTATGTGTGCCTAGTAGCTGGAATAGGGTCTGAACTTTGAGGGCAACATTCCAGCATTTCCACAGCTTTATCATTTTCTTATGACTTGTTCCAGGACAGTGGAAATAATAATAACTTCTTGGTTCAATACAGCTGTTTACTAGAAAGAATTGCACATTGGAAAGATGCATTTCTGAAATGCGGTTTCTAAAACATATAGGACACTTGTTGGCACACAGTTTAGAATTGCTGTATTCCCAGTCTACAATTCTAAACCTGCTTTGCCCAAGTTTGGAGCTGTGTTGGTCCCTTGCATTCTTTTACTGAAGTAGAATTTGAATCCACTTCTTCCTCCCATTTATTGATTTTTCTTCACCCTTTGCCTGGGGATGCCAGCATAAATTTTGAGATGAATCTGACCTTTTGTGTATAGTTCCTTTTATTTGCTTCAGAAATCAAAGAACAGAAAAGTCGCTACATTAGTCTACTCACTTGGGTATTCTGACATTTCAGAAATCATTCTAAATAGAATTAGTTTCTTTGTGCTTTTTATTACTGAGCAGCTGGGAAGAAGTGACATTAACCCATGCATTAGGAGACATCCTGGGTAATGATTCAGATCAAGTAGACCATCAAGTCAGTCACTGAAACAGATCAGGTAGAATTTCAGAAGAAATAAAATGATACATTATTTTAAGGAATTGAAAAGAATTTCTTCTCTCCATATTGCCATTTTTGATCTGTTGGAAATGCTAATCTGCTTTTAGCTTTCTGTACAGTTTATATAAGAAGTTATTGTTGTATAGAAGTGTGTTAGCTTTATACAGTTTACATTATTTTACTTATTTAGGATGGGATTTTCGAAAATACCTAGGAGCGTATCAAGCGTTCAAGTCACATTGAAGTAAAGGAACATAAGCATTTAACTGTAGGACTTCTGAAAATCAAAAGTATTAACTAAATCAGTATTAAGTAGCTCAGTCAATGTTCATTTAAGTCAACTAGAGCTAGAGCTTAAATTTTTAGATTCTTTGTAAAAATCGAGTGATGGACCAGAAGATATAAAATCTTTCTGAATCTAAAGATACTTGATGAACTATGTATAAACCAGATAGTATATAACTGTGCCTATGCATATATTATAATTTCATACTTACTCAATACCTAATGAATAAAGTGTTTCCTCCCCCATGGTGCTCAACATTTAAGAAAAATACAAACGTAGCTAGTAGTGACAAGCTTGAAATAAAGGACAAGAAGGAATGAGATGAGAGGTTTAAGCTTAAAGATTATATAGTGCCTTGTTAGATGTAGGTAGGCAGGGATCAAAAGGAGAAAATGCCTAGAAAACATGCAAAGTCGAACCTGGGCATGTGCAGGAAAGTTGCAAATGAAAAAGGATAGAACATGGGCAGCAGCATGGCTGGGGAGTAGGAGGGAGGGGTGAGCCAAAGATTCATTTTCTTTCACTATTTTAACTCAGAGTCAGCTTTACATGCACCCACAATGAATGAAATAAACCAGCAGAAAAGATGTACTGCTTAAACCCTATGCCTGAAGGCCAAATTCAAAATGTATGGTGTCCTGTCATGTGTAATGAAGTGCATCTCCTTTACATGATCTTAACAAATGTTGGAAGTACATGCCAGATTATTTTACTGAGATTTCCCTCTTGCTCCTTGCTTCTGAGGACTAAAGACTCCAAGAAACATGAATATGACAGCACAGATGCTGATTGTTACATTTACTAAGTATTACAATAGGAGTGAGCAAAATGGTGGATCAAGCTGGCAGGCAGATTCTGTTTCCCAGCCTGTATTGCTGTGGCCAGTTTTCATGGAGACTCCAGGAGGTGGTGGAGCTGTGACAGCATGAGGCCAGGATTTCCATGGAGACTGGAAGCATGTGTGGCTGGGCAGGGAGCTGCTCCAGGGCCAGGGCTGGGATCTTTCAGTGATGACAGCATCATCTGGAGCCAGGGCAAAGCTGCAATCCACTGCCTGCACACCCCTGCCTGAGGCATGTGAACAGTGGGTCATGGCTCTGTCCCAGTTTTGGACCATGCTGTCACCAATGCAGGCTTCCAGCCCAGGAGCAGTTCCCTGCCCTCCCTTGCACCTGGCCAGCACTGCCGGGGCTGGTCTCCATGGAAACTGGCTTGCAGCAATGTGGGCAGGGGCTGCTGGGAAACCACAGGCTGGACTTTGCCCACCCCTGCATTACAATCAGATTTGGAAAAATATTTAACAGTGGTAAATAGTCAAGCATTAGCATTCTTTCTGTGCTGAGAGAAGGGTCCTAACCTATCAGCATGTGCAAAATTTTAGATTTCATTTAAAAAAACCCCAAAAACAACTCCCCCCACCCACACACATACAAAAAAACCCCAACTCATAAAGAAACCCAAATCTTCTGCACCTCAATATGTTCCTCAATCTTTTCTGCCCTGGCAGGGGGTCAGACTAGATGATCTACTCAGGCCCCTTCTGACCCTAGAAACTATGAAACTATGATTCTATGAAGTCACCAGGAGGGCAAATAGAACACTGATGTCCATCAGCTGATGTGCTGACAATAGATTCAGAGAGGTGCTTCTCCCTCTCTACTCAGCCTTGGTGAGGCCACAACTGGAGTACTGTGTCCAGTTTTGGGCACTGAACTTCAAGAAGGATGTGGATAAGCTTGAGAAGGTGCAGAGAAGGGCCACTTGCATGATCAAGGGCCTGGAGGATAGGTCCTATAAGGAGAGGCTCCAGGAACTGGGCTTGTTCAGTCTGAGCAAGAGGAGGCTGAGAGGTGACTTGATAACCACCTACAAGTATGTCGGGGGGAGGCACCACTTCTCATGGAAGTTGGTTCCAGATCCTAGCCGCCCTGACCGTGAAGTAGCACCTCCTGATATCTAGCCTAAATCTACCCTCTGCCAGCTTGTAACCGTTATTCCTGTGTTATGAGCACAAAGATTATACTTTCAAACTGAGGCAAGTTGCACCACTTGAAGCCACTTTCTACACTAGTGCTATATATGGTTTTACACTATAGGTTTACACTGGTGCAGCTATGTTTCTGGGGAAAAAATATATCAGTCTGGACAAGAGTACTTTGCTGGGTCTGCTTGTAGCCAAATTCCATGTGGTTGCTGCTCAGTGTCAAGCAGAATTAAATACAGGTTTCCCTCTTTGTGGGTTCTGTATGTGTGAATTCACTTTTATGCAATAACCCATTTTATACCAAAAAAATCATTTATATGCAAGGTAAATTCCCTCTTATGCAATTGGTATGGTGGAAGCCTGCAGTCAGCTGCTTTGTGCAGTGCATTGTGGAAGTGATGTGCACCAAAATATAGTCTCCAGTGTGGATCTGTGCTCCTCGCTCGTTGTCTGCAACATGTGTTTCTGTAGTTGCCATCCCCATTGTGATAGTGCCCTGTGCTTGTGTACTATCTGCTGTTGGAGAGTACCAAGATTGTAAAAGTGGTAGAAATGGGTCTGGGGGTCAGTATGTTGAGGTTTTGGAATATATTCCTATTTGTTGCATTGAAAAGTGGGTACCCTTTATGCAAATTTGAGTTATGCACTATTTTCCAGGAATGTACGTATGGCATAAAGTGGGGGGGGACCTGTAGATGGGACACTTGATAGTTCATTGGCATTATGCATAATGCCATGGGGAACTGTGAATTAGAGATTATGTGCATTAATGGATCAAGGTTAGGGAAAGGTCAGCTAACTAACTTTGACCTAGCCTCAGCTTTTCTCCTTAAGTAGATGTATTGAACACTCAGGTGATGGAACAAGGCAGGATGTACCCCAAAATTGGCTTCGGCCAGCTAATGGGCATTAGAAATGACTTGTCCCAGTCAAGATGCATTTTTGGAATGTTAGCAACTATATTTGACCTGATGCTATAAAACCAGCTTTTCTAGTGCAGACAAAGCTATCAGTGGTAGAGTTTTACCATAGGCTCATAGAATTAATGGACTGGAAGGGACCTGGAAGATCATCAAGTCCAGTCCCCTGCCATAGGCAGGAGGTTAATGAGCTCAAATTAGCTCAATGAGGTGCTTATCCAGCTTCTTCTTGAACACCTTTGAGGATGACCACCTCTGCAGGGAGTGTGTTCCAGGTTCTGGTTACCCTTATGGGGAAGAAATTCTTCCTTCTGTCCAGTCAAAATCTTCCCTGTGTTAGTTTGGGACCATTGGTCCTCATCTTCTCAAGGGGTGCCTTCCTGAAGAGTTGCTCCCCCCGACATACTTGTAGGTGGTTATCAAGTCACCTCTCGGCCTCCTCTTGCTCAGACTGAACAAGCCCAGTTCCTGGAGCCTCTCCTTATAGGACCTATCCTCCAGGCCCTTGATCATGCAAGTGGCCCTTCTCTGTACCCTCTCAAGCTTATCCACTTCCTTCTTGAAGTTCAGTGCCCAAAACTGGACACAGTACTCCAGTTGTGGCCTCACCAAGGCTGAGTAGAGAGGGAGAAGCATCTCTCTGAATCTATTGTCAGCACATCGGCTGATGGACATCAGTGTTCTATTTGCCCTCCTGGTGACTTCATAGAATCATAGTTTCATAGTTTCTAGGGTCAGAAGGGGCTTGAGTAGATCATCTAGTCTGACCCCCTGCCAGGGCAGGAAAGAGTACTGGGGTCAAACAACCCCAGCAAGGTGTTCATCTAACCTCCTCTTAAAGACCCCCAGGGTAGGAGCCCCTCCTGATATCTAGCCTAAATCTACCCTCTGCCAGCTTGT
>NW_017728886.1:114662567-114675489 GCF_001723895.1 Crocodylus porosus
GCAAATTTGAACAGGGTGCTTTTTACCCCCTCACCCAAGTCACTGATGAAGATGTTGAACAGTGCGGGCCCGAGGACTGAGCCCTGCGGAACCCCACTGCAAGCATCCCTCCAGGTTGAAAATGACCCATCCACTACCACTCTCTGGGTGCAGCTTTCCAGCCAGTTGGCGACCCATTTGACTGTGTGGGTGTGGACACCACAGGCCCCCCCCAGTTTCTTAATGAGAACAGGGTAAGAGACAGTGTCAAAGGTCTTCCGAAAGTCCTGGAAGACTATGTCCTCTGCTACCCTGCATCTAATGATTTGGTGTTCTGATTATAGCAGGCCACCAGGTTGGTCTGACAGGACTGCCACTAATGAACCCATGTTGGTTGCCCCTAAGCATGACCTCCCCTGCTGGCCCTGCATGGATATGTGCCAGAATAATTTTCTCAAAAAGCTTGCCCAGGATTGAAGTAAGACTAACCGGCCTATAGTTTCCCAGGTCCTCCTTTTTCCCCTTTTTGAAGATGGGAACCACATTAGCCCTCTTCCAGTCCTCTGGTACCACACCAGAGCACCACGAGTGCTCGTAAAGCCTCTTGCCTGTTCTGGGCTTCTCTTTATACCAGAGTTGGACTTCCCAGCCCATCTCCTCCAGAAACGTCTGGGTAAGGAGGGTTTCTGTCGGGTCCTTTGGGGCTGTGGGTCTGGGGCCACTGACCCTATGTTTAGCCTTTGTTCCTTTGCACCCTGTGGCTCTCCCTCTTTCTCACAAGTAGCAGGTCAAGAAGATCATGACACTTAGTTGGATCCTCCAACACTCTCCAAAAACTTCCTGGATTGACTGAGCACTGCTGTTTTACCTTCCCAGCAGCTGTCAGGGTAATTGAAGTCCCCCACAAGAACCAGGGCTTGTGCTCAGGAAACTTCCACTAGCTATTTGAAGAAAGACTTATCTACTACTGCCTCCTGATTTGGTGGTCTATAGCAAACCCCCACCATGACATCTTCCTTATTGCTCTCCCCTTTGACCCCAACCCAGAGACTTTCAACAGGCCTATCTCCAGTTTTATACTGGAGCTCTGAGCAATCATACAGCTCTTTTACATACAATGCAACTCCTCCTCCTCTTCTCCCTGCCTGCCCTTCTTGATCAGTTTGTACCTATCCATGACAGTGCTCCAGTCATGCAAACTATCCTACCAAGTCATTGTTATTCCAATCACATCATAGTTCCTTGACTGTGCAAGGACTTCCTGTTATTCCTGCTTGTTTCCCAGCCTTCATACATTTGTATACAGGCACCTAAGGTAACTAGTTCATTACCCTGATTTCTCAGGAAGTATGAGAATACCTCCCATGTTGCCCTCTTCTGCTTGCTTTTCCTCCAGGTCTCCCGCTTCCTCACGTACCTTATGGCTTTGGTCTCCCTCCCCTAGTGAACCTAGTCCCAGAGCGGTCGTGCCCATTCTTTCTCATGCAGACCACCATCTGATCATATATATGGGCATTGGCTTGCATGACCCAGCGGAACTGGCACTGGACCTCAGCATCACCCCATACAACCATGAGGTCTGTGGTCTCTTCTGCTTCCCAGTTAGGGCCCTGGGCTGAGCATCCCAGGTTGGGGATGCTGCCATATTTGCAGGGTGACACTACAATGGGACTGCAGCAGGTGCAGCATGAGGGCCAAGAGCAGGGTCAGGTGCTTGCTTGAGTGCCAGAGCTGGCACATCCCCACGTTGCAGGGGCATGATACCCAGGGTACAGGGAGCAAGCAGCAGAGTCCTCTGGCTCCAGCAAGAGTTGGGCAGCACTGCTGCTGCCCAGACAGGCCCACCAACAAAAGTTCCAGTGACCAGACGCAGGCAGCAGCTGGTCCCAGGGCCTAGAGAGCTAAAGGCCAGGGGGGGTTTGCAGAGGAGCCACCCCTGCCCCATGGCTGGAGGGGCTGTCAGCCACAGTGCTCTGTCTCTGGATGGAGGCTGGCACCCTAGTGGACTGACAGAGTGGGAGCAAATTTGCACCCGGTCAGTGTCTACACGTTTGCTAATGAGCATTAAACCTGTGGGCATTTTTACATGTGCTTTGGGGATGGGTGGGGCACTTTAATTAGAGCAGCTCTGAGAGTTGCTCTAATTAAAGTGCTGCATTGAATCATGTATCAGGGTCCCCACACTTCAAATTGGCAGCAGGGTCTCATTAACTAAAGTTTGTTAAAGTGCCCCCACCACCATTTGAAGTGTGGGGATGCTGATATATGAGATGCAGACCCTGGCTGAAGCATGCTAATTAGCACACTGCAGCAGACTTGATTAATCAAGTCTGCTTCAAAGTGCTGTAATAGTGCATCAGAACAACCTGCCAGCACAACTACAGGTACCCTGTATTTTCAGGTAATAGAAAAATTCACATTAGACTGATTTTGTGCTCATTATCTTAGCAGAGTTATTTTAGTGACACTTTAATGCACATTACATTAGCCTATACTCATTAAGCATGTTGTGTAGACGTGCCCAGTGTGAAATCTGTATTTGCAGAATATGGATTTCTTCACTAATGCTCTTATGTGGGGTTTGCTATAATTATGAGATGGAGGAGTTTAAATGGAGAAGTTAACTTGCTCAGGATCATGCAGGTAATAGAGTTAAGAATAAAATCCAGGTTGCATGGGTTCAAGGGTAGTACTCCATGCACTGGGATATCCTGTGTCTCCTTTGTTATAAGTGCAGGACTTCTAATTATTCTGTTTACTTACTCAAGCTTTGTAAAGCAAGACTCTTCTCACACAGTCACTATAATTGTTTAACAGATATTTTTGCATTTTTTTCTGGTAATGCATCTGCTACTGACATTGGGATTTTCAAATGTTCTTAAGGGAGTTGGTTATTGATATCTTGTACTATGAGTAATTCCTACACTTTGGGCTTTGCTTGATTCCCCCTCCCCGCCCCCTTCCTGCTATGTGTGTCAGGGTATTTTTAACCCTTCCCAGAGTCATTGGGCGTTGCCTACAGTCAAAGCTGTGGGCTTTGATTGGGGGTACCAATGCTCCTGCTGGGGCCAATCACCATATTTGGGGTCAGAAAGGAATTTTACCACATGGTCAGATTGTTATGGACTGTGAGGGTTTTCTTCCTCTTGCCTTCCTGTGTTAGCAGGGGATGTGGCTCACTACCTAGGATCTCTTGAGCATATGTTGACAACATTTCATAGAAGCAGGACATTGGCTGCCATGGTTCCTCTGCTTTACCTGTGGTAGGTTAGGGTATTAAGTCAGTGCTGTGCCGGGAGTGATTGTAGTCTTATGTATAGTTTAGATTATGGATTTGCATAAGCTGGTTTGGATAGGAATGATCCAGCCTCAGGCAGAGGGTTGTACTAGAAGACCTCTGGATTTACTAGATGGCCTTCCAACATGACTTCTCTTCTCTCTAAATCTTTGCTTCAAGTAGTGAGCAAAGTCCATCAGAGCTACTTAACATATATTCAACTCATGTTTATAGGTATTTTTATTGATGTAAATGATATATGCAAAAGGCAAAATAAGATGTTAGGAAACAGAGTGTGATGATGACTTTAGTTTATATTTCCTTCTGATTCCTTGTTGTTATACTAATTGCCTTACACTTCTTTATGATGCATATAAATACACCCTGTTTTTATTAAATCCTGACTTCATTGAAGCCAATAGACTTTTTGTCACTGAATTCAGTGGAGTGAGAGTCCCATCCTAAGTACAGACTGAAATTGTTATATTTAAAATGGCTTAAACAATTTTCCCTTAAAACTTCTATTAACCAGATTCCTTCCAGACTATGACTTCAGCCAGTCCTCTATCCAACATAATGCAGTGACCTAAGTGCTGAAGGATTTAAGTACCTAAAGACCTTAGTGTTCTTTTTGTCATGGATTCTTGCCAAAGAAAATCACCCAATGTAGCCAGTGAAATTCCATGGTTCTTCCTAAGTAAATAGAGCTATATGAGTGAGTGCAACAATTATGCTTTCCATGCCTCCTTAATTCCATGCCAGCCCATTCATAGCATCTAATGACAGGCTGTGGCTTACAAAAGCTCATGGCTGTCTAAATAAGCTAGTCTATAAGGTGCTATCCTGCTTTGCTTTCTCCCTTAAATATCATTGTTACTTATTCCCTTCATATTATCACAGAATATTTCCACTGATGTGCTGCACAGGTGATATACACAATCATATACACAATTAGACCAACACAGCTACCAAATACATCCCTGAAACATGGAAGGTGTTGATTTTTAGCCAACTTTGGAATTATGAGCTTCATTGCTGAACAACAAAGGCAGATTTCTATACCTCCCTACCTTTCTGTCATCTGACACCACCAGGGAAGGGATCCTGCCTTATCTGAAAATCAAAGAGTAACTCGCACAAAGAAACTCTCCCGGACCCAGTGGAACAGGTACCCACCTTCAGCTTCCTTTGTGCAAAATTAGGTTTATTTTCTACCTACGGAGACTTTTACCATCTTTAAATTTCCCTAAGCCTGAGAAAGCACGTATGTGTCCGAAAGCTTACAGAAAAAGATTTGTTTTGCGATTTTTTAGTTTGTCTAATAAAAGGTATCATCTCTAAACTAAGAGTTCTAGAGTTTTGTATTTCTTTTTGTCTCAGACCAACAACCCTATACACAAACACAGCTTTTGAATAACGGTAATTTTTTAAATCCAGAAGGATATCCTGACTAATTCAATATAAGTTGAGCATTTGTTTTCCAAAAACTCTTATAGATACTGTTCCCACAGTCACTCGCATCAAAAAAGAGTAGAAAGAAGAAAATTATAGTGCCCTACAATAAACAAAACTAAAAATAAAGTTTGCTGTAATACTCTCCATGTTTTGGACTCTTTAACTCATATAATTGTTGTTATCTGTTACGTGGAACCAGATTTTGGAGGCATGGTCAGGGTCTGTAATAATTTGGGGAGAATGTCATTTGCTTGCATCATATTGGTTTTGCTGATTGGGTTCACAGTTTAGATCTTACACCTCTTCTTTTTCTGAATGCCCCTACAGGGAAGGGAAGTCACGTAGTTCTGGCATTTGATGTTATGAGAAAAACAATTTCTTTTCTTCTCCATGGCCTTTGCTTGTGTAGGTTTTATTTCCATTTGTACTGCCCCAGGGACCTCTTTAGTGGATTAAGTGTAAGTTAGATGAATCCAAATGGTTCTTTCCTCCCACATAACCCTTCCTTTTGCAGAATCAATCAGATTAGCTGAAGATTGGATTTTCTTCCAGATATGTGAGAAATCAGTTAAATGACTGGTCCTTGCAAGGAAGGGTGTAGTGTCAGCTTTCCAACAGAGATAATGGGATTGATATTTTCAGTCAGCAATAAGGTAGTTTTACAAAATATGATAGGACCTAATCAATATCAATCAATCAATATGGGCATGGAATATATGCATAATACATCTGTATGCAGGCATTCCTTTCATGTCAATTACTTAATATTCTCTGTGTGCCTTATAATATTTCAGGCTTTTTATCATGAAAAAGTGCATTCTTATTTAGCCCTGGAAGAGTCCCTGAAAAACTAATTCAAAAGGTGAATGGGTCTTCCCTGTTTTCATTTTACTCGATTTCACTTTACTGAAGGTCAGATGATGGCATATTACAGAAGTCGATGGATTAATGTATTTTCAGGGAGTTGAAGAGGGTGAAAAGGATCTGGGCCCTAATGTTTCCCCAAACCCAACTCAACTCTGATCTTGTTAAGACCACAGGGGTTTCAAACCTGGAATAGTTGAGCCAGCAGGCAAAAGCTAAATCCTCAGTGTCATCAATCAGCCAGCCAGACATCATCCCCAGTATAGTCTGGTTTCTTCCATAAGGACATTGAGAAGACATAAGGTAACCACAGGGAATGAATAGGAGCTTCAAGATTCTGAAAGGAGGACTATAAAATGCCTCCTACTTCCTGTGGGACATGTCCCAGCAACACCATTTATTGTGTGGTTTGTGGCTTTTTATCATGCTCCTGCCTGATCTCATCCTTGCCACAGTCCCTGCCCCTGCCTTGTTTGAACCGCCCAGCTCTGATATATCATCTGTTATGACCATGATACTTCCTCAGCCCTTGGCATGACAACTCATAATGCACCAGATTCCAGGGGTGTGTGAAATGGGGTGTATTTGATTTGGGGTCGGCCAGATTCAAGGGACAGTGATTTGATTTGTTGATTCAGATCACTGTCCTGATTCAATTCAGCTGAATCCAAAGCTAAAGATTCAATGCTGATTTAGAGAAGCATTGATTCAGTCATAGACTCTGCCTTAAATGTTTTTTCTACATACCTCAAGGTACCAGGTATGGCTTGTGAACGCTGAGATAGTGGGGTGGATGAAGTGCCCCATAGAAAAGTGGGGGGCCCCCCATGTGCTTGCTGGCAAACCTGGAAGTGGACCAAAAGTACTTCCAGTCCAGTTCTGGGTCTGCTGCCAAGCATACAGAGGACCTCCTCGCACCTCCCTGGCTCAGCAATCAGCTGCAGGGGGATCCCGGGTGTCCCCCAGACCTAGGAAGCACCAGTCACTGAGCTGGTGGGTAGGGGGAGGGTCCCCTGCATGCTTCATGATGGATCTGAAAATGGACCAGGAGTGCTTTTGGTCCACTTCAGGGCCCACCGCCAAGCTCACTGGGGGTACCCCGTCCCCCACAGCTCCATAGGACGATACATCTGCCCCACCATCTCAGAGTGCATGAGCCACCTGGTACCTTGAGGTATGTAGAAAAACATTTTAAAGCTGTGTCTATGTCCAAATCACCGAATCTCTCTGAATTGCTCTAAATCAATTCAAAGGGTTCCAATCCAATTTGGAAAGATTAAAGGGTTTTCTGATTCAATTTGGATTTGGAGATTCAGCCACCAAATCAGGCCAAATCTCTGCCAAATTGAATCAGCGACTGAAGCTTCGCACAGCCCTACCAGATACCATAGGCAGATGAGAATCACATTAAGTAACTGGCTCATGCCCATGGTCTGCTCAGTTCTGACAGAGCTCATGTTTCTCATGAGTTCATTAGTCTTTTTGTCCTGTATGGACTTCATTAATTAAAACATTGGTGTAGTTTGTGGTGGAAATCATGCCAAACCAAGGAGTTTAACAACATTTTCATTTGAAACCATGCACAATCTATTGCTGTTGTTTTCTTGTCCAGGTTTCCTTGAATCTGAAATCCTGACACAAAACCAAATTCTAAAGAGTTTGTACCAACACCTGTGAATAAAAATTTGTCACATCTGGCACAGCTTTGAATACCTCTCCAAGAGGACAGCAGCTTTGCACATCCTCTAATGACTGATTAACATTTTAGCAAACACTTCATTTCTAAATTTCTAAACAGCTACAATTTGCCATTTTTCTTCAAAATCCCTGTCAGTAACATCTCTGATATTTTTTAATTTAGAATTTAATGACATGAGAGATATTGTAGTACATTAGGAATCAGAAGATTATAGGGAACAGTTCCTTGAGCAACAAGGCCCTAGACTTGTTACTTATCATGCACATTTACATGTTGCCCTACAGCAACATAGCAACATGTTACATTACCATATGGCATGCTATGGTGATGTAGAAATCATGTGTGTCTATGTGTGATTGCAAAATATGTCACCGTAGCGGCACACTTTCTGGGTATAATGCTCTGCTACAGTGATGTAGCGGCAAAATCTACCTGTGTGCCATGCACATGGTATAGTAACCACCCATAATGTACCATGCTTTAGTACTTCCAAAAAGAAGTAGTAAAGTGTGGCAGCGTAGCAATGTCGCTGTATGGCAACATGTAGACGAACCAACCATTTATTATCTATATAAATACTTTGTCATGGGAACAAGGATTCATTGGTTGTGGATTAAATTTATAATAATGTTGTCGTACCCTAAAATAAGTTAGCTAAATTGTCACGTGTCAGTCCATGAATCAGTAATATTCTTCTAGATTGCATGATGGGTTTCATATGCTCAGGACTTCTTGCACCAAAATTTAGGAGCTGTTTTTATAAAATGTCCATTTTTGTAATGTAGTGTCCCTGACTACCCTGGGGACATGACAGAAGAAATTATTAAGTCCAGGTTTTTTCAGATGAGACTGGACTCTAAATTGAAGAAGACTTTGTCAGTAGTCTCTTTCTTAAAAGTAAAACATAATGGTGGCGAGGTGGCCAGCAAGTCTTGTTTGAAATAGTGCTGGCTGTGTTATTATTGCTATTTAAACTTTGGGTCTACATAATCATCAGGAGTCCTAAGGTAAAATTTGGTACAGGAGAAGCTGAGGGGGGAGGGAGGAATACTAGACAAATCTCTGTATAATTGACCTGGTTCTACCTGCTGGAAGGGAAATATTTAGAGCGCATTTTCTAGGCCTCTCCCCTGACTTTTTTTGCATGAGTTGTATGAACATAAATTCTACTTGGTATGTACAAAGTGTGCACACATCAGGGTTTGTACATAGGCACTAGAATTTGTTTGCAAATATCTTTATTTAATTCAGTGGTACACATAAGAATATGACCTCTTCTCCTGCTGAAGTTTTTGCTTTTGATTTACTAAATATAGAAAATTAACTTGAAATTACAGAGTGGGACATTGGGTTGCATGTAGTTATTGTCACTGCCATGCATTTATGCTAAAACTGCTGCAATGACATTAAAGTAATGCAGTCATTGGTAACACTAGCAAAAAATGAATTCCACACTTTTAATAGTTTGCACCATACTTGCTCCAATATTGGAGGAAAGGTTGTGAAAATATATTTTAATCACAATTATATTCAAGGTAGGGCTTATCTTTTCTTATCCTACAGTTTTCAGATTCCCTATGTAATTGGTGGGGCAGGAGGGAGGGAAGTACAGTATAAGAATAGGTCTCTCTAGCCCAGTATCCTGTCTCTGACAGTGGCAAGTAGTTGGTGCTTCAGAGATTGAGTATATGTATAGGGCATGTCTATTAGGGCTATGCAATATGGCTATCTCTTGTTTCAATTTCAGATTCAGCCATTTTGGAGGACAGTGATTCATTCTGGTGTTTCAGACCGCTGCTCCACATTGATTCGGCCAAATCTGTTGCAGAGTTTCGACACTGTTTTGGAGATTCTGATTGGCCAGGGGGAGGCAGGCATAGCCAGGCATAGCTGGGTGGCTGCAGGTTCTCCTGTGGCTCCTCCAGCTGTGTCTGCCTCTCCTCAGGTGGCGGAAGCCATGGAAGAAGTCCCCCTGGTGGCCCTGCCCGGCCCCATTCCTTCCCCGGCTGGCCCCAGCCTAGTCCTGGCAATTTAAACAAACAAGAAAAAAGCCCCACGCTCACTGGATGCAGCAATGGCAGTCAGGACCCCTAGGCACCCATGGAAGAGCCCTCTGCTGCACAGCGTGGGGCAGGGGGGCCAGCAGGGATGGCCCCCCATTTGTTACCTGCAAGGCAGCTGCCCCATGGTGTGGATGCAGCGTGGCTTCAGCAGGGCACTGCATGCTGACTGGGAGATGGGGCCACTGAGACTGAGCACTGTTGAGCTCCAGCTAACTGCTGGAGGCATCCCAGCTCCCAGACAGCTTGTGATGACCTGCCAAGCCGCGCTGGAACTGCGCCATCAGGCTGCTGCGCAGGTGCCAGGCAGTGGGTGGTGATCCTCACTGTCCCATGGCGGGGCTCTGCCATGAGAACCCAGAGGCCCCAGTAGTGACTGCCACAGCTGGTAAATGCAGAACTTTTTTTAAGTGCCAGGAGGCTGGGGCTGGGCAGGGAGGTGATCAGGGAGTGAGGGCTGCATGGAGGGGGGTTCTCTGCCAGGACCCCCAGAGCACCTGCTACAGCCTATGAGTGTGGGACTTTTTTTTTAAGTACTGGGATGCTGGGCCAGGTGGGGGATGAGATTGGGCAGGGCAGCTGTGCAGGCTTCTCCCACAGCTCCCCTGGCTGTGCTTGGTGCAGGTTGCTCCGAATAGACTTGGGTGCTGGTGCTGGCCTCAGTCAGCAGTAGCAGCATGCTTTCATCCTGCACATGGATCCAAGGGCTGTGCCCCCCTGGAGGGCTGCGGGGCTGTGCCAGACTCCTCCTGGGGAGGCACAGGCCTCTGGATCTGCATGCAAGATGACAACAGGCTGCTGTCCCTCCCCCAGCGCACTGAGATTGAGATGGAAAGGGACCTTAGGGGCAGCTCACAGACACTGGCCACCTACAGATGTTAATATCAGAGCAGTCCTTCTGCCCCTCTTCCCCCTCCCTCTTCTTAGTTTCTGTTTTCTTGCAAGCCCGGCTCTGAAAAATTTCCAAAATATTTTGGATGGTTCCGTTTAGTTTCAGAGATGTTTCAGAGCCTTGTGTTTCATTTTGGACTCAGTGTTTTGGGTGCCAAAATGGGCTGAAACACCTCCGAAATGAAATGGCTGCTGAAATTTTTCACAGCCCTAAGTGTCTACTCTATCCACTGTCATGCCCTCCCTGGTTGTACTAACCTCATGTTTGTTTTAAACCTGTCTCCAATCCATTTCAGTGAGTATCCCTCAGAGAACCAACATGTGTTATTTCCCAACTGGTGTTGGAATAAGCATTAATCTGTTTATATCAGTTGAGGAGCTTCGTTATAATTTTTTAGGTAACAGTTATTCACCTGAGAATTTTTTTCTTTGAAAATTAATTAATGAGAGATCCTTATCTAGAAAATTCATTGGATGACAGTTTTTATGCTGTCTCTAATTTGTGGCTGAAATTCATGCTGGATTGGTTACTGGTTATCCTAACTGGACTATCTAAGGGTAGTTGCAACATTAATAAGCTGTGAATTATTGACAGAAGATGTGATATCTTTTATTAGACTGACTAAATAGTTGGGAAAAATGTTCTTTGCAAGCTTTTGGGCACAAACACCCTTCTTCAGGCAATAAGGCTTGTCCTACGTTGTGCCCAAAAGCTTGCAAAAAACATTTTTTCCAAATATTATTTGGTCTAATAAAATACATCACATCTACCTAAAGAACCTTGTTTGCCTATGTATTTAGACTACCACTGCTACAACCAACAACCCTGAATTATTGATGCATCTGATGAAAGAAACATATGAAGAGAGTAAAATAACTCATGTCATGTCTGTAACCTGGAATCCAGTCTCTTATTAACTGATATCAAAACTTAAGCCTAGATATTAGTAGGCTTCATCCTGTTTGGTGCATTGTTGCTGTCTCCCTGTGTATTCCTTTATTATGTATGTCATTACATTCATAATTGTCAGTTAGTTCATCCAGCAGTAAATTAAAACAGTTTGTTAGTGTTCCCAATGTAAATACAAGCCAATGAAATAGCTCATAACATATACCTGATCCTGGAGGCTTAAATCATTATCATATAAACTGCCTCATTTTTAACATATTAACACAAAATGCATTTGCTTAGATAAATACTTCATATAAACAATGATGAGGTATTTCAGAAGAGGACACAAGGGGATAATATTGTTCCTCAAACTTCCTCCTGTTCATGGGGGTATTTTAAACTGTGTCTATCAATGCACTGAATATCAAGACCTTTCTCAGAAAGAACAAAATAATTAAGAAGACTTGATTATGATTTAAACTGTAACTCTCTAAAATGTTAATGGAAATTTTAATACACACAAACTTTCTGGAAAGCCATCAAAGTTCATATTTAAAAATCAATAGGGAGAGAGAAGGTACTGATATTGGATATATTTGATTTCATAAATGGAAAAAAAATCCCATAGATATCAGTGGAAGCTAGTTCTAGCCCTAAAAGGATGCCTGGCCTGTAGGCTAGAGTCCAGGCTCCTAGGTGCCCCTAGGAGCAGGTGGAGGGTCGCTAACTGAGTTTTGGCAAGCCATTGAGGGCTGCATGACTGGTATCGAGGGGCAAATAGATATTCATTTTCTAAAATTTTTAGGGGCCCTGCAGGCTGAATAAAATTGTCTGGTGGGCTACATTCAGCCCACAGGCTGCATTTTGCCCACCCCTGGCCTAGCCTCACTATACAGTACATGGGTTGAGTTAGATGTCTCAGAATGGGAACTAGTCTGTATACTGAGGAGGGATCAGTCTTCTTGCAGCAAGGGCTGCTCTGTCCTGGTTCAAAGTGTTGTGGTTTTGGGTGCATGTGTAGACTCAGTGCCCAGCAAATAAACTCTGGCCCAAAAAGCATCAGAGTTTATTGCTTCATCTTAATAGCACATGTTGATTCACCCACTGTGTCATCAGCTGTTTCATATACATGTTCCTGGCAAAAATAAAAAAGTCTAACATATACTTTTATTCAAGCAGAATTTAATTTAGTTAGCAGGTGTTTATCTCAAATATGATAGTGGAAGTTAGTGTTTAATCCTTATTTCTGGCCCTGAAATCATAAATTCTTCTTTTGAAAGAGAAGAGGGGATCTGTTTCATACCTTGCTTAGCACCTTGTTTTGTGAAATCAGTGTAAGGGCTCCAACTCCCATAAGCGCTGGGTCATCCTGTGCTAAGGTGCTGTGTGTGCAGAATTTGGGATTATGTATCATCCAAAAAGACTCACACATGCAATGCTTAAAGGATGTTTCATCTGTCAAGTTTCTCTGGCAGTCGTCCTTCTCTCTGTGCCATTCGCAAATTGAAACCACATATGCCTTCGTATATCCCCTTCCTTTTTTTTTTTATCTGAGAATTTTTTAAAATCCTGTTTCAAGGCAAGAAGAAACTAAACCTTTTATATTAGATGAATCATGCACAAGGTTCAGACATCTGGGGAGCAACAAGCTTGCTTAGCAATAAATCCGTTTTTGTTTTGTTTTTTTTGCAAATTATTTCTTTTCTATTGCTAAAGCTATCATTCAAATTAATCATATCTACAGTAGCAGTATTGTTACATATGGGAGAAAGATATTGGGTAAATAACAGATATAATTGCTTAAA
>NW_017728886.1:114675684-114680170 GCF_001723895.1 Crocodylus porosus
TATAAAGAGACAGCTATTATTCTTAGTTATTTACTTCAGTCAGAACCACTTACCAACCATTAATAATAGATTTTTGCATCTGGAATAAGGAGTCATTAGACAAAAATAAATTTGTCCAAGAGGCATATATGAAATGCTAATTGACAACTGTGTACACAAAGAACTGCCATTTTTTTATTACAGTCAAACATAACCTTTGTAAATGTCAACTCTGTTCTGTTGACCAGCATTTTAATTTAGACATATTGGTCTTCCTTTTTTTAAGTGATTATCATTTTATTCCTGTCGTACACTTTGTTCATTCACATCAGATGTCATTGCATATTTCATGATTCTTTTGAAAGCAACAATCAAATTATGATTATTTTATGGGCAAGATGATGAAAAAATAAAATGGAGAAATTACCTCTTTAAATTACTTTATTTGAGTCTGTATGGTGGATAAGGTCACAGCAGGCACTGTGTTTGCAAAATTGCTATGCAAAGTCCAGAATTAACCTAGCCAATGTAGAGGTAATTATGATAATGGTGAATTATTCTCTGAGCAAAGGTATAGTAAACAAAGACCAAGAATGGCACTTTGTATGGTTTCAGTGCTATTCATTATCATTTTGGAAACTAAAGGTGGGGGTGTGAGTTGGCCCAGGTTCACTCAGAAACAGCATTGTCAAAATTGTTATGAACTTTTCCTTAGTGGTCATGAGAAATTCAGACCCATATTCTCCACTGCTCTTTTCAGAGCTGTTGAATGGGAATGGGTGTTAAGGTATTGGTTGTGGATTTCTGACCCTGAATCAGATCCTGGTTGTGGTTTTCAGATCCATTGGTTGTGGCTTTTTGATCCTTAATCACTTGTCCGTAGTACACATTAATATTGATGGGGAGTAGATTTACCTGAGGAGGTAGATTTACCTGCCCCCGCCCCAATCCTGTGCAGCCTGGATGCAAAGGCAGCAGTAGTGGTGGTGAGGGGTGAGGGGTACCATGAAGCTGGCAGTGGTGGCAGCACAGAATCACCATGGCCATGGCACTCAGCTCTGCAGGGCACCGCAAAGTGGGGTCACTCCAATTCACCACCCCCGGATGGCCCTGGGTGCTACTGTCCCCAAGCAGCAGCACCCGGCTCCTGAGAGCCAGCAGGCAGATTGGTGACTTGCAGGCACCCCCAGGAGGGCTTCACCTGGCTTCTGTCATCTGACAGGCAAATTGGGGGGCTTGCATCCCCAGAAGGACTCCGTCACAGCCCTCACAGCCTACCTGGGGGTGCTGGCAAGCCCCCAATCTGCCTGGCTGCTGCATTTATGTTTCCCCATAATAGCCCATGAGCTAAACATCAAAACAGCATTGAAACCGCAAAACTTTTTTTGACAAAATAAAACAGAACAGTGCTTTTGAAATGAAACAAAACTTGAAATGAAACACCGTTCTGTCGAATCGTCAAAACAGAAGTTGAATCAGAACAGTGCTGTTTTGCACCCTAGTTAATACTCTTTCTCTAATAGGCACCACTCAGACTTGCCACTAGAGGGTTGTCAAGCAGAGGCCTGGCTAGAAACTGCCACATCTGCTCCATGATACTCAGTTTGCTGATTCCCCATCTCACCACTGTTGGCTCAGATCACAACCATGTTGCTCCTGCCAGTCTGGATCGGACACTAACTGATCCTCATGGCTGCTCAGCTGTGGGGTGGTATTGCCTGGCCAGGGCAATACAGGCTTGATTCAGACATGCAGAGAGCTGTTAAGCCCACCTATACCCACCTTCTTTGTCACCACAGCTGCCTGGCAGCTCCCTGGGTCATTGAATTCAGTCACAGAGATTTAAAAAACAAAAAAGTGACCATTTTCTAAACTTAATGCAGAACTCATTTCTTTGCCTTAAGGTTAACTCAGTAATTTTCTCTCTCGCACACAGAGCACATCTGCTCATACACCCACACAAACAAATAAAAAAACTTAGTAGCCTACTAAGTTATTTTTCTTAGAAGCTCAGTAAGAAGAAAGAGAGTTGGTAATATTGCTTTTTTATTTCAAAATACTTGGGAAGGTGATATGTTAGTCTGGCACATATGTCCATACAAGTCTTTAAAGAAACACAAATGAAGAACTAGAATAGCTAGTACTGGTATCTCTATGTTTTCTTTTAATTTTTTAAATGTATACATTTTATATATCCCTTAGACACTTTTTAACAAAAACTGCTTTGCTCATATTAGAGATCACCTTCAGATTTTGTACTGAGATGCTTATGAATCATTTTAATTATAAATAGTGCATAAAATGCAGAATATTCAAACAATATATCCAAACTATATTTTAAAACATTTCTGCCACAAATTTACAAGGAAATATATCTGGGCTTCTCTAGAGATAACCCCAGATTATTCCCTAATTCATTTCTAGTGCAACACTATGATGTTGAAATAATTACATGGTATGAAGATCAGGACAAATTTTGTATCATAGGGACCAGAGAAAGGAGGGTCATTTTACAATAGATTAAAATATGCCCTTAAATGTCTATGTTTGCAAAAACAAGGGATGAATAGTGCTGTCAGACACACTGTGTAAATCACTGGACTATTAAAGATTTATGTACATGCTTTCATTTATACACACAAGAAGTCCTAAATTAAGTATATTAAGGAGGAGTAAATTTCTACACACAACTCTGCCAATGCACCTCAACCTTCATCTGTCAGCCTCTTGCTTTTCCAATTGTACACCTTTCTTAACCATACACTGAGAGATCAAAAAACTAATTTTCTTTTTGACCTTTAGAACATGACTTGAGTGTACGTTTCCACAGGTGAAAGGCTACTGCATTAATCTACTGCAACATTCAACCTCCTACCTTTCTTGCTGTACAGATGAAAACGTCTTTGTTATGTGATGTACTACTGGTATGTTATCATATACCATACTTTCCATGCAAGAAAAATTCAGGATGAAAGCTGAGGAAAAATTTTCTTCTGAGGAATACAGTTTCTCATGTATACCCTCGGGTAAAATATGCACTTTGCTTTTGAAAAGTAGAATGAAGGTGGGGGAAGTGTGTTCTTGCAGTAAGCGACTGAGTAGTGGCAGCAAGGGAGCTAAACCTACTCATTGTTCTGTTCCCTGTGAGTTGTGGTGCAGATTTTATATTCACTTTTGCCTAGTAACAAGCAGAAATTCCCTTTATCATACTTCTCACATATCCTGTGAACTGAAATTTCCATCAGCTGGTTTAAATACGGTATTTTAAAGGAAGCCTGGTAAATAATTAATAATTTATAACATAGTCAATGAATGATATATTTTCACCCCAAAACAGTGACATTTGCTACATTTATATTCATTATATGAAATTATTAGTGATTCTCTTCTTCAGTGAATAATTTTTAGTTTTAATGTATTCCATTAACAATCCATTGGTAACATAAAAATTTTTAGAGAGTGGTAGTTAGCCAGGCTAGTCTGAAATTGGGCACAAGGCAGGGCAAGGTGGCACCTTGTACATTAGCTTGTTCATAGAAGTATGATCTTCTGTAATCTGCAGCCTCCTTTGTCAATTTGCTATAAATAGACTTGGAGGCTAGAGACAAAAGTTAAACATAAGCCAGTTTAAGTGGTTGGAAACTGATTTAAACCTGTAACAGAACAGAAGTCCTTTACACATAGATCACTTCCAAATTGTTCAACACCTTTTGAAGAGAAACCTGGTTGCATGTAGTTTCAGACTAACTGATTTAGATCAAACTGGTTTATGGAACTTCTGTCTCAGATACTTTCTGGTTAACTCACAGTCCCCCAACATCCCAAGATGCTTTGCAGTTCTGGGTGAGGCAGTCTAATGGAGCAGGGGCTGTCTCACCCCTATTCTTCTTTCCTGCCTGTATCTGTCAGCTCATAGGGATGGGGGGAATGGGAATAGGCCCCCAGATGCCCCTAGCCAGGGTCTACATTGCATGTGTGGGGGAAGGAGTCCTGTTGGCTGGATGTCTACCCATACAACCCAATATGGGGGGTGTTGGGGACTTCCTCTCCACCTCAGCTCACGGTCCCCCAGCCCACGGCAGTCTCAGAGAGCTAGGGAGAATCCTTTCCCTCCCAAACCCCAGGACTGCTTGTCTGAGCTGTTGCAACTCTTGGGAATATCCCAGGACAGCCTTCTCCTGCTCCTTTGCAGCTGGTTTGGCATGAACTATTGGGAACCTGAGGTAAAGGTTTTTGTAGTGGAGTGGAAGAATTTCTCTCTGCTTTCTGAAGATGATGAGGGAGAAGAGATTGATGTCATATATCTTGACTTCAAAAAAGCTTTTGATCTGGTATCCCATGATCACCTCTTGGCCAAACTGGCCAGTTCTGGCCTTGGCCCCACCACGATCCACTGGCTGCAAAATTGGCTCCGTGGTCAGACCCAGAGGGTTGTAATTGAAGGCAGTCACTCATTGTGGTGCCCTGTGACCAGTGGGGTCCCTCAAGGCTCTGTCCTGGGACCCAT
>NW_017728886.1:114680669-114747549 GCF_001723895.1 Crocodylus porosus
GGAACAGTCTGCCAGCAGAGGTGGTTCAAGCACCTACATAGAACACCTTCAAGAGTAAATTGGATGCTTACCTTGCTGGGATCCTATGACCCCAGCTGACTTCCTGCCCTTTGGGCAGGGGACTGGACTCGATGATCTCCCGAGGTCCCTTCCAGTCCTGATGCCTATGAAATCTATGAAATCTATGAAATCCACGCTATCCCTGAGACTTGCAGCAGCTAAAGCAAGCAACCCTGAGGTCCTGGAAGGGAAAAATTTCCCTCAGCTCTCTGGGGCTGTCCTTGGCTGTGGGAACCTGGTTTGGGGTGGGAGGAAGCCTCCCAAGGTGGGGGGACCCTGGTGCCCCAATGCTGGGCTGCATGTGCAAGCAACTGGCCTGGAGGACTCCTTCTGTCCTGTGGCAGTGGCTGAAGCAATAATGGAATAGGGGATAGGGGAAATTCCCCTCAGCTCCCCAGGTCTGCCTGGGTTGGGGGAAACCCCCTGTGGGGGGTCAGCAGGGGGTTGGGATCATGTACTGGGGAGCCAGTTGGGAACACTTGGCTGGGCTGACAATGGGCAGCAGGTTGAGAGATACACTCTAGTGCCCCTTGCTTACTGGCCTGGGTTAGTACAGGTCTCCCGTTGCCTTTCCAATTGAAAACTGAATGTCAGTTCAGTTGGCTATCAGTTCAACCTATGCAGCTTAGAGGAAGCTACCTAGATTGAGTCAATTCTACCTCTGGCTTTTTGACTGGTCTGTACTTAGACATCAGGGGTTTTGTGATATGCTAGACATAAAAGCTGTATTATATTGTTATTCAACCCTGATTGTTTAATTATGAGCATTGTCCAATTTATCATAAATTGTAAATCTTAAAATCAAGTATAGAATTGGATCTTGACATTCTTTTGTTATTACATTGCTCCCTACCATCTAAGAACATTGTAGATAGGAATGTTGTAGATAGGGAATTAGTTGGCTAGATAGGAGACGGCTATATGGGAGGATTTTCAGTGTGGTCTCCACCTTTAAATTGTCCTCATCTATGAGCTTTTAAAATAGAGTCCTACTGGCTCAGATTAATTTGAACCTTTCTGTTTTACCATTATTAACTAATAAAAGATATGGCTTCTTAAGTCAAATTTAGAACCTTGTGCCTTTTTCTGAATATGTTCAAGTAAAAATGGAACTATTTTTAATTGTTTGATACATTATTTGTAACTGTGGTGTGGGCACTTTTTTGCATTTGATAGAAAATGTAGGTTCTTGTCTGTGTGCTCTACCATTAACTGCAAAGGAGTCTTCTTTCTTGTTGTCCATGCAGTTGCCATTTTGTAGTTTATTTTCAGATACTGAATATTAAAGTGTTGTCTCTCTGCTCTCTCTATCTGTTACTCAGTCTCTCTCTTCCTTCTCCCCCTCCTAATTTTTTTTTTTTAGTAGTCATATCTCAAAGTTATCTAGAATGAAAATACATGGTTTTTCCTCATAAAAATATAACCATTCTGCCGGCACCAGTCAGCAGCAACAAAGGCCAGGCTCAAGCCCCCACCCAGAAATCTGGGATTACAGAATTTAGCTAGGGTGTCCCAAATAAACAAAGCCCCCTCCTTGCAAGCAGTGTAAATACAAAGATAGAAAATAAAAGGCAAGGAAAATAAAGCAAAACACCAAAAACAATTTAAAACACTATCAACTACAAGGCATAGTCTATAAGTGGCACCCTTTTCAGGAGGCTTCACCCAGGCCTAGGAGGTCTGAGACTTGGGGGCTCCCCAAAGGGTAGTTTTGGGGGGCTGCACTTCTATACCTGCCTTTCAGCAGTGGATTGGAAAGGAAGGCCCTTACTAGGGAGTTCTGTGAGCTGCATCTTGGGGTTCACTGCATTGTGGGGAGTGACTAGACAGTGTAGGTCTTTCTGTATTGCAAAGGGCCCCTCGTCACTCCTTTCAAAGCCGTAGAGCACTGATCTCCACTTCCAAATGGTGTCTATGATGGTGTTACCTGTCAACTATGTGTTCTTGGGGAACCCTGGCACAGGCCATAGCCTGTCTGACTCTCGCAAAGGTCTCATCCCCCACCCCTCCGAACAAGAACTGATTAGAGGAAGGACAGTAGTATATAGGCTCACCGCCCTTCAATGCAAATGTGACAGGTGGGTGGGACCAGAACTCCCACCTCCTTAGCCATGCCCCTTTCCCCTTGTATGGTATGACCTCACCAGCCCCGCCCCTGACCCCAGTCAAATGATGCGTGACATCGCCAACCCCGCCCCTGACCCCAGTCATGTGGTATGTGACATCAGCAGCTCTGCCCCACCTCCAGTCACGTGGTGTGTGACATCAGGAGCCCCACCCCAACCCCCAGTCATGTGGTGTGTGACACCAGCGACACATGATCCATGATATCAGAAGGACAGCCCATGCGGACCCCCAAAGCCCAACACCCCGGCTGCAAGAACCGCCCTAGATCATGTGGTGTATTTATGGCCTATCAGGTCCCAGACTGATCTAGCCTTCTGCTGAAGCACAGGAGTGGTCTATTGGGTGGCAGGGTGGTGGTATGACCTTTCTAACAACCCGCCCCACCACTCCCAACCAATTGGCAGAGGTTTCAGAGGCCTCAGACCTCCCAAGAATGATGCTGAACCAATTGGAATGAGTAGAGAGGGGGGGATTTGGGCAGCAACCCCACCAGGTCTATCTGCTTTCCCAAACATCCACTCTGTTTATCTGAGACTGTGCTAAGGCAAGCAGGGGCAGATATGGATTCTTTCAGAATGCCTGTAGGCCCACTCACTACAACCCCAAGACGGCCTTATAGAAAGCATTACAGTAGAAATAGTTTTGAGGAGGAGACACGGCCCCTTACCCAAAGACTCTCTGAGATGCCTGACTCTGTTCAGGAAGATCCAATGAACAGGCAAATGGAGGAGGCCCAGACCCTTGAAGCAAACGTTGAGAATTTGGAAGAGGGTATCTTTGTACCAGAGCCTGCATGTGAAGTAGAGGTCATTGCAGAGGAAAGACTGGTAAGAGACTTGGAGCATGTTTGTGGCGACACTTGGGTTTTCAGGGTATTGGTGTGGGTTCACTCCATGGCACGTGTGTGTTTGGAAGTAGTTAAGGACTGATTAAGCAGCAGCTAACTAATGAAGTTCTTTATTTGAACTCCTGTGCAGTTAGATGAAGCCTTTTTAATGACTCCAGAAAACCTACTCACCAGTACACAAGAAGGAATGTATGCTTTCACAGAGAACAAAGACCAGATGAGCCTGAAGAGTTCAGAAGACATCTAGGTATTGAATCAACACAAATTATTACATCACTCAAATGTAAATTCTTTATGAAGCCTCTTGTTCGCATTTCCTTTTATGGCATAATGAAATACTGCTTGAGGAAGAGACTTCTTGACCTATGCTGGGGGTGCACATTTGACCGGGGGGGGGTGAAGAAGCCCACGAATGTCTTATTTGGTTAGATGAAGACATAAACCAAATAATTTAGGAACTTTGTCAGGAAATATGTCTTGATAGGATTTTCAATGCTGTTATAATCATTGGGTTTGTCAGGAACATTCTCAGAATTAATGTGAAACATTTAATTCAAGTTAGAGAGCTTCTAAACACTGTGTATTCTGCAGAAGATCCTAATGCTGCCCTTCATGATTTGATCACTGAGGAAGATAAAACACTCCTACCCCATATTGAATGCTTAATTGGTACTAGATATTATAAAACCCTGCTTAAGAGAAGGGCTTAACAAAAACGGTTTAAAATGGGGTGGGGGTTATATCTTTTGCTGATCTTGGTGGGAGGGTGTGGGATGTGAGGTTGTAAAGCACATCAACAGTTTTCTACAGCTAATGTACATTAGCATTTGTTTTAGTGTCTTGGATCTTTAATCACATACATATAGGGTTTTTTGTGAAGATAAAACCAATGAGACTTAATGACCACTAGAAATGATAAAAAAAGAAAAAAAAAAACCTTCTTAGGAGAAGAGGTAACAAAATAAATTAGTAAATATTGTAAAAGTTTGATGGAAATAAAGACTGAATTTAAAAATATACATTCTCACAGCTTTTTTATGGTAGGAGGGTGGTGTGGAGTGTGTGTTATAAAGATAAACAAGACCACACAAAAAAATAAGGCCATTGTGTTCAGAGTTCTTCTTGTTTTAAGACTAAAGGAGTTATCTTTTACCAAAAGCCCAGCTGTAAAGATAAGGCCAACAAGGCTTAATGGTCACAGGAAATGATAAAAAAAACACTTCTTAGAAGAAGGTTTAACAAAAGAAATTAGTAAATATTATAAAAGTTTTTGAAGGAAATAAAGACTGAATTAAAAATATATATATTCTCACAGATTGTGTATGGTATGGAGTGGCAGGTGTGTATCATAAAGATAAACCAGATCAAAATAAATTAAAAATAAATAAATAAAAGCTGATCGGTGTGTCCAGATCTCCACATATTTTAAGACTATAGGGGTGGGGTTGTCTTTTAGTGGTGACTATTTTAATACAGTTATATTTTAATTTATACATACACTATTTTCCGTAATCTATTATTAAATTTTTAATACAGAGGACTTGCTTATTGTATCATTTCATTTATATTACAGAAAGTTTATCAGGTGGGGAAGTCCCATGCAATTTTACCACAGCAAGGTAAACATTATTTTAAAATGGTAGGTTATTTGTGGCTGTGTTACTATAATCACACTAAGTTAGAACAGCTGTTTATTTTCAAACAGAACCTCTTCTTCTAAAACAGAAAAGCAGAACAAGCACATACAGTCAGATTTTTATCCAGTAGTAAAAGGTAATTTTTCTTAAATCAGCTTCTGAAACTGTGTGTTTCTTGTGGGAGGACAAGCGGTGTGTAGGGGGTTAAGCACATTTTAAATTTGTGTGTGAGGAAAGTGAATTCTCAATGCTGATATGTAAATTTTATATCTCCTAAGTGATCACATGCACCACTCCCAAAGAAGAGCGAGGGTCTGGGCAGAGACCTCTAAAAGCACAAGCAAAAAACCCCAGAAATACTCAGCCTGAAGATCATAATACCCAAAGATCAGAAGACCACTGGGACAGAACAGAAGGGTATGATTATTCAGAGGAAAACAAGCCACATACCTCTGAGAAAATCATATATAAAAAGACAAGGATTCATACCCCCGAAACAGATGATCTGGACCCCTTGAATAAGAAACCCAGGACTGATTACTCACAAAATTTAGAGAAAGAGGAGAGTCTTTCTCCTTTTTTGAAAGATCATGATCATTGTGACGAAAAGAGGGTGGATTTTCAGGGTGGGTGTAACCACCTTGTCTTGAAAGATAATGATTATTGTGAAAAAAGAGAGTGAGTTTTCAGGGTGGGTATAAACAACTTGTCTTGAAAGATCCTGATTATTGTCAAAAAAGAGGGGGTTTAGGGTGGTACTGATAGGCATATACATCTCAGAAAGAGTGTGCAGAGCGCTTTGAAAGATCATGATTACTACCAGAGCAAAAGGGTAAATTTTACTCAGAGAGGAGGTAGTCTGTGTAACTCGGACAGCAGACATGGTCTGTATCATAAGATGGGGAGTCATGGTAAACATGGGGGTAAGAATGGGTGGCAAACCAGCAAGTGGCTCGCAGGTCGAAAAGTAAGGGCCTGGTTAAAGAGGAGTGTGGGGAAGGCTAAACACTGGTTGAGGAAAAAAAAAAGAGAGATCCCCTAGGGATCCCTGAAACACTTCTCCTACCTCCAGTCCTGACCCTTCACCAGAACTCCCAGAGCCAGAGAGAGGGGGTGGAGAATATGGTTTAGGTAGCCCGTTAGGGGGTTCCTAAACCATACCTGACCTTTTACTAGGACCCACAGAGCCAGAGAGGGGAGATGGTGACTATGATTTAGGAAGACCATTAGAGTGTCCCTCAAATGTTCCGAGACCACCCAGGCCTCCCCCACCACCAAGACCTGGAGGGTCAGAGGGTTGGGATAACAAATCTGGTGTAGAAGACAGTTTAGAGGATCCCTCAAGCGCCCCTGGGTCTCCTGAGTCATCAGAGGATGTTTTACTGAACATATATATGGTGCAGGTGAGAAGGCAAGAGTGGTCTGTAGCCAGGTTTGATGGCATGAGGTACACTGAGGAGTTCCATTTTGTGAATTTGGAGTGTGTACCATTACACATAGCATATGAAGCCATAACTGGAGGGGTGGCAGAACTCTGACAGAGATCCATAGGTAATGACTATGTACAGTTACAAATTCAGGCAGCTAGCATGACAAACTGTTTTTACTCTCGAGCTATCAATTTGAACAATTTGACTCCAGAGCTGTTTTTAGAGTGGTTCAGTAACCTGTTACAAAGCCAGAGAGAAATATTGCTCGATTTGACATTTCAGCTGGTTGTGGTCATTGTGAAAGGCCGGGGAGGTGGAAGCCATAGAGTTATAAGCTCTATCCCCTATTCCCAGATCATTACTAAAAAGAGGAAGTATTTAATTGACTTGAATACCTATGATACTAATCTGTATTTTGCAGACAGTCTATTGGCTGCTACAAAATGTAGAGGGGCCAGAGATGCCGAGCTACTAGACGGTGCCAAAGAACTGCATAGGACATTAGGTATGTCTATATATCAAAAGGTTATGCTCCATCAAGTACCTTTGTTTGAAGACCTTGAACAGGATAACATTCACATAGCGATGCATAAGGAAAAAACTGGGTGGAGTTTATTTAAAAGACAGATTACACCCAGATACCCCGACACCTGTTTTTTTCTGCTACATGGTGAACATTATTATGGTATTTTGGATGTGAAAAGGGTGTTTGGCATAAGAAATTATTGCGATGTTTGTCAGACGTTGTACAGCCATAGCCATATGTACAGGCTTCCATGCCGTCTTTGCCTGAGCCCAAACTGCTCTGAAAACATGGGAAGGACACAGAGGTGTCCTAATTGTAAGCTGTTCTGTCATTCCAAAGAGTGTTTAGAAAGGCACGTGGCCCTGAAAAATGGATTGAATGTCTGACTAAAACTCTGTGTGATGAGTGTAAATCTTACATGGACAAAAAACATGAGTGCAAGGGATGGCAGTGCAAACAGTGTTATGAGGAAATCACAGACGTGAACAAACACTGGTGCTTTGTGTCAGATTAAAGAGCCTGAAGAAGGCAAGGGCTACATTCTTTATGATTTTGAATGTGTGCAGGAGATGGGGATGCCCAACTACATTTTGGCAATGGAGCTAAAGACAGGGGGAAAAAAAATGCAGAAAGCCACAGGCAAAACCCCCCAAAAGGCTTATAAAGCTAAGCCCAAAAAACCAGAAAGCACTTGGGAGTTTAAGGGTGAAGAGTGCCTGTCCGATTTTATTAAGGTCTTTATGGATAAAAAGTTCAAAGACTACACCTTCATAGCTCACAGCGCCAAAGGCTATGATGGCTACTTCATTGTCAGCCAGTTACTGAAGGAAAAAATGGGCATGAAACTAATCACTCAGGGTGGTAAACTCATGTGTATTGAAGTGACCAGGCTAGGCATTCGTTTTATAGATTCTTTAAACTTTTTGCCAATGAAATTTAGCAGGCTTCCACAGGTGATTGGGTTTGAAGCATGCAAAGGTTATTTCCCACATTTTTTTAACACAGCAGAAAACCAGAATTATGTGGGGCCTCTCCCAAAGATGAAGTATTAAGGTATTGAAAATATGATGTCAGGTGAGAGAGGACAGTTTTTAGAATGGTATCAGAATAACCGCGATAAGACCTTTGACATGTAAAAGGAGTTGGCCTATTACTGCCAGCAGGACGTAAAAATTTTGAAAGAGGCCTGGTGCCTCTACAGGGATAAGATTATGAAAATGACATGGCGGGTAGATCGAGTGAAAGTAGATGGTGAACTCCAAAATGTAGTACGCTGCATAGATCCTTTCCGATACATCATGCTGGCCTCTGTCTGCATGACCATGTACAGGTTTATGTTTTTGGAACCACAGACCATAGCACTTCTCCTCCCAGACAACTATCATAGACAGAAAAAGAGGTTTTCAACCCCATCTATTCAGTGCCTAATGTACATTTTGGAGAAAGAAAATATTCAAATTCAACATGCTTTACAGAGTGGGGAATTTCAGGTAGGCCCCTATTTTTTAGACTGCTATGCCAACATTGTTGGAGAACCTACGGTGTTTGAATTTAATGGATGTTTTTCCCATGGTTGTGTCACTTGTTTTTCCCACACTTGCTACAATGAGAAAGACCAGAACCCACTAATGGGGACCACCTTTGGGTTTCTGAATTATCAGGCATTGCACAAAGACCGATTATCTCAAGAGAGAGGGGTTTACCTTTAGGACCATTTAGGACCACGAGTGGAGGGCTCTGTTAGAAACAGATGGGGAGCTGGCAGATTTTTTAAACAGAACCCCACTGCCTGCTCCACTGGTGTCTAGGGATGCTCTTTTTGGGGGGAGAACTAATGCCATCTGTCTGTATTACCAGACTAAATCTGGCAAACAGGAATACTAAACACTTTCATACCCACGTGATCTACGGGGTATTTAGCATTGGCCGTAAGCAAGGCCTCCGTGTGGCCCAGTCAGACGCCCAGTACTACCTTCACTTTTTTCACAAAAAGTGAGGCAGAAATGATTTTTAGTTTACAGGGGCCAGCCACTGTGGGACCCATCAAGCATCTTTGCTGCATGTCAGCTTAATTTTCACATCCACACCATTCAGCAACAGATTTTCTTGAAATAACAAATCGTATGGAGATGACCAAGCAGCTCTATCTTATGGCTGCAGTCTGTCAGGTTTGCCCGCCTCCAGAACCCCTGATTATCACCATCCTGCACAACCGTTTCATGATGGCCCCGGGTATCTTTGTAAAACAGGTCGGCAGAAAATTGTGTGGCGAGGGTGTCATTGCTGTAGTTGAGAAAAAATTTGATGAAAGCTCAGTAGGGGTAACAGTTGTTGCTCTGACTTATCAGATGGTCACTCAGAGTGACATCCAGCTGACTGAAGACAGAGGCTAGTGGGGAATTCACCAAACCCACCACTGCCCTGGCATCAAGATCAGTTCCATTACCTATTACAATGTTGCAGCAAAGGTACAGCAGCGTATTGTTCAAATCCATGTAATCTTTGCCATTTCCAGCTATGAAAAAGTCAAGGGAGCTGGATTCGGTAATAGCCAAGAGCAGGGGGATCTCAACATACAGGCTTTTCTCAATGCTGGTCTGCGTAGGGGCTATTTGAAATGCATCCAGTTCAGATTTGATGCATTCTTCAGACCCGCAGTGCTCAAAGGCCATGGTGGTTAAAATATATTTCTGTATCCTCCATGACAGGATCCCTTCTTTCTCCCAGGCTGCTTCTTGGTTTTTCGTGTCTGGCTGCCTCGTCAACTTACCCTCTTCTTTTTAAGGGGTTGAGGAGGTCCTGCACATCTGGAGTCTGTTCGTCTCTCTTTCTTTCTTTTAAGACTCTTTCTTTGAATATACATGAGACCGGACCCCTGCTGCTTTGCCGGCTTGACCACCTTTTCTAGGACAGCTCAGGAGACATGACCAATCACCTTTTTGGCTATGTTTTGTGTCACATTTTTAGCATGGGGCTTAATAATGTCCAGACCCCTTCTCAAAAGCAGAACGTCTTTTCTAAAGAGGCTGTGAAACATGCCTCCCACACCAGCCCCATACATCACAGGCACCCCCTGATATCCGGTAAGACCATACCCAGCCTGGGCTTTATAATAATTTCTGTACAAATTAGGGTCCCCATAGTTTTTTACCATCACCATCGTGCTTTTACTTATTTTAAAACCTCAAAGTCTTCTGGGGGGCATAGGTGAAGCTTAACGATCACCTTACCAAAGCAAAATGAGACGTGTTTGTTCTGATTTGTCTTTATTTCAATGCTGATTGTGTTAATGTGGTGCTGGCTGATGAGGACATAATGAGGGGTGTCATATGTGATGGTGACAAACTCGTTGTTGCTTCCACGGATAGGGATGCAGTGTAGCAAAGTTACTGACAACTCACTGACAAGCTGATGTTCCACGATATCTGTGTAGACATACAGTGAATTGAACCCACCGGTAATATCAGCAAGGAAGGGTGTTTTTTTAGCAGAGACTCTGGGTAGCATTCCCAAAATATAGGCTAGCTCACCATGCATATGAAAACCATAGAAGTTATCTTTGGATTTAAGTCTCACTTTCCTGAATTCTCAGTCGTAGTGCATAACTAGTTTGGGCAGAGCAGGATGGGTGGTAATTGTATTGTTTATAAGATCCAGTAATTCTGTGATGGTTGTATAATAGCTTTGAGGCAGGCTGTACCCCCATTTTTTAGTCCTAGAAATGATTTTGAAAGGCATGTCTTCATTGATGTTGTTCCAGCTGTGTGAGTATTGTATTTCTGCTAACCCTATCTCCCAGTTCCCCAGCAGATCCAAAGGTTTAACCAGTTGTATGGTAAAGCTCAAGCTGGTGTTCTGTGGAAAAATGCTGGAGCATGCATTGCTGGGCAAAGTAATGTAAAAGTTGCCATCACACATCTCAGTCTTCTGACTTAGGTACTCCTATATGCTACAAAATTGGTTGGCTTCCACCCAGCTGTTAAATTTAGACAGCCACCCCAACCATTTTGCCAACAACTGCTTCTTTCTTCCTTTTCCTTTTGTTGCTACAACTTTTTCAACCCTGTAAACTCTGTCCTGTTTGGGGTTCACTTTTTGTAGTTCTTCAGGGTAGAAAGAACCCTTGATAGGTTCATCTTCGTATCTTTTAGGTGGCATACAGGCATCTGCATGCGTCTAAGGACTTCATACACTATGAAAATCTCATCAGTAAATGTCTGTTCATAACCTTTTTCAGACCTCCCTTTGGTCATAGACACTTTCACATGGTCTCCTTTTCTAAACACGGGTACTGCTGGTTTTATTTTGAAATAGTCCCCCCTTACATGGTTTTTCACATCCTTTGAGAGTTTGAGAAGTTCACGTCAACAGGCCCGGTGCGGATAGTTCTGTGAAAACTGTGGTTGTAGCTCTTTATAAACTCTGGTAATACATCAGTGTAGCGAAAGGTGTTGCAAGCTGTAAAATACTTCCACATCTTTGATTTTAATGTTCTGTTAAACCTCTCTACCACTGCCACTTTTGCTTCACTATTTGTCACAAAATGGTGAATATTATACTGTTTAAACAGCTTTCTTAAAGACTTACTTAAAAATTCTTTTCCCTGATCAGTCTGTAATTTTCAAGGTACAGGGCCCTCCATAAAAATGGTTTTAAAGGCCCGAGCTATTTCACCACCTGCCTTCTCTTTTAGACCCACAGCCCAGGCATACTTTGATAATATGTCTGTCGCTGTTAAGATGAACTTAACCCCACCATTGTGCTTGGAAAACTGCTGCATATCCACCAAATCTGCCTGCCATTGCGCATCTATGTCTGAAAAAACAGTCTTGTTTCTTTTAAAATGTTTCCTTGCCGGTTTGTGTAGGGTGTAAGCATCCTGATCTGAAAGTCAAGCAGCAACCCCACTTCTGTTCATAACCTTATTCTGCCTTTTGGTGGCTTCAAGAAGCATGTTCATCCCACCAAAACTTCCAGCTTCACCAGGAAAGTAATAAACTTCCTTTCATATAGCCTCCTGTGTAGACATGCCTGGTAACGGCTTCCCCCAACACCCACCCCCATGCTAACACCCATGTGGTGCATTCAAATGCTTGAGGACAAATTTAAACCATGGCACAAAGATACCCTCTTCCAAATTCTCAACGTTTGCTTTGAGGATCTGGGCCTCCTCCATTTGCCTGTTCATTGGATCTTCCTGAACAGGGTCAGGCGTCTCAAAGACTCTTTGGGTAAGGGGCTGTGTCTCCTCCTCCAAAACTATTTCTACGGTAACTTCTATAAGGCCATCTTGGGGTTGAGCAAGTGGGCCTACAGGTGTTGTGAAAGAATCCATATCTGCCCCTGCTTGCCTTCGCACAGTCTCAGATAAACAGAGTGGTCATTTGGGAAAGCAGATAGACCTGGTGGGGTTGCTGCCCAAATCCCACCCTCTTTACTCATTCCAATTGGTTCAGCATCATTCTTGGGAGGTCTGAGGCCTCTGAAACCTCTGCCAATTGGTTGGGGGTGGTGGGGTGGGTTGTTAGAGGGGTCACACCACCACCCTGCCACTCCATAGACCACTCCTGTGCTCCAGCAGGGAGCTAGATCAGTCTGGGACCTCATAGGCCATAACTACACCATGTGATCTAGAGTGGTTCTTGCAGCCTGAGGGGTTGGGCTTTGGGAATCTTCATGGGCTGTCTTTCTGACGTCATGGACTATGTGGTGCTGGTGTCACACACCACGTGACTGAGGGTTGGGGCGGAGTTGCTGATATCATGCACCAGGTGACTGAGGGTTGGGATGAGGTTGCTGATGTCACATACCACATGAATGTGTGTCGGGGTGGAGTCGATGATGTCACGTACCACATGACTGGGATCAGGGGGCGGGGATGGTGACATCACACACCATACAAGGGGAAAGAAGCAGGACTAAGGGGCAGGGCTATGGGGGGTGGGACTTCCAGTCCCACCCACCTGTCACATTTCCAATGAAGGGCGGTGAGCCTATATACTACTGACACCCCGCCTCCACTTCTGCTTTTCCCTCCTGTGATTCCACTCTCAAAGGTACATGTCTGCTAGCCTAGTTCATGTGTGTAGAATGAGCTGCTGCTGCTGCAGTGGGGGGCTGCTACAGCTATAGCACAGACCCCCCAAAATTATGGGAAAACTCAAATATTTCATCAATGAAAGAGTGCAGGTAAGCAAATACCTTTGGTTCTTGTTAGGCCTATTGTCTGGGAATACCTCTGCTGTGTACTGTAAACAAAAGCTAGTTTCAGCCGTTAAATTAAAGAGGGGGAGATCAGACCCCTAGCCTAACTGGTTAAACTGAGCAGTGTTCTTTTTTAATTAATTGGTTGAGAGTGAAGCTGGGGCAGGGCAAGCCCTGACTGGAAAAGCATGGGTGATGTCATGCCAAATATATAGAAGCTACTTAACTAGAACTCAAGGTTCTTTTTTTCTTCTGGGGCTGAGGAGAGCTAAAAAGCTGAAATGGGAACTGGAAAAACTGCTCCCCATGGTGGTCCCCCCCCCCCTTCACTGGAAAAGAGAGCTGAAGCTATATGAAGGGAAAGACAGGTACAGGGAGAGAAAGTCTCTCTCAGGGCTTGAGACCCCTATTTTCTTTTCCCTTTTGTTTTCTGGGTAATACTGTGGAGGTATTAGTCCCTTGAGCACACCGACCAGGGTGGGAGCCTGGCAGTTTTGCTGGCAGCCTTTGAACCACGTCTGAAAGCCTGGCAAGTTTTAGTTGTTGTTGCAACCTAGCTATGTGGCCAAACCCCAGCTGTATGCGTTGCTGGCAGTTTTGGCTAGAATTAAAGGCCTGGCAGATTTGAGACAGGTTTAAGGCCTTAGTGGGATAATACTATGGGGATAATAATAATACTGACCAGGAATGGAATACTATCAGTTATTGGCGGGTATAAGCCTGGCACTCATTTGTTGTATGCCCAGGCGCTGGTGCAGGATAGGTCTGGGCCCTGCTTTTACTGTTTTACAGCCATTGTATCTTAGCATAGCTGTATAGCCCCACTGTATGTTTGCTGCACATTTGCACCTGGCTTGGGGCTTGGCATGTGTTGTTGCTTTTGTAGCTCTTTATGTCCCAGCAAAGCAGTGTGGTTGGGAGTTTGTTGTGGTACAGGCTCTTTTGTTATTTAGCTGACCTTTCTTTGAGTTTTTTCAGGTTTCTTCCCCAACAGAGCTGGGATTGGGACTAGGAATTTTGGGATGTGGTATGCTGATAAAAGCCACAATGAACCCGTTGTTGCTTGTCACTTTTGGGTGTGTTTATTCATTAGGAGTATATTTCTGGGGTCTCCGTAATTCTATCAATGTGCTGCTTGTGTTACTTGTGTTTCTAAATGGGGCTGTATCTCTCCCTTCTTGAAGTCCTTACTCCCAGTGGAGCTATCTTGTAGGAATCAGTTTCAGTGGGGCTGGGCTCCTCTAACCACTGAATCAGTCCAACATATATGCATATACACGCACAGATTAACAGGGCATGCCTGAGCCAGGCTGGGTTATTTAGCACTGACAGCCTAACACCCTCATATGCCTTGAACTCAGTTTATCAGGGCAACAATAAAATGCAGTCAGACACAAGCATGTAGGTTAACAGAGCGTATCTGAGTCAGGGCGGACTATTCAGGGTTGACGGGCTGACACCCTCATGTGCCTTGAACTCACTTCATCCCTTATTTCAGGAGCACAATAATATATGCAGTTAGACACACACACACACAACAGAGTAAGTCTGAGCAGGCTGAATCCAATCAGCACTTTCAGCTGATACTCTCATGTGCCTCAAAACTCAGCATGTCCCCAATCTCATCACAATGGTCCTAGTAGTAACTCCTTTGATGAGCATATCCCACAGTAGTTTTGGGCATTACAGAGATCTTTAGTTGCTTAGGTAAAAGAAGTGTTACTGCAGAACAAGTGGGTGGTGAAGGGGAAGGAAGAGTAAGTTAGGTTCAGAGAGAGAATATAGCAACCAGCTTGACCATAAGTTATTTCTTGTCAGGTATATGAACTTATGATGATACCAGTAGCAATAGCCATACAAGACAAATAAAACAGTTACAATATTACATAGTTTCAGTTAGGTATTCGGAGAAGCCTAGCTCAAATTTGATGAGCAAAAGTCAGGTTTAGAAAGCTGTGCCTGGAGTACGAGAGTAAAAGTCTGGTTCCTGGAGTCAGAGAGAGAAAAAGGGAGTTGGGATCTCACCATGCAGTGAAGCTTGAACCAGTCAAGGTTCCCAGGTGTTTTTTGGAGTTTGCAGACAGGCAGAACCCTCAGCACAATCAGTGGAGGGATTCCAGGCAGAAAAGGAGTGGAACTGGTGCAGTTTTGAATCCAAGCACCAGGACAGAAACTTGAGCTTGGGTAGGGGTTTTTGTAGAGAAGTAACAATGGCTCAAGGGAGAACACTAGGTTTGTTTATGGGTAAATGATGGCTCATATGTTGGATAATAGGAACTGATAACTCCTGGCTATGGGTGTCATTACTCTGAGGGAGGTCACAATACAGACAGATAGATTCAGTGTTTTGGGTACCAATAAAGGAGGCATTACTAGAAATGGTCTAATAAATGAGTTGGGTGTGTGCAGACGTGGATTGATTAGCATTTGGAGCAGAGATCCCCCATCATGCAGTGCTCCCTTGCTTCTCTGGTCCAAGAATTCAGTGTGGTTCTTGCCCTAGAATCTCTGTTCTCCATTCTAATGAAGGTGCATCTCCTATGTCAATGAGTTGCCATCCGGTTTCCATCTCTGATGTCAAGGGAGTTGCTTCACTCCTATCAACCTTGCCTGGAAGTGTTGCCCTGAGGGGTCAGGCCAATGCTTAGGATCTCAATATTGCACTGTTAGACAGGAGGGTGTGGTGTACAATTGCACATGCACACATAAAAATCAATTAAGTACACACTCACTAGGTGCATGCACCTCATTAGGCATATGCACTCACACTACCAGCTCAGGCACATACACTATACACCCCAAAAGTTAGACACAGATCACTAATTCATATATCATGCACACAATGCCATATATATATGTGCACACACTCACACTAGCAACTCAGATACACACTCATTCAAAATAACTAGTTTGGGTTCACACACACTACACACACCAAATTTAGACAGAATCAGTTACCAGTTACCAACACATTCAATACACATATGTGGATTACTAATTCATATACCACATGCACACAGAGTATCTATCTATCTATCTATCTATCTATCTATCTATCTATCTCTGTGTGTGTATTCACTAATTTACACACATACCACCCACGTACACATACACACAAGTGAGTTCCTAAGTTGGATATTGTGATATGTATATATGTATGTGCTTGGTGTACTTGGGATACCTGGAGAAAGGTTAAGGTCAAAAAGTAGAAGTGTAGGGGGTTAAAGTGATCAGGACCGGGATTAGAATTGGTAGACTGCAGGGGTCAGGGCTGAAGAACGGAGGCTTGGGGGTAACTTTAGGTTAATTGATCTTAATTGATTAAAAGACAATGCCCAAAGCCTGCAGAACAGGGAAGTATGCCAGCACAGAGTGTGGGACTGGAGCCAGAGCTACAGGGTAGCTGAAAACATAGACAGGAAGGGGGAAAATGGGACTAAGGGAAAGTGTGGGTGTTAAAGAGGGGCTTTGGGTGTGGGGAGCCAGAGGATGGCTCCAGGGCAGCTAGGGAAGTTGCAGAGAGTGGCAGTAGGTGCTGGAAGCTGGAGAGAACTGCAAAACAGCTAATAGGAGCTGGGAGGCTGTGGAGGGGGTGGGAGCCGAATTACAGAAGGTGAAGGGGGGAAGCCTGAAATCAGAGAGTGAGGCAGCAGAAAGTCACAGGAAAAGCAGCAGGGACAGTAGGAAAGCAAGGAGAAGCTGAGAGGTGGCAGAAAAGGGGAGATGGAATTGGGAGGAGATGGGGAAACTAGCAGAGAGGGTGAGAACTGGAGCTAAGAGAGAATGAGGCTGGAATTTAAGATAGGGAAGGGACTGGAATTCAGTAAAACATATCCCAACCTGGGGTTGCGAATGACAGTGGTTTTATTGAACAGGGGAGATGGTACCACAATGCCAAATTGGTTCCCTTGCACCCACACACACACACTAGCAGCAGGGATTAGAGAGGCTTGGTGCAAGGGCTGAAGTCCACTGAAGTCCAGGAGGAGAGAGAGACAGAAAGAGAGAGAGAGTCCAAATTGTAGGAGGAGGTGTGCAGGTAATATCTACATATCCCAGGCTGGAAAGGTGTCGTTGTCTAGTAGATGTTGTCCAGAAGGGATTGCTGGCAGGGCCTCTGGGGTGGATAGGTGACATGAAGCTGGTCTGGTCCAGATGGAAATGGTGTTCCCACTGGGTCCTTCTTCACTGTCCCTCTTTATAGGGGCAGACCATGTGTAACCCTAGTGACAGGAGGCATGCCCAGGCAAGGGTCAGCTGCTGGTGTACTGAGCATGTGTGCTGCATGCAGGGATGTGCAGTTTTGGGTGTCTGTAATGGTGAGAGTTGCTGGTTTTGCAGGGTCTTTTGTTTTTCAAATGCTGGCCTTGTCTCCATTCCTGGGTGAGGTCCAAGGTTCCTTGATGAATCAATATGAGGTGGTGGCCCAGTCATTACAGGCCATTCAGTAGAGGCCTCCTACCATTGTTTCTCATTCATCTGGGAACCAATTTACATGAGAGGGGTACAATGACTCATATTGTTGCAACATGGGATGCCCAGGCAGAGGACAGAAGATAGAGGCTTGACATATAAAATGGAAACTTGACATGACTGTGGTTCAATTGCAAACACAGGCCTAAACCATACAATATCCATATGAAACAAAAAAAATCAATACAAAAATGACAATACAATATACAACAGTAAAAATTAATACAAACCTAATAATTATAAAACAATGGATATCCAAAACCAAAAACTTGCCACCAAAAATAAAAATGCTTAAAGTTTATCCTAATTTTGAGCTCACTGATACTTATCTATAAGGAATAGAGAGGGAGAGATAAGTCAGAAGTGGTTGGGGAAGGGGAAGGAATGCATTTTAAGATAAATAATTAAAAAAAAAATGGGGGTTTTGCTACAGAGGGATTTAGGTGCATCTCCCACTGCATTTTCATTGTCTTTTGTAAGTCCTTAGTAGTTTATGGGCTCACCTCTCTTCAATGCAAATGTGACAGGTGGGTGTGGCCAGAAGTCCTGCCCCCCTGGTCCCACCTCTTTTCCCCTTGTTTGGTGTGTGATGTCACCAGCCCCATCCCTTGCTCTGTCATGTGATGCATGACAACACCAGCCCCACCCCCTAACCCCAGTCACATGGTATGTGACTTCATCAACTCCGTTGACTTTTTCACTGGTGGCCACAGTCAGGGTAATCCCTTTGACCTTCAAGCAAACCTTTCCCCAGACAACTTGTACCCATAGGTTTTCAGGCCGGCTGACAAACTCTGTGATGTGTTCACCTGGTGGGATTTCACTGGTGAACTCGCCTAAATAATCGCCTAGCAGGGGGTTCGAATCTCCCTTGCGGCTCACAAATATCACAGAATCTGTGTTGTGGTACAGACACTGGTCTTTCAAGCTGTCTAACAGCTCGTACAACTCTAAGTGTGCATAAGCAGTGGTGAAACAGTCTATAAAGATGTTTGTGTAATGCTCTTTGGAGTACTTCCAAGACACGCAGGCTGCCTCATCATCGATAAAGTTGCAAGATGAAATTTCATAGGCGGGAGAAAAGAGGTAGCCAAAGAGTTCTTCAGGTTTTCTAATGATGCTGGTGTTGGGCAAGTTGGTTCTCTGACTGAATTTACCCCACAAAGAATTTAGAAATAATTTTGCTATTTGGTGCTTTGCAGGGTTGGGTTTGATATGCTCTGGGCGTAAGGTTACGCCTTGTTTTTGCAAGAAATTGGCCACGTATCTCTCTTGTTTTTCTTGGTTGGTACACCAGGTGGTGTAGCCCGAGGCTTCCTGCTTATGTTGGAGGTGCATTTTCATGTACTGTGAAAAAAGGGTGCTAGACTTCTCGGCAAAATGCCAGACTTCATAGAATTGAGCTACTCCGTACCCCTTGGTGATAGCTTTATTCAATTCTGGTGTGCACCATGTACCCACGAGGACCCTCTCTTCATCAGTCTGGTTGCACTTTTGCTGTCTTGTTTCCGCACAGAGGCGGCACAGCGTGAACATATGTTTCCCATTCTATAGTGGCTTCTGTCAGTGGCCACTTCTACTTTGTCAGTAATGGTAAACGCTTCTACTAGTCAGAGGTGCTAAAAGTTTCTGCTAGACCTGCCATTTTTGGTCTAGTAGAAACTGTTTAAATGCTTGTACACCTAAGCCCTTGCCAGATGTTCATTTAAAGGCACAATGGGATCTCATCCCTAATCCCAACAATTATACCTCCTGCCATGCCACACACTCATGGCAGGACATGCTATTTTGGTATCTAGGATTAGATCCTAATCGCACTATACTTACCAGTGAAGTGGGAGCTCAGGATTCTTCCTGATTGTCAGCCTGCTGGGGACTTCATTGGGGCCAGTTCCAGAGCCCAGTGTGTACCCCTGGACCATAGGTTACACACAGGAGAGGCATGGGGGGCGGGACATGTCCCCCTTGAGATTGGCTGCCACCAGTTTCTGCAGCTGGTTGCTGCTCACCACCAGCACTGGTTTCTGTGGGTGGTCACCGCTCACCACCTCCCAATTTTGCAGGCAGTTGCTGCTCACTGCCACTGATGCCGCCACCAGCTTCTATAGGTGGTTGCCTATCACTTCTTGCAACATGCCTCCTCTCCCCCTCTGCCACTGCCACCTCCAGCATGTACGGGTGGTCGTTGCTCATCACTCTGCTGTCGATGCTGCTGCCACTCACAAATTGTGCCCCCTGGTCTCGGGAGGCACCAGCCATTTATGCCCTGGATCAAACCAGTGATTTGTTTGCCCATTCAACCTCAGTTTGGTTTCAGGACTTATTTAGCCAGAGCTCCACAGTGTGAGGTTTAAAGTGTCCAGTGAGGGAAGTCTCTGCTTTCCTTCTGTGTGGAAGTCTCTGTCCCCTAATGCCTAGCTGTTCAGCCAGAGCTGTTCAGTGTGGGGTTTAAATTCCCCAACAGGGAATTTGAACTCTTTCAGTTTTCCTGACCCCCAGCCTCTATCTGGGCTGATGATCAGCTGCTGTTGGCCTTGGCCAAACATTAAATTTAAGGCACCATATAAATAAGCCATATAAATGTTCTATATTATATGTGGAACATTTTTATGGCTCATTTCTCATTTAATGGGGCCTTGAATTGGGAGCATGTTTAGCACCCTTCCTATTCATGCCATAGGTAACACGTTAATCATTGCACAAATGTAATGCATAGAAGGGGCTTTATGGTATTTCTCAGAGGAAATGCAATTCCACTAATAGAAATGCAATGCTTGTGTGCACTCTAAGAGGGAAGTGAAAACAAAATGCAAACACAGCTCGTAAAACTGTATTTTAGGTAAAACTATTGTTGTCCATATAATTCCTCATGCTCTTAAAGTGGAAGCGAGAACAAATAAGGGTCAAAAAAGGACCTTTTGGCATGTGAGAACTTGTTTTATGAGAGCCTGGTTAGTTGAATTATTTTGTATGTTTATAGTTGTATCAAGATCAAAAAGAAAAAAAAAAGTTTAGAAAACAAGATAATGAAGTACTTTTCTTGAGAAATTATCCTTGTCCTGCCTTTATTTATAAAGGTACAATAAAAAGAAGTTAAAAACAAAAACAAAACATCAGAATCAACATCTGCTTTCTGTTGCTGCAGAAACCTCTGTACATCTCTTCCTTGCTTTAAGGGGAAAAAAAATCTGGTTAGTCATCAGTCTTAAGAAACAACCAGATCAGAAGACTTGGGTGGGGAGAATCAATTTTGTGGCATTCTTTGATGCATGCGTTACTCCTTTTTCTCCAAGTGTTCTAATTTTTTAAAAGAAACTACTTACTTAACTAAAAAAATAGTTACAGTTAGCAATGTTAGCTGAACCTCAAAAAGGGCTGTAGTCAGATAGTTTAAAAATCTATAGGAATATTTCCATTATCTTTAACGAGTTGGATCAAATCTGAAGTTTGATATAGGTAAGCCTATACTTCTGATATTTTGAATAACTTTGGATACATATACACTTTAGAGTTATAAACTGAAAGAAAGTTCATGTATGATATGAAAAATTATCAGCAATCCTGTATAGAAGAGGGAGATTGGAAAATAACATCTATCTCAGAGGTTTAACATTTTTTAAATCCATCTTCCCAACTGGGCTATGCAGACCACTTTTTCTGTCACTTGTATAATGCATACCTGTATAGACCACAGGCATATTCTACATTAAACCTGACTAAAAAGTGGGATACATGTTAATGAAGTATGAAAAATGACATTTAGTACCAGTTTCAAATATAAATGCTGTTTACCGATGATATAGTAAAGGATTACTTCCCTCTACTTTTGACTACCGTTTTTATTTACCTTGTGACATTTAGCAATGGAAGTATGGGATGAGTCATCTGATGAAGCAGCACCAACTATCGGATATATGTATAATGGAGCTGAAGAAGATGCCTCAATGAATGCCATAGTGACCAAATTAACTACTCTTTGCCTTTGTCTTTATTTTCAGTGCATTTTCCAGTGAATGTAGAATATACCACAAAGAACCAAATAAGTGGCCCTAATTAGCTAGTTTCAAGCATGGTCTTCAAAGAGAATACTGAAGAGTTCAGCGAATAGATTGACCAGCTATAGAATTTTTATGTGGGTAATCTCATTCTGCACATGCCTTGAATGTTTAAATTTGCATACAGATTTTCAAGGACACTAAGAAAGAGTTAAATAATGTAATGTAAAGAAATAATGCAACATAAAATATCCTTACTTTGTAAGAAATTGAGAGGAAGATCTACAAATCACAAAACACAAATTGAACTTAAGCTATTTTATTAAGTTGAACAACATGGTAATAACTACTATTTCCAGCACTACAGAAAGAAGACTGAAATTAACTTTTTGTACAATGTTAGCCAATTGCACATAAAAAATATATTGTGTCAATATGCAGTATCAAAATAAATCTTAGAAACCAGAATACTCCTTTATTAGGTCAAAGTTTTCTTTGGAATTGCTAAATGAACCCATCATTAGCTTCATATTTGAAGTCTATTTATTTTACATCAATGTTACAATAAAATTAGGCAATCCCTAGTATTCACTGAACACGGTTTCACATCAGTGGGAGTTTTGTTTGACAAGATGGAGGGCCATTTGCATCTGCTAGATTTTCAGGTTCAGACCCTTAATGAACATGGCAGAATTTGACTCAGTAAGAGTGAAATTTGGCCCATTAAGAGGAAAAAAATGGGCTTATTTGGGATCTGTGCTGTGTTTGTTCTCACAATTCTAGGTATCAGCTGCTGCTCTTGGTACTGCCTTGCTTGATTTTTGTTTTATTGTTATTTTGCTCACATTTGCACAATGTTACACTATTGATTTTCATTGTTTTCCAAGGCTTTAAGTCACAGCCTAGTTTATTGGGTTCAGTTTATAGATATGTCTTCTAAATTGCTAGGCATTTTCACAACTTACCCCTCCACCTTGTTTACTGATTTTGCTAACTGGTATTGATTCCTAGTGATGGGAACACGTTGAAAGTTTCTATAGAATTTTAAAGGTTTTAAGTCTCTGCTCTTATTCATGAGCCAGAGGCTTACAGTTTGTCACAGGCCAGCTGGGCACTGTGAGTTTATCAATTTAGCCACTAGGCTGTTTGGCTCAGGATCGAGGAGGCAGAGTTGGGAGTAAAGCAATGGCAAGTTTATTATAACACATACACAACAGTTAACAGAAAGATAAATGAGATAAGCAGATAATGCAGTATTAAAGAGCTAATAGTAAATAATAACAGATAATAACAACAGATAAATTGAACAATCTGTTGCAGGTGAGCTGAGCACTGCGAGGGTATCAGCCACTGGCTGTTGGAAACAACAAATAGACAGACATGGGTTGGCAACTTATCGGCAGTCCCTCAATGCCAGGTGCACACCAGGTGATTCCAGCGAAGTCAAACATCCCTGATGGACGCTGTCCGAGGGATTACCAGGGAAGGTCCCTTGATCAGGATCTGATCCTCACTTACACTGGGAGTCCAGGCTTGGAACAGCAGTTCCCCCTTTCCTACTGGTCACCTGATGCATGTGCCGTTAATACCTAGTTTTATGATAATTTGTTGGTTTAGAGCCACTTACAATGTTGTTCTATAGCTATTACCCTATGGAATTAAAGGTGTTAAAAATTATTATAAAAGTTTACTACCCAGACTTGGGTTTATCCAATAAGCAAATTACAACACAGAATCTTCATGTTTGAAATTAACATTTCTCCGCCTAAACTCTCTGACTATGCTTTTTTGAGATGTGCTTTCCTGGAATGTGCTGGGTAGGCCAGGCGTTGAATCCAGTTTTTATCATCATCAGGGCTAAATTCTGAGCAACAAAGAACCATTAGGTCAGCTAATTTCAAAGCTATAGCTTTGTCTTTGAGGCCTAGTCAGTTCCGCGAACAGTTACAAGTGACATTTCTGGGTTACAAAAATACAAGCTTTATATTAGACAAAAATTCCAAATACCTCTAAGAAGCAAATATTTATTGCTTATTAATTTTTTTGGTTCTTGCCATCACAACAGTTTTTCAAAACAATTTCTATTTTAATGAAAGAGAATTTCCTTCATCCTATTTTCTCATAGGAGAACCCTCCAGTAACAGGGAACACGGTCCAGAGGAGAAAGACTCAAAGAAAGAGTTCAACTCTGGAAAAGGCTCAGAGAGCTTCAGAACTGCAACAAGTGGTGCAAAAGGGGAGTGAGTAGGTCAAAATGCAAATGTATGCAGTGCATGTGAGAAATATGGGGAATAAGCAAGTTGAGCCAGAAACTGCACCCTGTAAAAGGAATAATGATTTGCTTCATAACACAGAGACCTGACGGGACAGTTTTTATGACTGAAATGTCAAAATTGATGGTTACACTCTGTTTCAGAAGGATGGGGTTTGTAGGAAAGGTAGTGGTATTGCCTTGGATGTGAAAAACACATACACTTGTTTCCTTGTTCAAGAGGAAAAAGACAGCAAAGCCAAATGCATTTATATGAAGGTGAAAGGTGCAGCACCGATATACTGGCGAAGATATCTCCTATGGGAGACTTCAATATTATGGACACTGCTGGAAAAGCCAAATATAAAATGTCAAGCCAGTTCCTAATCTGTGTGGAAGACAGCTTTCTCTTCCAGAAATTGGAAGATAAAACTAGAGGATTATCTATCTTTCATCATGAACTTCATCTTGGGGTATGGAAGAAACTGGCAGATCACAGAGGACTAGTAAAGGGCCATCACAGTACCCCTCTTCAAAAAAAAAGACAAAAAGGCTGATCACAAGCTGTTAGCATGGATTTATGAAAAACAAATTGTGTCAAATAAACTTGATTTTCTTCAGAAAGTAATTTATTGGGTGGCTGAAGAGAATGTTGTGGATATACTGTGTATGGACTTCAAGAAGGATTTTTGACAAGCTTGCACTACCTGCATAAACAAATTGGAGAAACGTGGCATAGATAAAACTACTATATGGTGGATAAATAGCTGACTCAATAGCTACAGGCAAAAGGTAATTATTAATAGGTCCATTTCAGATTTACAGGAAGTTTTTGAGTGGAGTCCCACATGGTTCTGTCCTGGGCCCAGTGCTCTTCAACGTGTTTATGGGTTTGGATCCTGGCCTAGAAAGCTTCTTGAGCAAGTTTACATATGATACAAAACTGGGGAAAAACTACAAATACATTGGAGGATATAAGCACAATTCAGAAGGATCTTGACGAATTGGAAAGTTAAGCTAGAGATAACAGGATGAAGTTCAATGTGGACAAATGCAAGGTACTACCCCTCAGGAGCAATAAGCAAAAACACGTATAAAATGGTTGGCACCTGGCTGGATGGCAGCACCATAGAAAAGGATTTGGGAGTCTCAGTAGATCATGTACTCAATATGAATCTGCAGTATGATGTGGCCATCCGAAAGGCAAATGTGGTTTTGGGATGCATCAATAAAAGAATTAGGTGCAAGGCACAGGAGGTGATAGTACCTCTTTACTCAGCACTGGTTAGGCCTCATCTGGAATACTGCATGGATTTCTGGGCTCCACATTTTAAAAAGGACATGGAAAAGTTAGAGAGGGTCCAGAGATAGGCAACAAAGATGAGAAAGGGCTTGGAATGCAAGTCATATGAGGAAAGGCTGAAGGAGGTAGGCACACTTAGATTGCAGAAAAGGTGCCTAAGAAGGGATATGATATCAGTCTTCAAATATTTGACAGGATGCCATAAAAGAAGGGAAAGCACTTTTTCTCTTGTGCTGCAGAGAGTAGGATGTGGACAATGGCTTGAATTTGCAACAAAGTAAGCTTTGATTGGATACCCAGAAAAATGTCTTCACTGTTAGACTAGTGAGCTAGTGAAATAAGCTACTTAGAGAAGCTGTGAACTCTCCATTGCTGGAGGTGTTCAAGAAGAAGTTGGACAGCTGTTCTTCAGGAATGATCTAGACATAGCTATTTACTACTAATGGATTTCCCATGCTTTGGGTTTGCTGGTTGCCTCCATCATCCTGTGTCTGCCTTCCTCCCCTCCCCCCAGTGCCTTTTTCTGCTGCATGTGTCAGGGTGTTTTTAAAGCTTCCCCAGAAGTGCTGATTGTTGGCTCTAGCCAATAGGCCTGTGCAAATAGGGAAGTATTTGATTTGGATTTGGATTCAGCTGATTCAGAGCACAGTGATTCAAGCTGGCTGATTTGAATCACTGTCCCCATTCGATTAGGCCAAATCAGAATCAGTGATTCAGCACTGATTCGGAGATTGGGACAGCTGGGGAGAGGCAGGCACATCTGGGCACCTGTAGGTTCTCCTAAGGCTTCTCTGGCTATGCCTGCTTTTCCCTGGATAGAGGGAGCCCCCAGATAATGCCCATAGCTGCCTTGCTCAGCCCCAACATCCCAGAACTTAAAAAGAAAAAAGAAAGAAAAATTCGGCGCTCACTGGTGATAGCAGGGGCTGAGGAGACTCTGGGGTTTCCTGACAGAACCCCTCCACACAGTTCCCGCTCCCCAATCACCCCCTCTGCCTGCCTCACACCCAATGGCTGCCCCACCTGGTCCCAGCATACCAGTAATTAAAAAAAATAATCCCTGCACTCACCAGCTCTGGCAGTGGCAGTCAGAGCCTCCGGGGGCTCATGCAGAGCCCCCTGCACAGTGAAGGGCAGTGAGGGGCATCAGGAATTGCCCCCCCACCTGTCAGCTGCACGGCAGTTGCCCTGTGGTATAGGTGCAATGTAGCTCAGCAGGGCAGTGCTCACTGTCCTGGAGCTGGGGAGGCTTCATGTGTCAGCTGGAGTCTGGCAGCTCTCAGTTCCAATGACTCCAGCTCCTAGACAGTGCACAGCACCCTGCCGAGCCACTCTGCATCCACCCAATGCAACAACTGCTGTGCAGGTGCCAGGTGGGAGAGAGCTTTTGGGGGGGAGTGAGGGCTGTGTAGGGGGGGCTCTCCCATGTGGCCCCAGAGCCCCACAGCCACTGCTGCAGCTGATGAGTGTGGGGCTTTTTTTTAATTATTGCCAGGAGGGATGAGGCTCAGTGGAGGGGTGATTGGGGATTGAGGATGGCACAGAGGGGCTCTGCCAGGAGGCCCCAGACCCACCCCCCAGCCCCTGCTACAGCCGGTGAGTGTGTGGATTTTTTTTTTAAGGTGCTGGGAGGCTGAGGTCAGCAGGCAGTCTTGGGGACTTCTCCTGCAGATCCCCTCACCCTGAGAGAGGCAGGTATAGACAGAGGAGCCGCAGGAGAACCTGCAGCTGCCTGGCTGTGCCCCAGCTGATCCGAATCTCCAGTATCTCTGAATCTTTCCTGAATTGATTCAGAGGCTTTGGATTTGATTCAAACCTTTTAATGGGTCTCCCAATTTTATTTGGAATTGAAGATTCAGGTGCTGAATCAGGCTGAATCTCCTCTGAATCAAATCGGCTACCGAAACTTCGCACAGCCCTAACAGCCAAGCGTGGGGACTTTGACTGAGGTGTGCCAATGCTCTTGCTGGAACCAAAGTTCGAGCTTTCTGGCTAGAGGGTCTTGACCTCCACTCAGGGCCAGATCTGTTACCGTATTTGGGGTTAGAAAGAAATTTTACTCCATGGTTAGTTTGGTACTGATTGGGGATTTTTGCCTTCCTCTGTAGCAGAGGGGTAGGGAGAGGCACATGGCCTTCTACCTGAAATCTCTTGATCATATACTGATAAAATTTCAGGATATTTGCTGCTATGGTTTCCCTCATTTATCTATGGCAGGTTTGTGTGTTAAGCCTGTGTTGTGTCAGGGTTGATGGTAGATTTATGTAGAATTTAGAATATGGTTGGTATAGGATGGTATGGGCTGGGATGATCCTTTGTCAGGCAGGGGATGGACTAGATCACCTCTGGGGTCCCTTCCACCTCTTCTTCTCTATGAGTCTATGATTCTATGATATTATAAGGCCTTTATTCAGGCAAGCTTTCACAAGATTTCAGAGGGCATTTGACTTCAGTGACATCTGAGGAAAAGCTAAGAGTACTGAAGTACTTTAAAGAACAGGAAATATGCTTCTCTCTAACACAGCATTCCAAGATCCCCATACAGGAAAATCCTACCAATAATGCTATAGTTCAATGGAAGCAGGCCTTCACTCAGGATCCTTAAGCCAAATATAACTGCTACTTAAAAAGTGCCATTCTTGTTTAGGTTGGGCCTGAACCTCTCCATGGTTTTATGTGTATTTTAATAACTTTAGTATTTGGGTGGTATCTTTAGTACCTGTTGATCTGTGAAATACTGGGAATTTGTACACATAATTTTCTGTCTTGTGATGCACTGGAAATCTGCCACTTCGGAGCAGCCTCGATTTAATTGAGTCTGCTCCCTTCGCAAGCTGAGGCAAACTGCTGAGCCGTGTGTAGTTGTATATGCAGCAAAATATGTGTCGGCACACAGAAAATGGCAGCAGAGAGCACCTCCAATGTGTTTTAGTTCAAAAACACACTGCCGCCATTTTCTCAGTGCTAACATGTATTTTGTCACGCAGCATTTTAGTGCTGGGCATCTGTAAAAATGCCCACTGTCTTGCCCTAGAATTCCTAATGGTGGAATATATTAATATAAAAACCACGAGGCAATTACTTACTTTTTTCTGTGTTTTATAGGGCCACTCAATACCTCTTTCCCAGTTGTACAAACATATTGTTAAACCTATGTTTAAATACCCTTACCTTTGTAGATGGGTAGATCAACCCTGATTTCAACTGTTCCAAACCATATGAAAGGTGCACTGTTTCTTTCTTCTGGAACTTGAAAATGTATCTGGATTATTCTACTTTCCAATGCAGACTGCTTTTGTAATACACTTTATATGGAAATTTTGTATTAAATATGCTGTAGTTGCATAGGGCTAGATTATAGCATTTTTGTACAACTTTGTCTTACAGTAATGTCTCCCAGAACTCATCACGTTTACTTAAGACACCTTCGTTTTCTCAGATAAGCTAAACTTTACTTCTGACTTCAGTATCATAGTCTAACTTAATCCTCTGACTTCAGTAGAATTATATTTGATATGATTTGCCCATGAGCTATATAGCAGTTTCCGTTGTATTATTCTAAACTATGAGCTACTTTGTATAATACTTATGGAAAAACAGTATGGATTTGAAGTCATTTCAGGCCCGGATGCTGACTGGATGGAGTATCTAAATTTGGATAAAAGTAGCAAAGATAATTATTTGTCTCCATTGATAGTATTCTGTTAGCTTCTTTATTTTGCTCTATTGCTAGTTGTGCAATAGAACATGGTATCTTTGGTTTAGAGCCTCTGGTATGCATTTTTTCTGCACCATAGATAACTTTGCTTTATGTCACAGAAGTGCCAAAATGAGATGAATGAAAGGGAAAGTTGGCAGAAGTAATAACTTGCTTGTTGTGTAATGAGGAATGCTCAGTTAATATTAAGGATACTATTCCAAGAAAGTTTTAATGACTGTAATTTAGAATACAAAGTAAAACTTCTTAGGCATTCAGATTATTCAGTATGTGAATTCTACAGTATTTAACATCTAACATATGAAATGTTTCTACATCTGCCTGAAAATGAAGCCAGCCCCCTTTCATGGTGTTAATCACTTTTATTGCATATACCACTTCACAGTATCCAATTTGTCACATAGAAGTTAGGATTTTACAGTATACAGTAGATATAAACCAGAAAAGAACCTTTCTTGGAAGGAGAAATGTATTAATTTCTACACATTCTAACTACCATGTAATTATCCTCTATAATACTGTCTGAAAGGTAAAAAATGATAAATGGCTGCAATAAAGAGACATCATACATGCAAAATGAAGGTTCAGCAGAGCTCATTCAACCTCCATTTTACCAGCAGTTTGTTTCAGCCACTCACTTTTATAGATGGATCCTCAGCATAATCTAGATGAATGGCTAAATACATAACTTATGGTTCTGAAGCATTTAAGAGCCATGACTTTTTTTTAATTGAATGTCTGTCTTAAAGTTATGGTGAGATTTGTGTCTGAGAAAATCTTAGGAAAGTATAGATGCTCTTTATTAGCGAGCATTTCTTTCCCTTGTATTAAAATGCTAACCATTTTTTCACATGAAAAGTAAAATGCTACCCCGTCTCAGATAGATTATGTTTAGACTCATGTTTTATATATGTTATAGGCCATTTAAACACAAATACGAGTCTATTATACATAACAAGATATACGTGGGTATTTTTTCTTGCTCTTTATTCCCCCTCCCCCACCAGATATGTAATTTGTGATGGAAAAATAGTTATATTAACTTCTTGTATACTTTACAACAAATTACAATTCATCCACATGAACTGTTTGCCATGTCTATTTGAGAAAGGGAAAAGACTCTTAAAAAAAGTCTTGGAAAAGTACTCAGACAGTACTTAAGCTAATTTTAGGCTGTACTGGAATATTTTCATTAATGTGGTTTGCCCCAGTCCTGAGCTTTTCTCTATATGATACTTGTATGGTTCCTGTTACTCTTCACTCTTCTGTATTTCTTCTTCAAAAACTTACTTGTAACAGGGAAACACTCATCCCTGTTTTACAGATGGAATCAGAAGTACAGAGGGGGTGTAATGACTTGCTTAAGGTCACATATGAAGTCTGTGATAGACCAGAGAATTGAACTCATTTCTGCTAAGTTCTTAGTTCCTCTCCAAATATTACACCACAAATCATCACCTATGCAAAAGTTCTTTGTCCTCGGTACAAGCTATGAGATAGACAATGGCTCAGAATGGCAATCTGTATCCTGGTTTCCAGTTTCTGTGAGCCAGCTATCTCCATGCACAGATCACTTTGTCCTACACACAGACTCCACTCTGTTGTCTAGAACATTCTCCATACCTCTGTCAATCCATTCTCTACATCACTGGAGTGGAGTTGACAAATAAAGCAACCTTGCATTGCTTTCTTCTTCCTCTGTACTACTTCCTATGAAACTAGTCAGTGAGTAATGGGCTACCATGCTGTCCTTCAGTACTGTATCCTATACTTACTCACTGTTAGGATATTCATTTTAATTTCCACCAAGAGGCATGTTTTTCTCTTTACAAATCATAGTCCCAAGCATGCATGCCATCAAGGCACTGGCTTGAGTTGTGAGTGATTGCTTCCAGGACACTATGTCTCCTTAAAGTGAAAAAAAAAGAATCTACCCTTTGCAACATTTTTGTTTAGATTATGCTAAAAGTCTTAACAGCTTCCATTAGGCCTATGCAAACAGCAAGTATTAGCTTTGGATTCGGATTCAGCTGATTCACAGGGACAGTGATTTGATTCATATTCGAATCACTGCTGCCATTTGATTTGGCTGAATCGGATCCAAAGATTCAGCGCCGCTTTGGAGATTTGGCCATAGTCTAAACAGGTAGCAGTCCTTACCATGCTGGAGACAGCTGCCTCCAGGTGGTACGTCTGTTGGAGTTGTAGGGAGAGGGGAGGGAAGGGGTGTAAGGGAGGGAGAGATTGAGGATGGCCCTGGGACAAGCTACCAAGCCAGGGCAGGGGGTGCAGGACTTGGGGAGGCAGAGGTGGGATGCAGACACAGCAGCATTCGGAGTGAGGGCTATGTCCTGCTGCTGCTTGCCCAGCAATGGTAGGGGTGGGGGGCAGATGCGGGTGCAGCTTGCTCTGGGCAGAAGGGGGCAAGCATCAGCAGGGCATACCCCACCACTTGCCCAGCCAAGGCAGAGGGGCGCAGATGCGGATGCTGCTGCTACTTGCCCAGCCAGGGCAGCAGTTGGGGGGGGAGGGGGCGGGATGCAGGTGCAGCAGTGATGAGAGCAGGGGCTATGCCCTGCCACCGCTTGCCCCCTTCCACACAGAGCAAGTTATGCCTGAATTGCATCCCCTTCCCCTGCTCTGGCTGGGCAAGTGGCAGCAGGGCATAGCCCCCGCTCCCAGTGCTGGGAATGAGGGCTCTGCCCTGCCACTGCTTGCCCAGCCAGGGTGGAGGTGGGGGTGCAGGATGCAGGAAGCAGTGCTATGAGCAGGGCCTATACCCTGCTGCCACTTGCCCAGCCAGGCTGGGGGAGGGGTCATGATGCAGCTGATGCTTGCTCCGTGTGGAAGGAGGCAAGCAGCGGCAGGGCATAGCCCCCACTCTGAACAGTGCCTTGCCTGTATCCTATGTCCCCCCCTGATGCCCCCCTCTCTGAGTCCTGTGCCCCGCTCCCTGGCTGGGCAGTTTACACCTGCCCCAATCCCTCCATCCCCCCATGCTTCTTCTTTCTCTCCCTCAGGAGGTTAGTGTTAAAGAAATGCATAAACCCCCTCAGTTCTTCCTAATCTCCAGCCTAAATTTTCTTTTGCTGTTTTTTGAGTCTATTGCTTTAGGTCCCCTGTTGTCTCAGAGACTGTATATATTGTTCAGGTATTTGAAAACTTATCAAATCTCCTCTCAGGCTTCTCTTTTCCAGACAAATAATCCCAGTCCTTTTAACCTTTCCTCATAAGCTATGTTTCCCTGACCTCTGACCACTTTTACTGCTCTCCAGGGTATTGTTTTTAATTTGTCCACCTTTTTCTTGAAATGTTGCAACCAAAACTGTACTCTAGATGAGGCTTTACAAGGGCTGAATAGAGGGGGAGGAACACTTCCTTTGACTCACAAGTAACACTCTTATTAATATAGTCCAGCATGCTATTGGTTTTTTCTTTCTTTTTTTTCCTTTTTTTTTTCTTCTTTTTTTTTCTTCTGGAAGCAATCTCACATTGTCGACTCCCATTCAGTTTGTGATCCAGTATACTCCCATGGTCTTTTTCTGCAGTACTGGAGCCTGTTAGTCCCCATTATCTCTTTTTTCTGATTCTGAGAGATGCTGATATCTTTTGAAATGCAGATTGCTTTCATATAATGTTGGCCTGGGTGCTGAGTGCCACTCATTTTTGCATAAGAGAATTGGATGTTAATAGGTCTGTATTTTATTTTCTCAATTACCTTTCACTGTTATCTTAGGATGTTTCCCCCCCCCATCATCCTCCAGGCCATGCATAGATGCTCAAAAAGCTGGTGGAGGAATTGATCCAAGTTATGTGGCTTTATTTGAGTAACCTAGTTTAGATCAGGAGTAAACAATATTCTCATTCACCCTTGCAGGCTGGGGTTGGGAAGGGGAGCACCAGCAGCCTGCAGTCACCACAGAGTACCACAGTCAGGGGATACCACAATCAGGAGACACTTCTACATGCCTCCCAGCATGCCCTGCAAGCATGCTGGGCTGCTGGAGACTGAGTGCAGCCAAGCACCAGGACCATCCATGATTGGGCAACCATGCCCTTAACACCACACTGTCTCACCATGGACCCTCACCTGTGCTCCATCCAGAGGCTTCAAGAAGTGCTCCAGAGTGAGTGTCCTCACTTGTTAAATACATGTGCCTCTGTATCCTGGTCTGCCTACATCCTACCATGGCACTCCGCACCTAGTGTGTCCTACTAGAGATTGTGGAATCACACTCACCCATCTGGATGTGATGCGATAGATGGTTGCTATGGAAATATCTTCCTGTCCCTGGGCCAGCAGCCAGCCATCCCATGTGCGGCCAGGTTATGCAACTTGCTCCTGCCAAGGGTCCTAGATTGGACCACCAACTTCTACATGGCCAAAGAGAATAAGGCCACCCAGGAGGCCATGGACACTGAGGTGCTTGGCACCACCTCAAGACCATTGAATGCTGGTTCTGGGCCTGTGCCACTAGCAGTGACTGGTGTGAGTGGGTCATTCTGGACAGGGGGTCTAGACCTTCTGCATGCACCATACTACCTTCATGGACATTGTTATCCAGCTGCCCCTGTACATCACACACTAGGACTTCAGTCTGTGGCCATCTCTCACTCTGGAGAAACAGACAGCTATCTCTATCTTGAAGCTGACCAACCTCAACGGTCTCCATTACATTGCCAACAAGTTTGGCTTAGGCAAGTCCATGACTGGAGAGTCTGTCCAGGAGGTAAGTCTAGTTATCCACACTGGCCTGACCAACTGCTTGTCAATCCACAGGAGGTAGTCACCAGCTTTTACCACATGGGCTTCCCCAATGGTGTGAGGGCTATGTACAGCACCCACATTCCCATCCTCTGCATTTCATCAACTGCAAGGCATTCATCAACTGCAAGGTCTACTTCTCTATTGTCCTACAGGTTGTCATTGACCACCACATCTTCGACAGCTGGGTGGGAAGTGCCCACAATACCCACATCTTCTGCAACTCCCCCTGCCCCACATGGTGGAGAAAGGGGTCTCCAGGAGTGTTGCACCCAGTTTTGTGATTTGCGCTGTCCTCATCCCTCTCCTCATCATTGGGGATCGAACTTACTCCCTCCTATCCTGGCTTATAAAGCCCTATGTGGGGCAGCTGGACTACTGAAAGGAGCACTTCAACCACCCCCTGAGCCACATGATTGTGGAGTGTGCTTTTCGCCACCTCAGGGCATGAGGGCAAACTTCTAGCACATACCTCAAGGTAGAAGAGAACCTGCCACACATCATCACCACATACATCCTCCACAACTACAGGGAAAGTGTTCAATGAAGCCAGGGCATAGGAGGCATGGTGTGCAAGCCAGGCATGGTGCATCAAATATGCATGGCACAGAAGGTACGGAGGGAGAGAGCCTCCCCATTGATATTGGGAGCACCAGCCATGCACTCTAGCAGGGAGCCTGCATCTGTGAAGCCCTGGCTATCTCCTGGCATTGTCAACCAGGGTGGGGTGCATAGTGCTGTCACTTATACTTGCTTTTTACAGGTACTAGTACTGGTAGAGCCCAATAAACTCTTTTATTTCTTTTCTGTGAGTGCAGGGGGGAGGAATATGCTTCTTCTCCAGTCCCCCAAGGATATTTCTATTTTGATTTGTGAGTCCAAAATATTTTCCTATTACGTAATTGCTGTGTGTTTCATAATACCTCGTTTGTTTCAGAAAAAGCCCATTCTAAGAGAAACTGTTTAAAGCCTTGATTTTGGAAAGCCTGTAAACGTACACTTACAATTAAGTGAATAGTTATGTCTTTCATTGAATCGAGGCATAACAGAATAGGTTCCAAAGGATATGTTTTATGTGCTGACCATACACAGAAGTTACATCCGCTTAACATAGATCAGTTTTTATATCAGTTTAATTAAGATCATGTAAAATGCTATTTCCAAGTTATGTATTTATCTTAAACTTGTTTCTAAGTGTATGTTAACATAAGCCAGTTTTACATTGATGACATTTTCAGATATCCTATTGAACAGGTTTAACTATATTGATTTTGAATTCCAATTTTACATTAACCAGTGCAAATTTATGTATAGAGATCATCATTGGTTCTTAGACCCCATGACATTTTGATGATACTTGAATTCCATGAGTCATCTTGTTACCAACTGCTGTTCCATGTAGTTGCAACATAATTATTAGAGTTTTACCAGTAGATGGCCTCAGTTATCTCCAGTACAATTACATAAAAAAGGGATTAAAAGATGGGAGTGAGACAGAGGTGAAGCATGGGGTAGAGAGGACTTACAATAGAAAATATACAAGGCAGGAGGTAAGTTTGTGGAGGAAGTTTTAAAATGAATTTTTTATCATCAATAAATTGCCAAGGTGTGGGAGCAGGTAAAATTGGGTTGTAAACAGCTTATGCCTACTCAAAAAAAATGCACTGAGAAATATATCTGCTTATAGGTTAAAATGAAATTATATATCTATTCTTATGCAACTCTGAAGTTATTTTTAATAAAATGTGGAACTTAATTATAGAAATAGATATGTTTTAATTTGGAAACTGAATTTAACTTCTATTTGATGGGAATGAATTAAGATACTGTGGAGTCCCACTGCTAACTCATGGCAAAAACCAAAACAAAATTAAAAAAAACTCTTTACTGAACATGGAACAGTTCCATATTTGGCCTGGGGAGACTTGTAGTACATTCAGTTTGGCATTAGAGAGAAAGCTGGTTAAAAGGGAAATGTAGGATCAGGTACCTGATAAGGGGTAGTCCTTTCCAAAGCCAAGCTACTTGCTAAAACAACTGAAATATCTCTTTGGCCAAAGCTCTAAGGGCTTTAATATGAATTAAATCAATCAGATGCTATGGAACTTACTTTTAGAAACCTATAGAATTTAATACAGAATGAAGTTGTGTCTGTTGGGTTTTCTTAGTTCTGTAGCAATAATATAATTTTCTCTCAAATTACATAAAATTGTCCAAACTCCCATACAATAGTTTATTATACTATATTTTATTGGGTTTTTCACATTAAGGAAGGAAACTCCAGATTAACTGAGTTACTAAGTATAGATGGCACTGACATTTGCTAGGATTTGAGCTGAAATTTTCTGTGCTCAGTGTCTGCCTAGGCTGGTAAGACTACTATTGTTATATAATTGCCACACTGTAATTCTAGCACATCAGAGCAAACTGTTGTGCTGGAGCATGGCAATTACTGTGCTCCAGCAGCCTCTTACATCCTGTGTGTATGTGTTTGCGTGTATATATATATTAGTTAAAAAAAGTGTAGCTCTTTCCAGGAATGACACTAGAGGAAAATATATAATATTTATTTAAAAGTTTCGTTAAAAGGGCAAGGATCCTGCATCTGGAACTTGAAGGAAAGCAGTTTAGACTGGGATCCAATATTTATGGGGAAAGTTGTGAAGATGGTGTGTGGAACGCAAAGGAGAACAGGGCCCGGCTGGGGAAAGCCAGAAATTGAAAAAGGAAGCTTAAGGGGCACTCAAAATAAATGTAGAGTCTAAGCAGCAATCATACTGGGTCATATGTCATAGGGGGTTGAACCAAGGTGGTCAACAGCCCCAAGCTGTCTATGTCAAGGAAAGCTACACATCCCTGCAAGCAGACATTGGCACTCAGGGTGGATGATTGAAGACTCTTTGGGTTAAAATCTGTGGTGAACATGGCACAGGGGACACAATGGAGGGAGTCTACTACAGACCTCCTACTCAGGATCAAGAGCTCGACCAGGAATTTGCCAGGGAACTGGCTAAGGGTGCATGCTTCCAGTGCATGGTTGTCATGAGAGACTTCATCTACCCAGACATCTCATGGGAAGAGCACTCGGCCTAATCCAAATGCTTGCAAGCTTCCTCATGTGTGTGGATGAGCTCTATCTGACTCAAGAAGTCTAGGGACTGATGAGAGGCATAGCACTGCTCCATCTCATACTGGCAATTGGGGATGACTTAATGAGTGACCTAATGATTGAAAGGAAGCTGGGAGACAGCAACCATGAGCTGATCATCTTCACTATGTGCTGTAAAGCTGGCAAGTCAGTCAGCAATGCAGAAGTCCTTGACTTCAGGAAAGCTGACTTTGACAAGCTCAGGAGGCTTGTTGGTGAGCCCCTAAAGGACCACAACCAGCAGGGGAGGGGAGTTCAAAAAGAGTGGTTGCTCCTCACGGGAGCAATCCTGGAAACACAAGCAATGTCTATCCCATCTAGGAGGAAAGGCAGCAAAAGGGCACAGCAGCCCCCTTGGCTGTTCAGGGAACTAGTGGACCTCCTGCATCTAAAAAGAAAGACCTATAAAGGATGGAAGACTGGATCTACCTCAAATGAGGAGTATTCTGCACTGGTCTGGACATGTAGGGAGCGAACCAGGAAAGCCAAGGCTGCAACTGAACCCCAACTGGCTATGTGTATTAAGGATAATAAAAAGTTCATTTTTTAGATATGTGGGGAGCTGGAGGAAAAGCAAGGGTAGCATTGGACCCCTGCTAAACCATATGGGACAACTGGCAACCAACAGTCAGGAAAAAGCCAACCTGCTTAATGGGTATTTTGCATTGGTTTTTCACTAGCCCCAGGGGACAACCCTGATCAATAATGTTTGGGATGGCCAGGGTAAGGGAGAATTGTTACCCTTCATGAATGTAGACCATGTGAAGCAACATCTTGAGATGCTGGATACCTTCAAGTCAGCTGGCTGAGACAGCTTACATCCCAGGGTAATTAAAGACCTGGCAAGCGTCATAGCCCAGCCCCTGGCACGGATCTTTGAAAACTCCTGGCGCTCTGGTGTAGTGCCCGAAGACTGGAAGAAGGCCAATGTTATGCCTATCTTCAAGAAAGGGAGGAAAGTAGATCCAGGGAACTACAGGCCCATCAGTCTGATCTCTATCCTAGGGAAGATCTTAGAAAAAATCATCAAAGAGGGCATTCTTGACAAATTATCTGATGGCAACATCAGAGGGATTTCGTAGATTTCATAGACATTAGGGATGGAAGAAACCTTGAAGATCATCAAGTCCAGCCCCGTATGCCCAGGGGCAGGAGGTCAGCTAGGGTCAAAGGATCCCAGCAAGATAAGCATCCAAGCATTTTTTGAATGAGTCCAGAGTAGGTGCCTGCACCACCTCTGGAGAGGATCTATTCCAGGCCTTGGGGGCTTGGACAGTATAGCCAGCATAGGTTTGTTGCAGGTAGGTCTTGTCTGACCAATCTCATCTCCTTCTATGACCAGGTGACATATCACCTGGAAAAGGGAGAATATATTGACATCATATAGCTTGATTTTAAAAAAGCTTGTGATCTGGTATCCTATGATCATTTCATAGAAAAACTGGCAGACTTTGGCCTCGGCTACATCACAGTCTGGGGAACTGGCTCTGAGGTCAGACCCACAGAGTGGTACCTGATGAAAGTCAATCATCATAGTGCGTAATGACCAGTGGGGTTCCCCCAGGTTCCATCTTTGGGCCTACACTTTTTACCATCTTCATTAGTAATGTGGACATTGCTGTCAGAAGCAGACTGGCCAAGTTCGCCAATGACACTACACTTTTGGGTAAAGCGTCCTCACCCAAGGACAGAATGGTGATCCAGGCCGACTTTGACAGGCACAGAATATGGGAAGATGAAAATATGATAGTGTTCAACATTGAAAAATGCAAGGTACTCCACCTTGGGACAAAAAACCGGCAGCATGCTCATAGGCTCGGCAGTGCTACGCTTGCTAACACCATGGCTGAAAGAGTCTTGGGGATCATGATAGACCACAAGATGAATATAAGCCACCAATGTGATGTTGCAGCTGGTAAAGTGAGCAAATCTCTGGCTTGTATCCATAGATGCTTCTCTAGCAAATCTCAGGATGTCATCCTCCCGCTGTACTCAGCCTTGATGAGGCTACAGCTACAGTACTGCATCCAATTCTGAGCTCCACAATTTAAAAAGTCCAGAGGAGAGCCACACACATGATCAGAGGGCAGGAAAACAGGCCTTATGAAGAGAGGCTGACAGCTATGGGATTCTTCAGCCTGGAAAAATGCAGGCTCATGGGGGACCTGGTGGTTGCCTGTAAGTATATAAGGGGTGTACATCAGGATCTGGGGGAATGCCTGTTCACCAGAGTGCCCCAAGGGATGACAAGGTCAAACGTTCACAAACTCCTCCAAGACTGTTTCATGCTGAACATATGGAAGAACATCTTTACTGTCTGAGCTCCCAAGGCCCGGAACAGACTGTCACCAGAGGTGGTGCAAGCACTTACACTGGACTCCTTTAAGAGAGAGTTGGACATTTATCTTGCTGGGATCCTTTGGTCCCAGCTGACTTCCTGACTCTGGGGAAGGGGGCTGGATTCAATGATCTTCCAAGGTCCCATCCAGCCCAAATGTCCATGAAATCTATGAAAATATACCTAAAGGCTCTAATATACTTCAGAATCTTCAAGGTAGGCAAATTAAAGTTGTTTTGTGTACCTTGATTCTGTACTTTTCAGAATTTTGACTATTTGATTTTGAAACCTTAGTGACAAAGGCATGACTAACAATTTTGAAGCCCTGAGCAGAGATGGTGTCAAGCACCAGGGAGTTGGGGGGCCCTGCATGTCAAGTGCCAGAGAGCAGGCTGCTGCTGGCGCCCCCTCTAAAATGGCACATAGGGTTTGAGTCCTGCCTCTACCTTACTTATGCTACTGCTTAGTAATGCCTTTTTAACTTAGTGTTGCGTGTGTGTTATATACATAATTGTCTGTAGCTCCATTGTATCAGCCATTGCAAAAATACATAAGAAGACCACAGACACTATCCCAGTAGGAGAGTATTTTGCTGGGTTTTGCTTAATCTGTATTTTCCCCTACTATTCTAGACATAACAAATTTATTTAAGACTCTATCTTGAGAAGGGAGGCATCACAAGTCAGAAACTAAAGAATGCTCTGTGTTTTAAATAGCAGCAATACATTTATGAGCAAGGATCCTGGTTTTCACTAAATACACACACACACACACACACACACACATAAAGTAACCCAAAATCCACATTTTCTCATTATTAAAGTGAAATTATTAAAGTGAAATACTACTAACACACACAGAGTTTCATTTTGATCATGGAAGAATGTGGATTTGGGGTTAAACTTTTAATCCAAAAATTGAGGATTTTTTTTTTTATCAGAGAAAACCAGGATCCCTGTTTATAAGGCACCAATATTAGTATCTCTGCTTTACTGAGCAGGAAACTGAAATATAAGAATGGTTAGTTACTGCAAGAGTGCTGCCAAACACTGTGGAAAGGTTAGGTCATATGGGGCATTTCTACATGTACTCTGTGGGGTTGGGAGCTTTAACTAGAGCGCCTCTGAGCACCACTGTAATTAAAGTGCCTGAAGCATCTCGTGTATCAGTGTTCCCACATTTCAAAATGGGTGATTTTATCTAAAGCTTGTTGAATGAGCTTTAGATAAAGTGTCCCCACTGCTGTTTTGAAGTGTGGGGACACTGATACATGAGACTTGAGAGGCTGCTGCAGTGCAGTAATTGCCATGCTCCAGCAGAATCTGCTCTGATGTGCTAGAATTACAATACATCCAAACAGTCTCCTTGCTCATGTATAGGTATGGGAGAAGGCTGTCTGTAGATCTTATGATTGGGCCCTGAGTGGCTGGGCCTCAGTATATAGGCATCTTGTGGTAGATTATGGAGGTCAAGCCCCCTGAGTCCAAGTCCTGTGCTGTAATCACAAAAACCATCCTTTAGATTTAACCATAGGCATGTTATAAGAATAATTTAAATTGCAATTGTCCTCTCAAAACAGAATATCCCCCTGGAAATACTTTCATGAAGCAGTGGATTTCAATCTCATGGCCATTTTCTATGGCAAAGGTACACTCTGCTTAATTTTGTTGAGCTCTTCAGAGGGGAAAAAGAAGAATCCTTGTGAAAGAAGTTTAACAGAGAGTACAATACCAGTATACTTCAAAAGAAAAGGCTGGAAGAGCCATTGCATGTTTCCCCCCCCCCACCCCTTTGCTTTGAAGTTAGGGTGAAAGGGATGCATCTGCTGTTGGCGCTGCAACTTCTGAATGTGCTCTGCATTGTCACCAGTGCTGTGTTCAGTGCTTTAATGTTTTTGATCCCTCTTGAGATGTGTTTTCCAGTAGCATGAAGTAACAATGACATGAAAAACGCAAGGCATCGCAGAGTTCTGAATCCAGAGGTGATTTGTGAGGTACTGTAAGGTAGACTTCTTTTGAAATGCTTTAGATTTCCTTTACATAGAGATTTTTGATATCCCATTTCAGCCCTGCTGAACCAAATTATACTCCATAATGGGAATGTGAAAGTGTTCCACATTACATCCTGAGGAGATGGAGGAAGACATAAGTTAGAGTGCTGTTTCCCTTAACGGACACCTTATATATATGCTGTTCTTGGTTGATTTTCATGGTAAACGGTGAAATTTTTCTTGTTTGTTTGTATTTTTACCTTGCAGAACGGAGGGCAGAAAGCTTACTGATTTCTTACCTGGCAGGTAGTGATAGAGCAATTTAAATATATTATTTGGGAGAGGTCCCTGGCAACAAGTGACCAAGAGATGATCACCTTTACTATCTATCGCATTTAGTATCCATCCCATTATTTGGGAGAGGTCCCTGGGTGATAGTGACCATGAGCTGATCACCTTTACTATCCATCGCAAAGCTGGCAAGTCAGTCAGCAATGCAGAAGTCCTCAAATTTAGGAAAGCTGACTTTGACAGCTCCAGATGCTCATTGTCAAGGCCCTAAGGGACCATGACTTGATAGGAAGAGGAGTCCAAGAGGAGTGGCTGCTCCTCAAGGGAGAGATCATGACACCCATCATGACCATCCCATCTTGGAGGAAGGGTAGCAAAAGGGCACAACAACCCCCTTGGCTCAGCAGGGAACGTGAGGACCTCCTACACCTAAAAAATGAGACTTATAAAGGGTGGAAGGCTGGAATCAACACCAAGGAGGAGTACTCAACAGGACCAGGAAAGCCAAGGCTGCAACTGAACTTCATCTGGCTTCACATATCAAGGATAATAAAAAGTCCTTTTTTAGATATGTAGGGAGTCAGAAAAAAAGCAAGGGTAACATTGGATCCCTGCTGAACCAAATGGGACAACTGGTAACCAACACCCAGGAAAGAGTGAACCTGCTTAATGAGTACTTCGCATTGGTCTTTCATCAGCCCAAAGGGACTGCCCTGCCTAGCATGTTGTGGAATGGCCAGAATGAGGCATATTTATACTCAGCATCATTGTAGACCTTGTAAAGGAACACCTTGAGAGGCCAGACATCTTCAAGTCAGCCGGTCCTGACAGATTACACCCTAGAGTACTCAAGGAGCTGGCAGGTGCCATAGTCCAACCACTGGCAAAAATATTCGAAAGCTCATGGTACTCAGGTGAAGTACTTGAAGAATGGAAGAAGGCCAATGTGGTACCCATCTTCAAGAAAGGGTGGAAAGTAGATCCCGGGAATTACAGGCCAATCAGCTTGACCTCAATCCCTGGTAAGATTCTGGAGAAAATTATCAAAGAAACCATCTGGATACGCTGGCTGATGGCAACATCCTGAGAGACAGCCAGTATGGGTTTGTCATGGGTAGGTCTTGCCTGACCAATCTCATCCCCTTTTATGGCCAAGTGACATATCACCTGGACAGGGGAGAAGAGATTGACATCATATATCTGGACTTTACAAAAGCCTTGATCTGGTGTCCCATGATCTCCTCATGGAAAAATTGGCAATTGAAGTGACTTGCTATGGCACTCCGTGACCAGTGGTGTCCCCCCCGGGCTCTGTCCTTGGACCAGTTCTCTTTAACATCTTATTCAACCACATAGACATTGGTGTCAGAAGCACACTGGCCACGTTTGCTGATGACACTAAACTTTGGGGCATAGCATCCACACCTGAGAATAGGCTAGTGATCCAGGCTGACTTTCATAAGCTTAGCAAATGGGCAGATACAAACTTGATGGGATCCAATACCGAAAAATGCAAGGTACTCTATCTTGGGGAAAAAACCCCCACAGCATTCTTATCGGCTTGGGAGTGCTACGCTCGCTAGCAACATGGCTGAAAGAGACTTGGGGCCATGACTGACCACAAGATGAACATGAGCCACCAATGTGATGTCACAGCTGATAAAGCAAATAAAACTCTGGCTTGCATCCAGAAATGCTTCTCAAGTAAATCTCAGGATGTCATGCTCCCAGTGTACTTGACCTTGGTGCGGCTGCAGGTGGAGTACTGCATTCAATTCTGGGCTCCACAATTCAAAACGATGTGGAGAAACTTGAGAGAATCCAGAGGAGAGCTAAATGCATGATTAGAGGGCAAGAAAATAGGCCTTATGATGAGAGGCTGGGAGCCATGAGATTCTTTAGCTTAGAAAAATGCAGGCTCATGGGTGATCTGATGGCTGTCTATAAGTATGTAAGGGGTGTGCATCAGGGTCTGGGAGAACATCTGTTCACCAGAACACCCCAAGGGATAACAAGTAATAATGGCCATAAACTCCTCCATGACCATTTTAGACTGGATATAAGGAAAAACTTCTTAGTGTCCAAGCCCCCAAGGCCTGGAATAGACTCCCTCCAGAAGTGGCGCAGGCACCTACTCTGGACTCATTCAAGAAATGTTTGGATGCTTATCCTGCTGGGATCCTTTGATCCTAGCTGACTTCCCACCCCTTGGGCAGGGGGCTGGACTCAATGATCTTTGGAGGTCCTTTCCAGCCCTAATGTCTATGAAATCTATAAAATAAGCCAACCCCTGGCTCAAGGTTCTTTGTACAGTTATTTTCACCAGTGTGACAAATACGGAGCAAAATGACTTAATATTTCCTATCTGTCTCTATGGCAAGAGGAACATGGCAGGTGAGTAGAGCAAAGGCAATGTAAACAGTGATACAAAGTAATTCAATCTAAAAGAGGCCTGTTAAATTCAGATAGGGAGCAGGCCAGACATGAACTTGTAAACTAGCAGGTCTTGCCATTATGTCAGGCACTGGGTAGTCTGAACAGACAGTAACCAACATCAACATGGTGATTTGAAAAGGAATGTGGCTACTTTTGCTTGGCAAGATCTCTCGTATTGCCATAACTTTTGCTAGCTAAGAAAAAGCAAATGTGTAGATTATCATCTCAGTTTCAATTGCATCTGATAGTATTGTCATATTCTGTTTTATCTTGCTAAAGATTGTATCTGGACCACAAAGCAGATGCCATGCTTCAGCACATGGATGTATTTGAACAGTAGAGGATATCTTGAGGATAAGGGTTTGTAAGGGTACAGATCATAAGGGACAGCTAGAGGCACAGGAGCTTGGCACTAATAAAGTAAGAAGGCAGGGTAGATATGCACTTTTATAGACAAAGATGTGTGTGTGTGTGTGTGTGTGTGTGTGTGTGTGTATGAGTACACTCTTTTGTGAACCCAAGTTCACTTCATCAAATGCTGTGTAACCAAATAAGGAATATGTACACAGCACAAACTTTCATGAACTTGAGTTGTAGTCTGTCTCTATATATCTTTGCTAGTCTATAAAGGTGCATATCTACCCTGCCTTCTGACTGACTTTAGACTAATGCAGCCAAATAACTCTCTCCTAACAGCGTTAACAGGCCAGAAAGGTACAAGTTGGGGGAAACAAGTGGCTAGATAACAAAATATAATTTGCAGTAGCATTTTGTTGCCTCATTAAGAAGTGTGTGTATGTTTCAAGTTTGGACAGCTTAATTAGTGTGAGTGAAGCTGTAGCTCCATACAGAGAAGCAATACAGTGTTTGTTATATTTAAAGTTTTGGTTATATATTAGCAGAACAGAAAATTAAGACTGTTTATAGAATGCAAAGAAAGCTATGCTCTGTCTGCAACATATCTATTCCACAATGTTCAAATGAAATGTGAATGTCTGAGGTTTTTCTCCACAGTTTCTCTGCCTTACGGTTCATCTCACAATAGCTCTTCTCTATTCAGATATCTTTCCTAAAAAAGGACATTTGGCTTATATTTAATAGGGAGCATATGTCTGTACACTATAACCTCATAAATCCGGAAGCAAAAATCCAGAATTATCAAAAATCTGGCACTTTTTAAAACTACATTCCATTGGGGAGCAGAGCTGGCCAGTCCCAGAGCAGCAGAGGGTGAAGCTGCCACTACCATCTACCACCCCCATCATGCTGCTCCAGGATTGGCTGCCACTCCAGTTTAAAAAATCCAGAATTTTCACATTTCTGGCATGTGCTTGGTCCTGAGCATGCCAGATTCATGAGGTTATACTGTATTTGTTTACACTTTTTTTTATACCAAGACTGTATTTCCCTTTCTGGGTTTCTCTTTGCCTTTATCTATCTCATTGTATTACAAATGGTAATCTGTTTAATATGGTGAGAGGAAGGAATCCAACCTCTGAAGTGTTGTAACACTGTCAACATGATAAAATGGAACTGAGATAAAAAGATATCCTCTGTTTTGTATTTATGAGTGTGTGTAGACAAAATGAGGGACATGCACGACACTTTAAAGTGAGTTAAATACATTTGCACCACTTTCATGGCGTAGGTGTTTGCGTGCGTAAGCGGCATATTGCACATTAATTCCAGCCTCTGTAGCACATTCAGCGGTGTAATGTGAGTTAAATGACTTTGGGGTGCAGCAAACTAAAACACCTGCAAGGACTTTTAGTTTGCTGCTCTACAGCCATGGAGTGAAGCACCGGGCTCCATGCAGCTTACAAGGTGTGCAGGCAGCCCTTGCAGGCATCCTGGAAGCAGCCCGGGAAGGCAGGCTCCACAGAATTAAAAAAAATAAGTGGTAAGCCTGATCTTTTTCTTTTCTTTTTTTTTTCCCCTGGAGCCTGTGTGCCTGCATGAGCTGTGCAGGGACCCGGTCCTTCCCTCTGTGGCTGCAGTTCCCTCTGGGACTGCCCGAGCTGGGTACCTGTGGGTGGGGGCTGCCTGGAGGTGGAGGCTAGTGCTGCTATGGAGGGAAGCACCAGTCCTCCTGCAGCCCAGGGACTGCTCTGCCCACTGACAGCTCACCCCCTCCTCTCTGCCACCAGAGAGGCAGGTAAGACATGGGTGTACATGACATGGGGGTTTACTTTAGAGTGGTGCTTTTTTAAAAACCCACCGCTTCAATTTAGGGTGAAGTAAACCCCTGTTTCATCTACACACTCCCTATTATGTGTCTATACCTATGAACTTTCTCAAACTGTCCATTAGCATGATACCTAAGCACTCTATCTGTGATATTTTTAAGAGTACATTGTAAAAGAACATTTAAAAAAAAAGATGAGTACAGTGGGGAATGTATCTTACTACTACTTCAGAAGATTGAGTTTGGGTCTTGCTTTGGAGTTGTGTAATTGCTGTAATGTAATGGCAGTTGCAATTGTAACGGCTATAATTGCAAAATGGCTGTAAATGGGGTATCTGGTCATTTGGACAGGGGGGTCAAAGGTGACTAGAAATGCCATCATGTCACACCATTGTGTGTTGTTAGCTACAGAAAATGGGTACACTTTAATCATGCAAGGTCAATGAGTTGCTAAGCTCAAGTAGACCTTTATTTCTGACATCGGTGCATGATGAATTGTGAATGGAACATTAATCTGAAACAATAAAATATATTTAGCTTTGCATTTCTGTATCCTTAAACCATCTGTGATAATTTGTTTTTTCAGATTTTGGGACACACGTTTTCTACCATGGTTTAGATGCAGAGATTACTAAATCATTGGTAGACCCCTAAAAATAGCTGTTCACCCCTTCGTAATATTTTAAGCACCTCTTCAATTGTAATATTTTAAGTACTAATGCCATAGCATCCACTTTGCAATCTAAATAGAACTGACAGTGCTAAATGAACTTAAACCAATTAAATCTGACCTACACAATTTAATAGTGATGTTTTGCATTCAAATGGTTTCAACGTATATTGCATTCAAGAAAAGAAAACAAAAGGAACAAAGGGCCATGTTGTTAATTGCTACCATTCTGGTATAATAAATGCTGGTAGGCCAATCTAAGTTAAACAACATAGATCGTATTTGAATCTTGCCCATTAATATTCAACATAAAATGGCAATTATTTTAAGGAAAAGGAAAGTTGTGTTATCTGTAGTGGTCTTGTACTTTGAATGTTAATTCTAATTCAAATATTACAGTCTGTGTTTTATATGTGCATATAAATCTAATACAAACTATTACTTGAACAATGACCAACTATAGTTTTTTTTTCTCAGATTCAATTACATAATATCTGGATTCAAGAAAAAGAGAAGAACAGATTTGATATGGACTTTATTTTTTTTTTTGCAGAGATCTATAACTGATAGACCTGTGCTTCTCTCTGACAGAAACTTTGTTCTTACAATCTTTTTCTAACAAAATACAGATGAATCACAGAGGAGAACTAATGTATTCTATAAAATATACCTAAGCATATACGGTATTGTCCGGTGCTTGGCATTTCCTTTGCTAGAAATTACTTTAAATGTATGAATAACAAAACTAGTCTTTCAGAGCAAGGTCCTGGTTTCAACTGTACGTGTGGAATAAACTTACTGGAATTACAATAGTAGAACTGAAGTTTTAATTTTACCTCTGGTGGATATTACTGTTTTTCATTCTTACAAGTTGCACAACACAGGTGTAAGAACAAAGCTGGGCTGATACATTGATGAACTGAATGCTGTATGGGAACTGGTACAGTTAGTCCTGGTACATTAGCTTCTTCTTTAATGGGATAGTTTGAGATACGTCTCATTTATATTTAGACCAGTTGGCAGTGGACATAGGACTTAAAATGGTGTAAATACTATTATAGTGTAAATCTTCTAGACTAATTTAAATGGCCTTTGTTCAAGAATGTATCTTTGATGCATGATAACTTTATGGTCAACTCAAGCTGTCTCCTGTAACTGGGTGGGCATATGCTTACATAACCACATCTTATAATAAGTGCCACAGGGCAAGAAGGCAGCATGTTTTTAACTATAAAGCACTCCATGAGTTAGATTTTAACACATCTAAGAAACATAGAAGAGACATGTGAACTGAAACTTCATAAAGGCAGAATATGGTAAAGGGGTTTTTTTTGGTTAGTTTTTATTTAAGCATTTGTATAAGAAAAAAAGTCTGATGGTCAACAAAAATGTAAAGTATCATAACACTCTGTTTAAAAGAAACTATTTTATTACCCTCCCAAGTCATATATGTTTTAAGACACCCTGCCATTGCTGCTTCAGTGTTTTATTGCTCATCTGCTGCTATGTCTTCCAGCAGTTAGTGAACATCTTTTTCCCTTTCTAGCTTCCTCCCCAACAACATCTCCCTCCCCCACAAAATAAGTTGTTTTAGATGATTAAAGGATAAAATTAACTCATTTTTTTTCTCAAAGAGTAATTGCAGGAAAAATTATCAACAAGCAGGATTTTGATGGCAGAATGCATAAGCAAAGGAAATAGCTTTCACTTGAAATAAAAAATGTCAAATTTTACTTCTGGCAATGGGATCATCCAGATGAGTGCACGCATGCCTCTTGAATCTCAAAGCCTTTGAGATGCTGCAAGAGGCATATGTGGGGACAAAAAAATGTTCCCCGTGTTGTAAATTTGCAGTGTGGGGGCAAATAAGACTTCTGGATATCTAGGGGTCAAAAAATACCCTGGGCAAAAAAAGCAGGGCAGGGCACATTCCAGGACCATGCCCTGAGGCAACCAGAGGCTTGGGTCTTCCACAGATATGCTCTGGCAGCCAGCCAGACTGTCACTATGGCTGGCCCTTGTTCCGCTGCTGAAGCACACTTCCTGCCGGTGTGGGGCCAGCAGTGGTGCAGGCTTCAGGGAGCTGGACCTGACTTCATGACAGGTAAGTAAGGGCGCGGGGCTTGAGGAGCGGGGGGACCATGGGGAGGGGGTGTGCCCAGCCTCAGCCCACACTCACCTCACTGCTCAGCCCCCACTCCTCAATCATGCCCCCTGCCTGGCTCTGCCCCACTCCCTGATCGCCCCACCGCCTGGCCCCAGCAGTCCTGGACACACACACATACAAAAAGCCCTGCACTAACCAGCAGCAGCCATTGGGATCACTGGGACCTCTGGCAGAGACCCCCCACACAGCAGGGGGCAGTGGGAATCAGCCCCAGCTGCTTGGCACCTGCACTGCAACTGCTTCATCACACGAGTGCAGCCCAGGTTAGCAAGGCACTGTGCAGCTCCATGCGCTGTTGTGCAGTTTGAGCTGCTGCGACTGTCACCAGGGGCTTGGCACCACTCAGCTTGAGTGGCTCCAGCTGCCTTATAGTGTGTAGAGCTGCGCAACACTCTCCCAACCTGGGCACACCCACGCGATGGGGCTGGGACAGCACCAGTGCCAGGCAGTCAAGGCTGGTTCCTGCTTCCCCCTACGCTGTCTCATGCTGTGCAGGGGGACTGTGGCAAATGTTGCTGGGTGTTAATGTTTGGAGAATTCCCACATTGCATTAAGGCATGTAGGGGTCTGGAAGACTGAAAGGCAAACATCCCCCCACTCCCATTCCAGGTTACGACCCTGCCCTCTGGGGTCCTCTGGTTCCATCCCCCATCCCCCACTGGAGTTTCTTTATTGTCCCTCAGGGTTCTTCCTGCCCCCTGCAGCCTATTTGTAGCTGCCTGGATGTCCATCCCAAGCAGTCAGGGAAGAGTTAACATGCCTGTCCAGCTAAAGTTGTCACTGCCACTGCTGCTGCATGGCTGTTGCTCTTCTTTGAACTGAGCCTGTTCAGAGAGCAGCAGAAGTGGCTGCCGGGCAGGCAGGGTAACCCTTCCCTGCCTGCTCCCCAAAGACAAACAGTGCAGGATCTGTTGGGGGTCAGGGAGGGCAATGAGAAGGTGATGAGGAGTTGTTGGGGGAAGCAGTGGACCTGATCCAGGCCATCAGGGAAGGAAAGGGTGGGTGGGGTGTTTACACAAAGTTATAGCCTAGAGTGGCTATACGTTAGTGTAACACAAGCTGGGTGACATGGATCAGAGATAATCCTGCCCTAGAGTGGTACAACTTTGAGCACCATAATGAGTGCTTAAAAACAGTTTTAAGTGTTAATGTGGGGAAAATCCAGAGGTTAAGAGCTCCAGGAGACACCAACAATTACAAGTAACAAGGCCCTAAGGCATTGAAGTTTTGCACAGACATGTTTGAGAAATGCACCAGTGCACCAGAAAGTAAACAGATACACTAATGACATGTACAGTCACAAGCCATGGGGGAAATCCAAGAAATCATGAGCCCCATGAAATTGATTTGCTTCAACATTGCTGTGCATTGCAAAATATGCAAAACAATTCCTGGGAGGGAGAGTCCATGAGTCATGTAGCAGTATGCTATCAATGGTGTCAGTTTGACATATAAGTCAGTGCACCAGAAAGTGAACAGATACACTTATGACAAGTACAGCCATCATGACTGCTGACATTAAATCTTAAACCTGCAAATACTTTCACTTACTTAGGGAAGCTAATATACCCACTTTTTGGACACAAGGCAACACCTTCGGTACATCACACAGTGGGGCACATGTGTCACATGCTTCAATTATTTATCTTCATAGTACTCACCATGCAATACAAATGGTATCCATTATGGTCTTTGTTGTAATAGATCCTATATTAGTAACAGGTTCAGTTGTGTGTTGTCTCTAAGTACACCCTGAATCATTATTGCCTGCAACCCAGTAATTTCAAAGGTACTTTCTCTTAAGATCAGATATGCTGTAAAATATGGAATATATTTACTTGTGTGTGGCATTAAAGACATTATGGTTCAAACAACTCAACACCATAGGCACATTCTGTTATCATCCTAAATTGCTCAGTGTAATTAAAACAATTCTTATCCTGTTGGTATCACAGTGATTAGTAAGAGCCTGCTTAATAAAAGATGAATATTACTGTATGACAAGACACAACCAGACCAGCTGGGTGCTGTCAGGAAATGGATTTTGTAGGACTAGGCTATTTTCTCCCACAAACCCAAGCATAACCAGACACATTGCTTCATGACATCTTGAAAATGGGAATGAATCATGAAGCAGTAAATTGTTTATAAACCCAGATGGTTGAACTGTACGTCACACACATGAAAGGGGCCAGTGCACATACAGGCTGGAATAGCAGCCTGCTAATATAGAAAATGTGGTCATGTAGTTACAGGGTGCAGTACTGCTTATAAGGAACTTGATTGCCTGCTGATTCCTACCTGTTGGGAGTCAACATATAGCAAAGGCAAGGTCTACACATAGCAACTCCATATTTATTAGTCAAAGGGCATTTGTACATGTTCATGTACTGCAGTGCTGGGTGGTTTTCATAGTTTCATAGTAGCTAGGATCAGGAAGGACCTGAACAGATCATCTAGCCTAACCCCCTGCCACAGGCAGGAATGAATGCTGGGTTCACAAGACCCCAGACAGGTGATCATCCAACCTTCTCTTGAATTTGCCCAAGGTAGGGGCGAGGACCACTTCCCTGGGAAGTTGGTTCCAGATTTTAGCCACCCTAACTGTAAAAAATTGCCTTCTGATCTCTAACCTAAACCTATTCTCTATCAGTTTATTACCATTGTTCGTTGTCATCCCAGGTGGTGCTGGGGAGAATAGGGCTGTACCTATTTGCTGTTGATATCCCCTGATGAGTTTGTAGGCAGCCACCAGGTCCCTCCTCAGCCTCCTCTTGCTGAGGCTGAACAGGTTCAGGTTCCCCAGTTTCTCCTCATAGGGTCTGTCCTGCTGCCCCCTCCCCAAGTGGGTGGCCCTCCTCTGAAAACTCTTCAGGCTGGCGACATCCCTCTTGAAGTGCAGTGCCCATACTGGATGCAGTACTCCAACTGCAGCCTGACCAAAGTCGCATAGAAGGGGAGTATCACCCCTCTGGAATGGCTTAAGATGCATCTCTGGATGCATGACAATGTATGGCTGCCCTTGCTGGCTGCGGTTTGGCATTAGCAGCTCATGTTCATCTTGGAGTCAATAATGACTCCAAGACCCTGTTCCACCTCTGTGCTTTCAAGAGGGGAACTCTCCAGCCTATGTATGCTGTGGATTCCTTCTTCCAAGGTGCAGCACTCTGCATTTGTCTACGTTGAACCCCATCCTATTCTCATCTGCCCACTTTTGTGGTCTGTCTAAATCTATTTGCAGCCTCTCTCTCCCTTCAGGTGTGTTCACCTCTCCCCACATCTTCGTGTCATCAGTAAACTTGGACAGCATGCTTTCCACCCCCTCGTCCAAGTTGCTGATGAAGATGTTAAACAGTGCGGGCCCAAGGACCGAGCCCTGGGGTACCCTACTGCTCACATCTCGCCAGGTTGAGTACAACCCGTCCACCACTACTCTCTGGGTATGCCCCACCTGCCAATTTTTTACCCATCCAACTGTGTAGTCATCAATGCCACAGTCACTTAATGTATTGATGAGGATGAGGTGAGAGACAGTGTCAAAGGCCTTCTTAAAGTCTAGAAAGACTACATCCACAGTGACACCATCATCCAAGGACTTTATCATCATCGCCTGGTCATAAAAGGCAACCAGGTTGGTCAGGCAGGACCTGCCTTTCATGAACCCATGCTGATTGCCCCTAAGCATGATCTCCTCTGCAGGCCCCCCACAGATGTACTCCCTGATGATTGTCTCATTATGAATTATGCTCTTAAAGCCATGTGCAGTTCACTGTAGGATGGGGCAATGATCACACAGAGCAAGTATCCAAAGTCAGATACAGAATCTTTATTTGCTGCAGCGAGGTGCCTCTGAGGAGGGACCCCGCCTACCAGTTAAAATACTATTTTATACCTTATTAGTACATCAGCATTAGTTTCATAGATTTCATAGTTTGTGATTAGCTCTTGCTTGTAAGAATACCCAATCATCTACTAACTAAATTACTATTCTATCCAATCCAGTGACATTGTTCGTATGAACACCGAAGTTTAACTCTCGTGACTGCATGTTTTATATATTTTTGCCAAGTAGTCTGCTTGAAAGAAAACAATCTTTGTACTGCTTTCAAGATTCCTCTGTTGACGAGGCTCCTCTGTTGACTGGATTCAGCTAGTTTCATATCTTATCAGTAACCCTTTACACAGCACTTCTCTTCTCACCCATCTAGTATGTGCTGTGTCCACTTCTATGTATTGAGGTTAAAGGTAAAAGAAATGGCCTTACTTCTATATTGCAAAATCCACACACAACAGACTCCAAGATCTTCCTGAGCATCGAGGTGAGGCTTACAGGCCTATAGTTACCTGGGTCCTCCCTCCTCCCTTTCTTGAAAATTGGAACCACATTAGCTAGCGTCCAATTCCCTGGCACCTGGCCAGATGACCATGAATGCTCATACAGTTGGACCAAAGGCTCTATGATGACCCCTGCCAGCTCCCTCAACACCATTGGGTGGAGGGCATCTGGACCTGAAGATCTAAAAATGTCTAGCCCTTCCAGAAGATCCCTAACTACATCTGCACTGACTGAAGGCCTGACAGGGCTATCCCTGAGATTGTCCCTACTTCTCGTAGGTGGGATGTCCCGGTCCCTGTTCAAGAAAACAGAGGCAAAGAGAGCTAAAAATATTAGCTTTCTTGTCTGGTGTAGCCACAAGATTACCATTTGCATCTTGCAGGGGCCCTACTTTGCCTGGTGCCCTCTTCTTGCTCCCAATGTACTTGAAAAAGGACTTTTTGTTGTCCTTAATCCTGGACACTAGCCTGGATTTTAAAAGCTCCCTGTGCTGTAGTGCATGCATTTGTATAAATGGCAAAACGTGCATCAGTGCTGAGAAAATGGTGGTGGCACGCTTTTGAAATAAAACACATCAAAGTTGTTTTTGTTCAGAAGCACACTGCCACCATTTTCTGCATGCTGACATGCGTTTCGCCATTTACACAAATGCATACAAAGCAGTGCCAGGCACGTTAGCTTATGTGCTCTGCAGACTCAAGTAATTGAGTCTGCTTTGGCACGCTGGATTTCCAGCATGTCAGAGCAAAGGGGTGTGTATAAATGCTGTGAGATTCCAGTACTTAGGGTTTGATTTTCTTCTTACTTCTGGCAATTTTATAGGAACTTAATTCAATTTACTTTATTTATACATATACATACATATATATGTAGAGATACATATTTATACTTATTTTACTTTGACTTATCCATCTGTAAACGAGACGAGATTTAATCCTGTGGACTTATACAAGTCAAGGGAAGGGCATGATTCTCCATTATTATTTGGCTGATGGAGTTACTTGTGCCAAGGTTTATTAATCCTTATATTCTACTTAGATGAAGGGAATGGTGTGGATTTAGAGTATCTGGACTTCAGCAAGGCTTTCAATAAGATCCCACATGACCTTCTCTTAAACAAATTAAAGAAGTGTGGGCTGGCCAAAACTACTACAAGGTGGATGGACTACTGACTCAATAAATGCAAACAAAGGGTAATTATTAATGGATCCATTTCAGAATGGCAGAAGATTGTGAGTGGAGTCCAGCAGGGATTTGTCCTAGGCCCAGTGCTTTTCAACGTGTTAATGATTTAGATGCTAGCATAGGAAGCTTCTTGAACATGTTTGCAGATGGCATGAAACTGGAAAGATTGTGAATATGCAGGAGGATGGGGGCACAATTCAGAAGGCTCTTGACAGATTGTAGCTGTTTTCATGGCTCCAATGGCCTTGTTTGACTCATGTAAGCCTTCAACTCTGCCAACCAAGAAGCACTGTGAAGGATCCTTCTGAAGTAAAGATGCCCACCAAAATTCATCACTATTCCTTCCCTGCTCTGTGATGGTATGAGAGCACTGATTATCGGTGCAAGGGGTGGGGCCACATGAAGGGCAGTGATCTCCGCCAATCAGCAGCAAAGAGCATGGTCACCAGGACCCCTCAACCAATCAGCCATTGGGGGTGGGGGAAAAGGTGTTGCAATAAGCCTGCAAAAATGGCAGGTGGTACCGTGATTGTCCCACAAATATTCCCATCTGGCACCTCCATCTGGGTACGTCTGTAACGATAGACGCAATATAAGCCGTCAGTGTGATGCAGCTGCACAAGAGGCTAATGCAGTTTTGGGATGCATCAATAGAAGCATTAGGTGCAAAACTTTGAAAATGATAGCACCCCTTACTTCACACTGGTTAGGCCTCATGTAGAGAATTTTTTGCAGTTTTGGCCACTATGTTTTAAATAGTCCATGGAGAAGTTATAGAGGGTCTAGACATGTACAACAAGAATGATAAAGAGTTTGGAAGGCAAGCCATATGAGAAGAGGTTGAAAGAACTAGACATGACCAGCTTGTGGAAAAGGCACTTAAGAGGGAACATCATAGACATCTTCAAATATTTGGAGGGCTTCCATAAAGAAAAGGGAAAACATCTTCTGTTTCTTGTTGCAGAGAATAGAGTATATACCAAGTTGCTGTAAAGTAGGCTTTTAGATTGAATATCGGGAAAAAAATTGTCTATGTTAGAACAGTGAGGCAGTGGAATAGACTTCCTGGGAGAGTTGTGATCTCTTCATCACTGGAGGTGTTCAAGAAGAGATTATATAGGCATTGGTCAGGGTTTATCTAGGTGTAGCTATGCCTGTGTTCTGCTTAGGGTATTTTCCATGCCTCTGGGCTTTGCTGGTTGGCACATGAGACTGTGAGGAAGTTTTTGCCCTTCCCCTCTTCCCAACTACCCCTCTCCTATACTGTTATATGTGTTTGTGGGTTTTTTTAAGCATTCCTCAGAGGCATTGTATGTTGGCTGTATCTAAGGCTGGGGATTTTGACCAGGATGTGCTAGTGCTTCTGCTGATACTTAAACCAAGAAGATCCTGGCTACAGTGCTAGAAGAGCTTGGCCCTACCCTCCGGGTCAGACTGGTCACCATATTTAGCAGCAGATTAGTATGGACTGTGAGGATGCGGGGGGTTGCCTTCCTTTGTAGTGAGTGGTGTGGAAGAAATCAAACCACGTTGTGGTTGAATCAGAACTGACAGACCCAGCTTTTCTTTATTTAGGGCTATACTGTGATCACAGGGAGAATTCCATAGAATCATCCTTGTCTGTTTCAAAGCATTTCTCGCACTCTATAAGTTTACAAGCATATTTATTCTTAAGACAGAGAAAGAGGAAAAAAAATACGATGGACAGTAAAACACTGATCGTTAACACACACACACAAACATACAGGCAGTTTACTTAAAGAAGAGTGAAACATTGTGCTTATAGAAATAATTATCAGTTTCTGGTTTCTCAGAAAGAAAAATAAACAACATCAGGGTGATATATCATAGATAAAAAACAAAGCATTGTAGAATTCGTTATCTCAAAATATTTAACTGAAATAAGCAGTATCAGCACTTCTGGTCTCTGTCTGTTTTTTTTCTAATCAAATAGGTCAGAAGCCCCATTCAATTACTCCTTCAGTGGCATGGCCCTCTTCCTGGGATCTCTTGAGCATATATTAACAACCTTTACAGCATCAGGGCTTTGGATGCCATAGCCCCCCTGCTGTACTTGGGGCAGGTGACAATGTTTTGTGTCAGGGTTGACTGTGTAGTTTGCTAAGAGGTTACATGATGGATTTGTGTACGATGGTTTGGGTAGGAATGATCCGCCTCAGGCAGCGGGTTGGACTAGAGAACCTATGGAGTTCCCATCCAGCCCAGCTTCTCTATGATTTTAGATGCAAGTAGTCAGATAGTAGCCTCAGAGTGAAATTACATGTTACATTTAGACCATTCTAAGGGCACTCAAAATGCAAGTGTCTGTACATTAAAGTATGTTAATTTGTGTGAAGTGCCATGTGATTATTTCAAAGTTAAACTACTTCAGATGAGGGTTGGTTCTGGGATGTGCTACCTAGCTTGTGTTAGGGTAGCTTTAGTCTACTCCACAGAGAGAAATCAAGAAATTTACAGTGTTCCAGAATCCCAAGATACATCACTTCTATCTCCCATCCCTGTGCACCCCGACACCTATAGCAGTCCCAGCTCCCAACCACACCTGTACTCACCATCCCTTTAGTGGCAAGTCAGATCTGTGCAGGCAAGAAATAGTATTAACATTTCACAGGCAACTCCTGACAGCACATTCTAATTTAACACCCTTAACATTCTACAAATTTAGTATGGTCTAAATGTCATTTGTAACTTCACCCACAGTGAAGGCAGTTAAACTCTGTCACAATTCTCCATGGGTTTCAATATGGGTTAGTTCCATAATCCTGAGGTAACTTCATGGAAAGCAGTGCTAATACTTTAGTCACTTTTAAAAAGGAAACCTTTATTTTGAGTTGCTAAACATGGGTATCTGAGACAAAAGAATACTTGTTTTACCTTGTAAGAAAAGGAATGGCATCTCACTACATTTTCATGTATATCCAGTGTGTTTACATTTACCTGAATAAACAGTATTACATTAAATAAATTTCATTTATTAATTCATTTGGTGTTAATTACTTTTGGTTTGTTTTAATTGGATATGATTTTGATTGGGGCTATGGAGTGGGTGGATAATGTTTTTAGCATTTAGTTGCAGTACTAATTTTGTTTTATTTGTTCACCGCTTACCTTGTTTGGTACCTATACATAACATGATTTGGGTAAGGTAAATGGTTTGGATTGAAGCACCATTAGAAACTGATACAGTACAGCTCTGTCTAATTTTCCTCAGCCTGATATGGCTTGGTTTCTTTGCTTCCCCAGCACTTGACTGAGACTGAGATATGGACTGAAAAGCAGTTATTGAAGCTTATTTCATATATGACACAGAAAGGATGCTGGTGGCTTGTGGGCAAGGTAAGTGGAAATAGAGGGCATTTCAGTACTGCCTATTCAGGAACTTAGCCAAAGTTTATCCCAGAATTCATCAGTATTAGGATGCTTTTCAGGCTTATGTAATTTGGGAACTTCTGTTCAAATTAGAGGGCACAAAGAGCCTTTTTTCCCACTCCACCAGTACCTCATTAGATATTATCTTTTCTTTCTTGTCACTATAACCAATGACTGTGATTTTTAGAGTAGAGTATTGTGGTTGCACTCTTGGAGGGGTTGAACTTAAAATAGCTGCTTCTCTTTTATTATTAATAGATTGGGAACAGTTGGGATGTGTGTGCTGCCTTCCCATTCATTTCTAGGTACAATTGAAAGAAATTAATTTGATTTATCCCCACAAAGGTTTAGAAGGCTAAACAAACAAAGTCAAAGGGTATTGCCATTTCACTGGGGCCATAATTTCACTTCAACCCCTGCCTTCTGTAATCAGAAAAGTTTGTTTCATTTGGGGCCCATTAAAAAGGAGAGGGTTGTAAGCAATCAGAAGTTGAAAATTACCAAAGCAATGGTTGCATGTACAACTTTTGCTTTGCTCCTTTATGCATACGTATTATATTAAGTCTGTTTTGTATGTTGTAAGTTAATTGTATCTGTTAGCATGGGGGAAGAACAGGAACATGAAAGTGTAAGCAGCACCAGCCTATCTTGGTAGGGACCACTTTCACAGAAGAGCAAATATCAGGATCCTAAAATTCTCTCTTGACCATGAAGATGGCAGTGGTCACTCCATCTTCTTCCTAGAAGACAGTCAGCTAGACAACTCTAGTCATATCAAAGACACAACTGAGGCCCACAAAACTCTTGTTCCTTGTATTAAAAAGGAAAACCTGTTTGTATGCATCTCAGCCACCAGGCTTCCAAGAAGGTATTCCTGGGGAAATCCCAAGTCTTCTTGCTGCAGTTATGTCACATCCTCACTTTATTCACTCCCTGTAGTGAAGTGAATCTTTAACGTGTTGTGAGGTGAAAGAAGCAACAGTACACCAGTGTTCAATACAGATACACTTCCAGATGTTTTCCTAGCTACCATTGCACTTAAAAAGACTGAGAAAGGGTTACCACCAGTTATATGAGAGAGCTCTTTGTCAATATAATCTCCATTGTCACAATTGTATCAATTTCTAGAGTTTTGAATCTCAGCTTTCATTTTGAAAACTGCACATTGTGTATTTTGTGGCAACTCATAGTTGTGGAAACAACTTGAAAATTTGAGCATCCACAGCACTCAAAGCCCAAGCATTATAACAACTGAAAATGTACTAATTTTAGTATATGGATATTTTTTATGTCCCTGGGCCATGCCCACATGAGTGTGGACATTTTTTTCCCCTGGGGACAAGAAGGTATGCTGTTGCTACTTGTCACCAGGTAATATATGTGCCACACGCCCTCTCGTGCACAACAGATTACCTCAGGTGGGGTAGGGGAGCTAGGGACCAGCACTAGGCTGGCCCTAGCCACCTTACCTATGGGCCTAGGGGCCTCCTGGGGCTTCAGCAGCAACAATTCTGCTGCTCAGAGCCTGGATAGCAGCTGGAATGTGGCCCCGGCTGGCCAGGCTCTGCATTTGGGTGGCATGTGCTGCCCCCCATGTGCACCATGCCACTTTTTTTTGGTGTGGCCTTTCTGATCCCAGGATTTCCTGGGATCACCCCTGTCCCCTCCCTTCCTCACTATCTGGAGAACAGCTGAATGTTTGGATGTGGCTCTGATGATTTGGGGGTTTCCAACTCTGAATCTTATTTTATTCATTGGGTTTGTCAATGCTGCTTCCATATCCCATAACACTAGTTGAAATAGACAGGAAAACTCTTCAAGTGAGTTCTCAGATAACTGGCCACAGATTGTTCTCATTCATGTGTCTTTGCTACAACAGACTCTTTTCCCTGAAGTTCAGTAATGCCTGAATCAACACTTGTGCCCAAATGAGTCACTCTTTTCTTTTTACAGAGGACAGGTCCCAGAGGTAAGATCCTGGCTCCATGAAAGTCAGTAGTAAAGTTTGCGACGAGTTCTACATCAGGAACACCTAGCTTTTATATATCAAGTTGGTGTCCATTTAATTTATAAGTGATTTGCCAGCTGTCCAGGGTGGTATCTTTACTACATTTTTATTTAGTTTTTAAATATCATAAAGCACCCTATTGCTCCACCAATGGATGATTTAGAAATGTTTAGAGGAAAAAGTAGTTAATACAAATTTATTTGGAAGACTAACATAATTCTAGCAATATAGCATGGAGAAAAAACTTAGTTAATTCATTTTTACCTTCCAAAAAAACATTAGTCTAATTTTTATTCATTGCACAGCTAAAGAATAATGTCCTAATTGAACATATTGATGGGTTCATTTTCTTTATTTATGTAGTAATAAATTAAAAACTAATTTCTATGGCCATTAATGTAAATTAAGGTAAATGTACTTTAAAATTCTTAATGCCATCTTAATGTTTTCTGGTAGTTTTCTCTCCTTGATTATGTATGAACATTTTCTCTTAATTCAAAGCATTAATTAATTAATTAGAAGGGATTATTATTTCATTTAAGACAAATATAGTTGGCTTTAAATAATCTGATACTGCAGTCTTTTTAAAGTTCTCCTGGTACATTTTGACAGACATACATTTTCACATACAACTTAAAATAGCTTTTCTGCAAGAATATATAGCAAAAAATAATTTTCTCCTCATTACTAACTTATGAATAAACCTTCAGTCCATAATATTCAAGTACCAGGGGTAATTGTCATTATTTTCTTTATAATTTTACGTCATTTGAGGAACTGGGGATTGTGATGGTGTCTGGTCCCCATAGGGTGACCATGATGCCCTCTGGTGGCCACACAACCCATCCCTCTTTGGCTTCTTGGAGCACCCTCTCTTTTTAACCTCACTTGCCTCAAATTGTTCTGGCCTGGGTTTCTCAGCCTCAGCCCTTGTGATGTATTGTGCTGTAGCAAAACCCCCAGTTTTTCTTTTTTTTATTTATTTTAAAAGGGATTCCCTTCCCCAACCATTTCTGACTTTCCTCTGCCTCTCTATTCCCCATAGGTAAGTATAAGTAAGCTAAGATGTAAGATAAGTTTTAACATTTTATTTTAGGTAGAAAGTTTTATTTTTCTATCCCCTCTACAAATAAATGCCCTGCTATTTTGATATAGCTATCCACTGTTGTATAAGTGATAATTATTATGTTTGTATTGATTTTTTAAAATTGATTTTATATTGTGTGACTACTGTTTTAGGCCTGTATATGTAAGTTAGTGTAAATCATGTCAAGTTTCTATCTTGTAATGTCAAGCCTCCATCTTATCCCCATGCCCAGTTGTGTAACCCATAACTCATACTACCCCTCCCCTGTAACTTGGTTCCTGAATGAATGGGGATGAATGAGGGTGCTTGAGAGACAATGGCAGTAGGTCTAAAAATAGCTCCCTCTGAATGACCAAACCACCAACACCAATACCTGGACCAATGATCTAGGCCTTGGAACCACCCTCAGCATTCAAGAAACAAAAGATGAAGCAACCCACCATTGTGCCAAGGCTGCACATGCTCAGTAAGAACAACTGGAACCCTCTGGAATAGGACAGGCCTTGACAGGCCCTCCCCATAGCAGATCATAGGTAGTCTGCCCCATAAAAATCGGTAGTGAAGACTGACTCCTTGGGAATGCCATTTCCATCTGCCCTGCCGGTACCCCCCTCTGGACAACACTGAGCTGAAGGAGACCCTGACTGGCTATCAAGGACCCACTTTCAGCCTGGGACAGGTAGATATCATATGCATATTTCCTCCTTCAATTTGGACTCTCTCTCTCTCCTTCCAGACTTCATCCCCTGCACCAAGACTCTTTAACCCCTGCTCCCATGGTCTCTGCGTATATGCATCTGTGTGCAGAGGAACCAATCTCCCCTGTTCAATATATCATGTCACCATCTCCCCTGTTCAATAAAACCACTATCATTTGTAACCCCAAGTTGGGTTGTGTTTTACTGAGCCTTGGTCCCTTCCCTATCTTAAATTCCAGTCTCTGTCTCTCTCCCTCTCTGCTTTCAGCCCTGTTCCCACCACTTTTTGCCTCCTCTCTGTCCCTTTTCTGCAGGCTTTCAGCCCTGTTCCTTTCTGCAGGCTGTCAGCACCGTTCCTGCCACTTTTTGCCTCTTGCCACCTCTTCCCAATCCCTATCTCTCTCTGCCTTCTCTTTCATTCTCTCTCTGTGTTCTCCAGCCTTCCCCCCCCACCCCCTGCAGCCCCACTCCTAGTTTTCCTCTCCCCACATACCTCTCAGCTCCCCTGTAGCCTACTTGCTTTGGCTCCAGCCTCCTGGCTTCTCCACGGCATTAATCCTTTGCTCTGCTAGCTTTCTGCTTTCAATTAACACCGATTAACTTTAAGTTACCCCAGCTTCCCTCCAGTCTGATGATTCTAATCCCAGCACTGGCAGCTTTCATCTCACTCTCCACCAGCAGTAACCTAAAGTAACCCCAAGCCTCAGCTTCTCAGTCTAGGTCTCTAGCCTACCGATTCTAATCCTGATCCCAGCAACTTTCACCCTCTACACTTTTACTCATTCTCTTACCTTAATCTTCCCCCAGGTATCCCAAGTGCACCAAGCACATACATACACACCCAACTTAGGAACTCATCTGTGTGTATGTGTAGGTGAGTGGTATGTATGTGAACTGATATACACGTATGTCACTGTGTGGATGATATACAAATTAGTGATCCATGTATGTGTATTGGGTGTGCAGGTATCTAATTTCTTTTGGTCTGTATAGTGTGTGTAGGTGCTTGAATTGGTGATAGGTGTGCATTTGCCTAGACTGGTAATTTTGGATTTGTATGTTCCTGAATTCATAGTGTGTGTGTATACCTGGTGGGGGTGCATACACCTAGAGTGTGTGTATGTGCCTAATGTGTGTAGGCAACATATTTGACTTTGAGTTTTGGTTTCTGGTCAGAACAATAATGTTACCAGCCATCCTGGCTGCATAGTGACCAGCCATGATGCCTGTGCAGTGCTCTCTCTGCTAGTCTAATTTGTGGAGCCACTGTGGAGTCATACAACAGTTTTGGTCATTAGGATGGGATCTTCATTTGTACAGGTGTTTGCAACCACAGCCTAAATGATCAAGAACACCATGAAAATACTTTATTATTACTATATATGCACTGAAGAGACTTTATATGAGCAGCGAGTTAGACCTACAAGGGCTGGTATAGTCACAGCTGAAGGGTTAGCAGAAAAATCATATGAGCAAACTGATCCTAAGCAAATGTGTATCCAGTGGAATCACTGTAAAGTGCAACAGAGGAAAGTGCCAGAGGAGAGAGCAGTCATTCTGTATTTCACCCTACAGTAACAGATCCTGTAGTCTGCACAGATGGCATACTGTCAGCAGGGTGAACAGATTTAAAAAAAAAATACTTCAGTGTGCACAGATTTAGAAAAAAAATAAAATGAAAGAATGGTTACTCATGTAGGCATTACTGGTGAATTTGATGAAAACCAAGAGATGTGGGTAGTATATATTAAGGTGTAGCAAAACCCCCTGTTTTTCTTTTCTTTTTTAATTTTAAAATGCATTCCCTTCCCTAACCATTTCTGACTTGTTCTCTCCCTTTCTATTCCCTATAGATAAGTATAAGTGAGCTAAGACATAGGATAAGCTTCAGCATTTTATTTTGGAGCAAGTTGTATTTATTTTGTTTTTTCTCCTTCTTTATAGTGTATAATTATTATGTTTATATTGATTGTTACTGTTCTATATTACTATTTTACTGATATTATATGATTTAGGCCTATGTATGTAAGTTAGCATAAGTCATTTCAAGTTTCCATTTTGTTTGTCAAGTCTTCATCCTGTCCCCATTCCCGGTTGTGTAACCTATGACTCACACGTATCCCTCCTATGTAACTTGGTTCCTAAATGAATGGGGGTGAATGAGGGTGCTTGAGAGACAATGGTAGTAGGTCTAAAAATAGCTCCCTCTGAATGACTGAACCATTAGCACCAATACCTGGACCAACAACCCAGGCCTTGGAACCACTCTCACCATTCAAGAAACAAAATAAGAGACAGCCCACCATTGTGCCAAGGCTGCACATGCTCAGTAAGAACACCTGGAACCCTCTGGAACAGGACTGAGATTGCCTGAACAGGCCCTCCCCATAGGAGAAGATCAGAGGTAGTCTGCCCCATAAAAAGGGGTAGTAAAGCCTGACTCCTTTGGATGCCCTCTCCATCTGGACCAGCACCATGCCACACCACCTCTCCACCCAGAGGCCCTGCTGGCAACCCCCTCTGGACAGCACTGACTGGACAAAAACCCCTTTCCAGCCTGGATAGGTAGCTATCACCCCACACCTCCTCTTCAACCAAGGACTTGGACTCTGCTTCTCTTCCCTACCTGGACACCAACGCTTCCAGTTGGGTTTTGCTTTATTATGGTTCAGCCCTGCTCCAATGTCTGCTCCTTGCCCCTCTAAATTCTGTCTTATTTCTTCCTCTCCTGCTTCTGGCTCACCACCACCTCCAACACCTGTTCTGAGCTCCTCTGTGCTTCCCAAGCCCCTGTTTCTTTGCCATTGTCTTATCCCCACTGCTTTTTCCACCTGAGCTCCCAGGTTTCTGCCTCAGTTTCGTTCCTGGCTGTCTCCTCCTTGCCATTAGGCTTTTTCTTTCCCTTGCACCAGTGACCTTGAGTAAACCTGGGGCCACTTGATCTTAAATAAACCCAAGCCTCAGTTCCTCAGCCAGGATCTCTCTAGTCCACCGGTTCTAATCCTTGTTCCAACTACTTTCACTCCCTACACTTTAACTCTTTCTTTCATCTTAACCTTCCCCCAAGTATTCCAGGCATCCCCAGGATATGCATACACACTGTATCATCCAAGTTAGGAACTTACTTGTGTGTATGTGTAGGTGGCTTTTATGTGTGGGAACTGGTGAGTTTGTGTGTGTACACACACACACACACACACACACACACCATTGCATGCATGATATACAAATTAGTGAACTGTCTGTGTACTGAGTGTGTGGGTATGGAATTTTTTTTTGTGTGTCCAATTTTTGAGGTGTATAGTGTATGTGCTTGAATTGGTGATAGGTATGCATGTACCTAGGCTAGTTGGATGTGTATGTGCCTGAGTTGGTAGTGTGTGTGTATGCACCATTGATTTGTGTGTTTTTATATGTGCAATTATGTCTAACAGTGCAATACTGAGATCTTGAGAGTTGGCTTGACCCCACAGGGCAACAGAGGGTTCTGCACAGTTCATAGTCTGCAATTCAATTTTAGAAGGATGAGTTGCAACATTGCTGACAGTGATAGTTCCAGGGCATATAGCCTCCTATGTGCTCTTTTGACTACAAACTTGTCAGGACATGTCACCTATGGAGAAATCACTGTAGCAATGAAGGAACATTTTTCACCTACCCCATCTATGATTGCAGAATGGTACCAATTCCACGAATGAATCCAGCAGAATAGGGCATCAGTGGCACAATTTGTGGCTGCTTTAAAGAAGCTGTCAGAGCACAGTTAATTTGCACAAGTGTTGAACATTTCCCTATGAGATCAGTTTGTTTCAGGGTTGCACAGTGAACAAACCCAGAAGAAATGATTGACTGTGTCTGCTCTTACATTCACATAAGCTGTGGAAAAAAACAGTTGCCATGGAAACTGCTGATAAGGACTCCCAGAAATTTAATATGGACTGCAAGGTGCATTGTTTGAATCAATGTGACTGAGGGGCACAGAAACTGGGGAACTTTTCCTGTAGCTTTTGTGCACAAACCCACACTGAAAGGGATTGCTGGGCACATCAGATCAATTGCAGAAAGTGCCAGAAAAAAGGACACATTGCAGTGCCTCACACAAAGTAGGAAGAGTAATATTTGGAGCCATTCCTCCAGGGAAGCATTTACCAGGAAGGAACGCAGGGGGACCCAAGTCCTGAATATATAATATGGAAGAAGACCAGAGTTCTAGTGCCACTTACCAAGACCTGAGTTTACATGTACTATCAAAAGTAGCTGTAAGAGATGGTATCCAAGTCACACCCTAATTAAAAGTATCCCTATAAGAATGGAGTTACATACAAGGGATGCTGTTTCCCTAATATCTACATGTCTGTATTACCAGCATTTGTTGCAGATGCTTTTGGAGAAAACCCCCATGCTTCTACAGACTGACAGGGCACATCTGCATGAGACACTAATTGTGCAGTAGCCAAATACTAGTGACAAACACTGTTAATATGTTACTTATATTGTTAGGTTATTGCACAGTAGTGTCACTAAAAAGTGTGTACCAGTCCTACTGTTCAGTAATGCTGCTTACAGCATATTGATTTAATACTTGATTATACAAGTACTACATTTTATATGCAGTAACTACAGTGCATTAATGAACGTATAGATGCACCCACACTGGAGAACAGGTAGTCCTAAAAGGGGTACTTTGACTGTTTAGTTGAACATTCACCCTGTCAGCCCATTTACACTTGTGGTTGAAGGGAAGTAAGTACCATTGACTGGCAGATCTTGGCTAGAGAAGCTGAGAGTGAATTGGAATGATAAGAAGTCCATCAGAAAGGCATCTGAAGGCCTTCAAGAGATATTGGAGAAACATTCCAAGGTTTTGTGAAATGGACCTTGGACAGGTGAGTGCATCTCAAAATCAAGTCTAGAAGCCTACTGTAATCCTAGAGTTATACCTAATGCTCTGCAACCCCTGGTGGAAGCTGATTTGGGCCATTTACTAAGCAATGGGGTGTTGTAACCAGTTGGACATAGTGGATGGGCTACACCCATTGTTCCAGTGATGAAGAAGGATGGCTCAGTTTGAACTGGTTGTGACCTCAAAGTGACATTGAATCTGGTTTTATGTGATGTCCAGTATCCTTTGCCTCCCATTGCAGATTTGTATGCAGTTCTTAGTGAATGACAATGTTCTGGTAAATCGGATTAGAATGATGCCTACCTCCAAACAGAAATGCATCCTGAATCTCACAATAAATACTTAAAGCAAAATATGGCCTATGGCTACCTCCACAGCTTTTCATGTGAGGCCAAGCACCATCTGGAGCAGCCTTTGCCACCCTCCTGGCCACACCCAAGCCACACCCACCAATAGCCACAGCCCTGCCCCGAGCCCCAGTTAGTGCTAACAGCTTTCTGATGAGGCTGCAGCCCCATGCAGATCTGGGAGGCACATGTCCCCCTGCCTCCCGGGATGCACACAGCAGTGGGAGCTGACCCTCCCCCCTCCTCGAGATGAACCGTGGCTCTGTTCCATGCCCTATTCTGACTGGGCGACTCCTGCCCCAGCCCCAGCTCAACTTCCTCCCTCATCTCAGGGCCTTGAGCTTCCCCCCACAGCCTTTCCCTTC
>NW_017728886.1:114747649-114756269 GCF_001723895.1 Crocodylus porosus
CCACCACAACAGACTTACTAGCTGGACACTGCTCTTCAAACTGCTGGGCTACATATTGGAAATAAGATTGGTATCAACTGATATGCCTCCTTAAAAAATGGCTATTGGTATCAGCCTTAAACATCGCTATGGGTGCATCCACACTAGCCCTTTGAGATGCTGCAAGAGGCATGTGTGGGAATGAAAAAAAACATTCCCTATGCTGCAAATTTCCAGCATAGGGGCAAAATTAGACCCCTGGATATCCAGGGGTCAAAAAACCTGCAGAGGAAAAAAGTGGGGCAAGGCACAGTCCTGGACTGTGCCCCGAGGCATCTGGAGACTTGGTCCTCCACAGAGACTCAGTGTCTCTATGGCTGGCCCCTGCCCCAGGGCTGAAGCACACTGCCTGCCTGCAAGGAGTTGGACCCATGCTCCTGCAAGTAAGAAGAGGATGAGGGGGCTGGAGGAGGGGGAGAGGACCATGGGGATCCCAACAGCCCAACCATTGTGAGGAAACCATGGGGGCCCAACAGTGTGAGGAGCTGTGGAGTACCCTGCCAACCCCAGCTGTACCTATGTGATGAGGCAGTGGCAGTGCAGGTGCCAGGAGGCCAGGGTCAGATCCTGCTGCCCCGTACTGCATGGGGGGGTCTGCCATGAGGTTCCAGTGATTGCCACAGCAACTGCTACTGTTGGTGAGTGTGGGGCTTTTAAAAAAAAAATTAAGTCCCAGAGTGCTGGGGGCGGGTGAAAAGGGACATCAGGGTCAAGGCCAGGTAGGGGGTGATCAGGGAGCCCTGCTGCCTCCCACTTGCCTGTGCTGCATGGGTGGTTCTGCCATGAGGCTCCAGAGCCCCCACAGTCCCTCCTACTGCTGATGAGTGTGAGGATTTTTTTTTTAAGTGCTGGGAGTCTGGGGTAGGGAGTGGGGCACTCATTGGGGGGCTGGGGGTGAAAGTGGGGGTTGGTTGAGGCTGAGTGGGGCAGCCATCAGGGGGTATTGATGGGACCAGGACAAGGCAGCTTTTTATACTGCTGGGGACAGCACAGATGCTGGCCTTGGCCTCTAGCTCCCACTGGCTGCAGATCCAGGAGGAGCCAGGCAGAGTTATTTTGCCCCAAGTGGCACAATTTGGCCCACACCAAAGTGCATGTCCAAGCACGTGCACTGAGGCAAAATTTGCAGTGCTATTTAAACTGTGCATGTGTGTATGTGCCCTATTGGTGCACCCCTAGTTATAGTAGAGGTTTTATTTTTAATATACAATTTGTTTCTTATCTATAATTATACCTGCTCCTGCCCTCTTACAGAATGCCGTGGATGAATTCTTAAAAAGCATGAAAGGAGTACTTTATAGATGACATGCTAGTCACAGGAAGATATCAGGAACACTATTGTCAGAAGCTTAATGCTGTCCTGCAACATCTGAATACCCCAGAGAAAGAGAAAGCAATCCTTAAAATGCCACTACCAGTGAATCTTTCACAGTTACATTCCTTTTTAGGATTACTTAACTATTATGGTGAATTTTTGCCTAAGCTTGCAATAGTATTAGCACCACTACATGAATTATTGGAAACAAAAAGGAAATGGAAATGGACTAGAGAATGTGAATTTGCATTTAAGGAAGCAGAAAAAATGGCATCGACTAATGTTCTTACACACTTTGATGATCCACTTCCATTGCTGTTAGCATGGGATACTTTACTGTATAGAGTGGCGGCAATCCTTTCCTACATTTCTTCATGACACAGAGAAGATTTGCTTCACAAACACTAACTGCTTCTGAAAGGAATTGTGCACAGAGAAGGATGCTCTTAATATTATCTTTGGATTACAGAAGTGTGAAGATCTCATGCTCGATAGTGATGGATCAGCCATCACCCATCTTCCTAGGATTATCTCTGTCAGTGCTCACTCACCCCACCTTTGGTTTTTGGAAAATACAAAGAAAGAGAAGTAAATAATGGGAAGTGGGATCTTCTGTTTGCCCTAGTATTGCCCCAAGTGGCAATAAGTCTATTCACATGTCTCTGCCATCCCTACACCCTGTCCTTACCACACCACAGCTGATTTCAGCCTATGATCTCATTCAGCCTCACCTTTGCAGCAAGCAAGACAAGGTGGCTGATAGCAGATGGTTTGTTCCCGATACTTTAGATTTCGGTTGTCACTATGTGTCTTCACAAAGATTTCTAGTAGTCTGGTTCTCATCCCTGGGGTATTAAACCCCCTTTTTTTCAGTCAGGTAATTCCTATTCAACTTGTCCCTCACTCAGAACCTGCTAATTACCCATCCATGCATATTAATTCATCCATGATTACAGAACATCCCTCCTAGGACCAAGGATTAGGCTTCCTACTCCATTAATGATTAAATCAGCCTATATGTTCCCAGTCACTTCATTTTCACTCTTCTTACATTCTCAGTACCATGTCTGGTTATGCGCAGACCTCTGGTTCATTTGTTCCAGTCACCCCTGACCCCAGGGTTGCCTGGCTCACAAGCCAGCGACGTGACCTAATTTGATCAAGTCCATTTTGGTATTTCCACTAAATTGCCTAACCTGCGCCTTCTGGGATTTTCAGTCCAGTTACCCCCTCCTCCTCTTTCCCTCTAAAGAGAAAAATCAAGGTAAACTGGACTCACCAAGACCTGCTGCTCCTTCATCCCAGCTGAGGATAGCTGCAACATCACTTTGCCAAAGGTACACATCTCCTTTTCCTTGACTGTAAATCAAGCTCTTGGATATCGTATTAGTTTTGCTAATCTCCTGCGCCTCCATGCAGTGTGCATGAACTAATGCCCTCTGTGTCCTGTCTGTGAAGCAGTGATCCTTTGACTGCAGTTTTAACTTCTGGGTAGCCATCCTGGGACCAATGAGAACTGGCTCCAAAAAAATTTGTATTTTAAGGTGGGCTGGAGGAATGTGATGTATTATGGATTAGTCATTATATATGGTACTATTTCTTTAAATGTGACTAGCCTGTGCGCCCCATGTTTGCTTGCAGTTCTGGTTTCTGGTGAGAACAAGACAGTTACCAGCCATGTGAGGTGTGTGGTGCTCTCTTTGCTAAGCCAGTCTCCCAACTACTGTAAAGGCACAAGATATAACAGCCTTCTCTGTAGCTTGGTCGCTGGGAACATGGCCTGTGTGTCAGTCTCTGGACCCGACCCCTGGCTCGGGTTTTGTTCCATCCCCTGGTATCCCTGATGTAGGCAAGGTTTTCATAATTTAACCCAGCTCCCTCAGGTGCTCCTGGCCCAGGTAAGGCTGTTTTCCAGCTAACTCAGACCCCCTAAAGTAGTACCCCTGGCCCAGACAAGGTTGCTTCCAATTCACCTGATCCTGGCCCCTTTAACTGAGCTCAGCCCCCTCAGTCCCTGACTCCACAGGGCTCTTATCCCTATCCTCTAAATAAGTACCATTCAGATACCATCTGTGCCCTCCTATCCACCCCTTTCAGCCATATCCAGTCTTCTCATATCAACTTAAATGCAACGCAAATACAAGCAACTGCTTCCAAACAAAAAGTCTTCCTCATTATGGGTTTATACCAGTGGCCCCCAACCTTTTTAAGTAGGAGATCACCTTTGGCACTTAAAAGCAACCCAAGATCTACCATGCACCGCCACTCCCCCCCACCCCCCAGCAGGTAAGTCTTTGGGGAAGGAAGTTGGAGGGGGGTGCAGATTGAGGCAGAGGGAGAAGATTTCTGCGGGGGTTGTGCCTTCCCATCAGGTAAGTCTCACCTGGCCAGAGCCCTACTCATCTTACCCCTAGTCCAACCTCTGTGACACTGTCCCTCTCTGCCAGAGCCTCGATCTAGCCCCCTTCCCTTCCCTCCCCAACGGACTGACTTGCTGGGCTGCAGTGAGTGTGTGCATGCACATGGACACTCAGTCCCCTCACCCCAGCCTTGAATCAACTCCAAAAAGCTCTGAGATCTACTGGTGGATCAAGATACACTGGTTGGTGACCACTGATTAATACCATTCTGCAAACGCTATCTCATTTTGAGCTCTCACTTCCCAGCTTTCATGGATGCTTGCCAAGTTGTCTTTTGCAGTCCCTCTTTCTCCCAGAGCTCCACTTCCTGCAACATGTTGGGTCAGACTTCCTGCTTTGCTTCAGATACTGGATTTATATGCTCTGGAGCATTGCCTTTTCAGCCAGATAACTACCTAGTTAAGCACAGGGGTTTCTCCTTGTGCCTAATGACCAGTCTGACCTTCTCTCCTGCAGGTTAACCCCTTTGCTTGCATGCTTTATTCTCAGGCTGCCTGGAAATCTGCCCCACACATCAAGCTTATTTCAGTGCAGGTAGCTTTTGCTTAGTTGCCTACCTACACAGAAGGGGTGGCTGGCTGCACTTCCCCCTTAAGTAACAGGAACCTCTCGCTCCCTGTCACAGGAAGGGTTCTGTAGAATGGGGGTTGATAACCTACTATTTGGCCCATGGAGCAGAGCTGTAACTAAATTATGATCCCCTGGATGGTGCATGTTGGTGAGGAGGGCTGGGGAATGGAGTCAAGGGGAAGGGAAAGTCAGTGTGTGCTTATCTCTCACTGCTGCTGCTTTGGCACAAGCTGCCCTAACACATGCTGCAGGTGTGGTCATTCAGGTACCTTCTCTGTATCGGCATCCAGTCCACTCTCCCCAAATTACACTACTGCTTCCAAGTAATTTTATTTTTCCTGCTAAGCCTGGATAATGGCAATGATTTGGGGGCAATGGGGAAAAACAGGAGCCAGGAGAATCAGCAGTGGCAGTGGCCTGGTTGGAAGTGGTGACCTGGGATTGAGCTGCATTATTTTGGCCTCCTGCTTCTAAAATGTTGACAACTCCTGCTGTAAAAGGGTGAAAAAGAGGAAGAAGTTTGGAAAAATGTAGAGTTTAAATTATTTACATGTAGACTACTTATTTTTTCTCTTTCTCCATCACTGAAAATCTTGAGGAAAAAAAAATCTTCACCATATGAGGAAGCCTGTGCGTGAAGTAACTATAGAAACTGGCCTTTAAGCACATAAATTCTTTATTAGAATTGTTTGCAGAAGTCAAGGGACACTATTTGGAACTCTAGGAGACAAATGTATATGTACAAGAATTCCACAAACTCAGAGCAAACAAATACATGACAACTATGTTAGTAGTTAAGGTTTCAAAGTATTTGTTGTCAAGCAGCACAATGAGAAACATGTTTTCACCATATTCCCCCAGATGAATAATAAAATATTCATGTTACAATATTGATATAATATTACAAGATAATAATACAGCGTTATGTCACCAATACATGTAAAAAGCCTGATAAAAATCATTTGTGTGCCTGTCTGGCTTTTGCTGAGAACTACATGGTACAGGAAGCCATTGATCTAGACTTTCTGGACCATGAAGCATAGTCCTCAAATCCAGTCCAAAAGTCACATTTCCTGTGTTATTAAAGAAATGAATAAGTTTCATTAAAACAGGAACATAAGTCAATGTGGGACTTAAATAGCTCCAATGTTTTTTTTAAATATTTGTAGGGGAAGGGTTGTGACATCACCATAATCCTTCAATAGAATTATTTCTTTGTATCTCATCAATTATTCTATATATTAAGTAACGTAGAAACAGCTGTCATTTTGATAAATGTTCTAAGGGAATTCAAATCATAGCATGTGAAAATGTAGCCAAAAATACTTGGCACTAGGAACAACTCATTATTGGAGTTCAGTGTCCTGTTCAACAAAAAATGAGTTATGATCAATTTTAAGTGACCATTCATCACCTTGTATTGATTGGCATTTTAAATCTGTGACAGAATAACAAAAATGTGCCCAGTGCCAGTCATTGCCAAACTTTGTCTTTGACTGAAGAACCTTTTATCAGTATGAGCAATCTGCCACAGCATCCAAGATATACCAAATTATGTCAGTCCTCTGACCTTTGCCTAAAGGACTGCTCTAACTCTTTTTTGTTATAAGTGTAAGAAAAATTGTGAAGTGCAAAATGAAAGTGCCAAAATACTTTATTTTGCTAAAACATGCCCATGTGATGGAAATGGCAATGCTATTGGGAAGGTGATAAAATTAATATTCCCACTAGAAATAAATAATTCCTACCCATCCAATATCTATTGACTGCACCTGTCATGCTCCCCTCTATTTGACTTTCTTTCCTGTCCTTCTTTTCATAGGTGGATTTTCTGTGTTTGGTTATATATCATTAGTGCAAGGTCTTTGATTGCCAGCATCAACACTGCAGCACGGTCTGAAAATATTTATACTACTCAAAGAGTTATCTATTTTCTGAAAAGAGGGCATACCTTCTGATTCACAGGGCTCCTGAACCACTAAAGCATGCTTTCTTGTACTTAACACAAGGATTTAGGGCCCAGTTCAGCTTATCACTTAGCACATCAGCTTAAGGGCACAATTAGTTCCTATTGAAGAAAAGTCAAAGCTGACCATATACCTAAGTAGAGTCTTAGTAGTTCAAAGATCTTGAGAAGGTTGCTTGGCATGGAGGTGAATTTTTATTTTTGTTGTGTGTGTATACGTCATAAACCTTTTTAAAAGAGATTAAATCTAGATGCTCACTTTACTGGAACTCTTTCAGTGGGAATGGTGGTCAGGGCTGCAATTAAATAGCTGCTATTGAAGCACACTCAAATATGAAATAAGTAGCTTAAAAAAGAGGGCACCACCTTTGGAGGGGTCAGCCAAAACAGCCTGTGCTACAGTTGCCACAGCAGGAGCCAGCACTGACCCAGATATGGAGTTGTGCTGCTATGCTTCTGTGTAAAATATGACATTTATAATGTTAAATCTTGAAGTCTGAAGACTCCACACCCTATCCAGTTGCCACTCTTATAATGCCCATGCCTATCCTTCCTGTATGTAACTAGAAAACAAATGCATCCCCCTCTGTCACAAAGCATCTAGACTGGAAGGAAGCTCATTCTCCATCAGTTATTAAAACAGTGAATGAAGCTGTCCCAAACGTATGTTAGTAAACTAGAATTTTGTGTATATTGTACTACAAAAAAATAATGTGGGGTAGTTTCATTGTACATATTGAACATTTGTAAAAGGACAGAATGACGGATGTTTTGGAAAGAACCATTTTTATCCTCCTCTACTGGCTTCTAAAGTATATGTTAGAATGTGCGCTACGATCATCTAAAAGAGATTTTCCATAACCTATGTGCTATGCTGAAAGAAGAGTTCTCTTCTTGCAATGCAATGAACTTCTAAGTGACCACACTGTGCAAGAGAGAGCTATCCCAGCAGTTCTGTTGGGATCTTTTGTTCCTGGAACACTTAAGGATACCATTTTCTGAACTGAGCTTGTCATTTAAAATGGTTTGCATATTGTGACCATCTAATGCCACTGTGAAATCCTAACTTGCACTGAACAACTGTCAATTGTGCAGTCTGAGGTGACTGCTGTAGATCTGTTAAAACTTCCTTTGCTGCTTATTACATGAAGAAGCATGTGGCTTGGAAACTTGTTTAACAAAACAATAGCTACCCAATATTCAGACTAGATTTTTAAAGTAGATGATTTGCTTGCTAACAAATATTCCCCCTTTTTTGTGTATTAAACTAATGGTAGCCCATGGTGAAGTGTAGAAAAACCTGTGTTAATATCCCTTGCTAAGTACTGCCAACTTGTTTTACCAACCCAGCTAATAGCAAAGCCTGCTGGTGGTTGTTATTAACATATTGAGAACCTGTTTTGGCCTTTCGGCAGGCCCATAAAATTATTTGTTGCTCTTCTCAAAATTGGTCTTGTAGTAAACTGTTTTACAGATTCCAAAGGCCATCGTGGAGCAAGGAGAAGGAAGACCTCAGAAACCTGTGATACTTAAAAATCAATAGCAGTTTAACTTAGGTATTCAGGAATGTATTGTTCTGAAACTAATGACAGAAGAGATTTCATTCTACATTTATAATCATGCAAATGTGACCTGAACCCTTGCAGCCTAAAAAGTCAGCCTGAATAATGTTTCACTGCATTTTCTAATAGCAGTGTATTCATTTTTTTAATATTATTTTCTTTGCCTCATGCATTGGGGCTACCTCTGGCCAATTCATTTGCTTTTTTCATTTCTGGTTATTCACCAACTTTTGTAACAATATTGCCAGCAGATCTATTTATAAATTACATTATGTGACAGTTTTAATTTGGAAGTGAATCTACCTATAGCCAATATTTCTGCTGACTCGGGACCTAAGAAAAATGATAATGGATTCTCCTGAATCACATCTGCTCCAGGATGCTACTTTGTCTTTACCACCTTTTTTTCCTCAAAATACTCCTATCTAATGAATTACAGTGAAGATCAATTGTTAAACTTAATGTAGGCAATCTTTAAACCATATACATTTTAAAACTGAATACCCATATATATGTATGAATCAGAGTAGTGATTTTATATGTTTCATAGTTTCATAGTTAGTAGGGTCAGAAGGGACCTGAGCAGATTGTCAAGTCTGACCCCCTGCCATGGCAGGAAAGAGTACTGGAGTCAAACAACCTCGGCAAGGTGTTCATCTAGCCTCCTTGTAAAGACCCCCAGGGTAGGAGCCAGCACCACTTCTCTTGGAAGTTGGTTCCGGATCCTAGCTGCCCTGACCATGAAGTA
>NW_017728886.1:114756808-114778233 GCF_001723895.1 Crocodylus porosus
CCTTCTAGCATGCCCACATCTTCCCACATCTTAGTGTCATCAGCAAATTTGAAATGGGTAAGATTTGAAAAGTGGTAAGATCATCTTATGGTTACTTCAACTTTATGGTAGCAACTTCAACTTTATTCCTCAAAGACTTATCAGAATGTATTCTGTAGGAAAAGCAAACTTAGAACTGTTAAAGCTAAATAGTTTTTATGTGGTGAACAATTAACCAGTGGAACTCAGTGTCACATAATATAATTAATAGTATAGAGAGATTAAAGAAGTATTAAACAGTTTCATAAATAATTAGGACACTGTGGGGTTCAGATTTGATTTCATATATTGAGTGTCTTAGTAGATTTAAGCACCTAAATGCAATTCTATTCAACCATGTTCTAGTCCTTGAAAATACATCTACTTTTGTAACTCAATGGACATTATAGGTATCTATCTAGCTTTGGTCATTTCCCCTTGGGGTTGGCATTCTGCTGTGTTCATGCTACCCCTATATATACAGACAGTTAAGTGTGAATATATAGTCACATCAACTAAGCATGTGTAGTGGCAGCTGGAGCCATATGCACAGTAGTGTAACAAGTGGGATTTGCCTTCTGGGCAAACCCCAGAGGAGGGTGGAAAGGGATCCCTCCTAAGTCAGTGGCTGTGGCTGGTGCCCCTCTTGCCCACCCCTAGTTAGACTACTTCATATACACATTGCTTTCGGACATGAAATGCCATTAGATACACAGAAATTTAGTTGTCCAAACTCATGATTACCAGACTTTAATTGAGGAGCAGAAAAGAGTATGGACGTATGTGCCTCTGCACCTCCACTTCTCCATAACTTACTGGCTAGGGGCAATCACTTGGGATGGTGGAGATCCTGTGTTCCCATCCATCCTCACGCAGAGGGGAATTGAATAAGGACCTCTTTCACTTCCAACCACAGAACCCTAGCCAGGCATTGTTCACATGCTTTCCATGTGAAGCTGAACCGTTAACACAGTTTTTGGAAAAAATGGTGGAAGGGCAGTGCAGAGAAGAGCTTATGCCCTACTGCCAGTAATGGCTCTGGCTAGAATCTTTTTGCCCAGCAGCTATTTCACTGAGTCTCTTATTTATTCCCTTCCTCTAGGATCCACATATTGCCCACAGACCAATAAAGAAAGAGGAAGTAAGAAAAGTAATAAAATAATTAACAGTGACAGAAGACAGAAAAGGGACTCAAGTACAGAAGAAGAGTAAATATATGTTTATAATTAAAGTTCAGGAATTAAGAACAGCAGAAATTTATAGGATAAAAAAAAATCTGTACGATAGGAAAGTTATAGTTTAGGAGAAGTGAGCTGAATGAAAAACAATTAATTTGAAGTTTGATTAAGAACATTGTTGCTGAAGCCCAGGAATGTCTTGCTCTCATCTCTTCCTTTTCTAACTTTCATTTTTGCTTCTTTCCAGATAGCGACATATTATGAATTTTACATGGTAAAGTCAAACAAAATTTTTAAAGTAACCAGTGATTTTCCTCATGTAGCTTACAGGGTCTGATTTTCAGAAACTGCAGAGAATGCACAATCTGACAATTTGAGTGTGAAAGATGCCAAAGTGTCAAGTTTGACATGCAACTTCAAACTACTTTTGAAAGCATTAACAAGCAGGTTTCTAGTGCCACTTAAGTATATTATTCTACTGGGCTTATTCCTTCTCTTTCTTCTAATTAACATTTCTCATGTTTAGACACTGTAGGTGATTTATATTTGAATCATTAATGTTTAAAATATTTCCTCCTTTTCTAGTTTGTTTAGTTCCATGTTATATAAATACACCTGCATACTCCATGATGTAGCCATTCATAGGACATTTTAAAAGATATTTGTAGTGACACAAATAGTGTTCTCTGAGAGGTCAGATGCTGATAGCTTTATGAAAGGTGACTCCCATTTCATTCTTAAAGTAGAACCATTAATTTTTGTCCCCAGAAAGCAAAATACTCCTCAATGCAATTAATAGTATCAAATAGGAATGGATTAGTGCAATTTGGTCATCACCTAAAGCAGAAAGAATTCAGCACATCACTGTCGATCTCAGCTTCCATCAGAAACCGTTAACAACTCACCAGAGCAATATATGTATTAATACATATTTTGTATACTTTCAGTTTTTAGGGTGGAGACAATCTCCAGAGATTGCCCCATTAATTTTTGAGGCTGTACTTTGAAAGACAAATTTGAGTTGCTTTGACTATATTGGAAAGAGATTATCTTTATAAAGAACTCTGCAGAAAAACCATCTCTCCTAGGCTCCATAACAAAGGAATATTACCAAGTACCAGTTCTGCCAATAATACAAAACTGAACATTTGTTAATAGACATATACTTAATAGAGCTTGGCTTTTACACATTCATTTTCCTTCTGCTTTCCTTTATGTGGTGATTTTTTTAGAATGCATTTAAAGTATCTGGTTCAGGTGCTTGCACAAGTATTTAATATATCCAAATAGGGATGGATATCAAATAAATTTGATTTTCTCCCCTCATTCATCAATGTGATATATTCTTTGTTAGGTCTCTGTGCTCAGTGGCTTATCAGCATGGCTCCAGAGCTCAGGGAGTGAATACCACTGCCACTTACCCCAACCTCTTTGCCAATCACTGAATTCAGGTACAGCTGCGCAGATAAGCCAGTGAACTCAGAGGTTCACACCCACAGTATAGCTACACCACTCCCAGTGCTGGATCGACCCACGGACCTGTTCTGTAACCATTTCTGCCAAGTGAAAAACAAAAATCACTCAGCAAAAGAGAGAGGACCATCCTAGTTTTCCACTCTCCGTCACAGCAAGGATATGTTCAAAAACTCATCCATGCCAGCCACTGGAAGAGTCTATAAAACAATAGAATGCTCTTATATGGAGGTTTCTTCTGCCTGGAAAAATAAGAAATAGAATATCAACAAGTAGAAAGATAGCACTGTTCTTAAAAGCATTAGTCTGGGAGCCTGAATGTCAACTAGTAAGTTTATCACAGACTTCCTTTTTGTCCTTTGGACATAATCTCTCTGGCTACATCAACACATGCAATTAGCATGTAGCAATAAACTTTTGCACAGTTTGTGCCCGAGTTTATTTCTCCTTTCTCTTGGGTGCAGAATTTACACATGTGCCTGGGACCATAGCACATTTGAGCCTGGGTTGGCAAGCCTGGGGCTGCTCTACCCCCTGGCTCCACATGCTACAAAGGGGCTGGCTAGGGCATGAGTGTGATACAGTGCAGGGCTAGCCAGCAGGCTAGCACTACTGTGCCCCAGCTAGCCCCAGTCATGGTCTACATGTGCATTTCAGCACATATAACTACTTAGCTGTAAGCGTCCATGTCCATGAGATGCTTACTGTGCACTAGCTTGGTACTACTGTGCAGTAGCTTATTCATACTGTGCAGTAGTGTCACCAGGGATGAACCATGACACAATGCTACTGCGCAGTAGTAATGAGCTACTGCACAGTAAGCATCACTAGGCAAACGTGCTGGGACGCTACTGCTCAGTAACGCTCTTTACTGCACAGTCATTTAGTACTGGGCTATGCAAGTACTAAATGACTGGTGGCTCATGTAGATGTTACTGCAGTCTAATATGGGTGCATGCTTTACTGCAGAACTAATTAGTAGATTAGTAGATGGTGATGCTTTACTGCAGAGCTAATTAGTCAGCGCTGCAGTAAAGCATAGGTGTAAACACACACTCTGACATCTTAATTTCTCAGACTAATTTCCATTGATCTTATTTACATGGATATTTTGAGGATTCATATATTAAAAACATTGTAAAGCCATCAGATAATATGGTAATGATTGTAAAAATAGCTGAGATATTTAAAGTTCCGTTTCATGCCTTTTTGGGGGGCTGGAACTGTTTTTTGAAGAAAAAAGTACAGGTTTGGGGGCATTTTGTAATTTTATGAATTAATTTTATTTTACTGAATCCATTCAATTAGGAAAGGAAAAAAAAGGGAAAAAAAGGAAAGTAGAACCTAAATGGTAAAAGTAAAAATATTCAAATATTTTCAGAAACTTTTCGATCCTTTGATATGAGGTACCTTGTCATTCCAAAATTTCCTATAATTAAATTTTTAAACAGTTAAAAATGTTCAAATTAAAACAAAACAAAATATTTGAACAACCAAAGTCCAATTTTCTTTTTCTTTTTAATTTTGACAAAAAAAAAATAAAGCAAGGTTGTTTTTTTCCAGGTTGACAAATATGTTTTCCTTCTATATCTTTATCCTGGGAGTTGGCCACAATGCACAATATTTATATGGCTCTAAGACAAAGTGAACTCTACTCTCTGGCTGACACCTTGTCAGAAAGTTGTGTTCTGTAGATGTCTGTCTTCCTCTTTTAAATCTTCTAGCCAGAATGGTTTTTACGGGGGAGAGGGTGGAGGGTTGTCTGTGTTTTTTTTCTATTTTACAGAATATATATTTATAGGAGCAGCAGCTAACTCATGTGGAAAGATAATTATGAAGTGATGAGTAAAATGTCCACCCTGCTCATGTAAGTTGGCAATATTATATTCCTGCTCAAACCACCCAGATTCTCTAAGGAACACTTAACATAAATCTATTATAAGCTGAATTATTTATAAATGTAACTGTCTTCCTAAGATACATTATCAAATGTTGTCAAGCCACATCTATGGTAGATACGAATATAATAATTTTTGTTCCCATTATGTCACCATATATAGCATTCAGCTTTTGTTATATGTTCATTTCTCTTCCTTTTTATGTATAGTCAGTATATTTTAGCATATAATATTTTCTCTAGTTATTACAATATTTTTACATGGGTTAGTTTTAAATGTATATTTGCAACTTCATTTCATCATCACCTTGTGCATGCAAGCAAAGGCTATTATTATTGCTTTCAATTTCTTTGCTATTTACTTAATAGCAGGTTTCATCTGATGTGACCTTTTACTTGATAAAAAGAAAATAGAACATCAATAGATTGCTATCATCAATAGGATACAATTAACCAGGCAATGATTTAATGAAAGAATAATGTCAGAAGAACGGTTGTGGAAGAGCTATTTTAAGACTTACAGACAATTTTATGCAAAAGCATATGCAAAAGGTAGTGATTTCATTAGCATAGTGCTTAACAGTTGACAGCAGCCTTGATTTTCTTCTCTTTTCTCTAATTTTATGCTTAAGTGATCATTGAGGTAAGTGATGTGGAAGAGAGAAGTACTTTTTTCCTTTGTCTTTAGAAGATAAAATGAGAAATTTTAAGATTAAAGGAAACGTCAGTCACCTGCCTTCCAAAATTACTGCGGTTGCCAAATAATGAAAGCTGTGACCCCCATTAAATTCATCATGATCTTTGTTCTCACCCACTATCTCGAGTCTGTTCCATGTAATCTGAGACAGGTAGTGGAAGAACATGCTAGACACTGATTTGAATAGACATTATTTTGTCAAATGAATGACCTTCATTCTGAAGAAAACAGATTGAGAAAAATAAACATGGGTTACATGCATTGAAAATGTACTGTATTGTTCATGAGGAGGTATCTTAATAAGCTACTAAATACTCAAGTACATTACATATGTCTGTCTCACTTTCTCTGAATTTTTCCTTTCATTCAGTATTTAGAAGTATACAAATCAAAGCCTTCATCAAGCATTCTGTCTAGTCTTGCTTGATTGGGATGTTAGTTTGGCAATTTATTCTCCAGACTTTCTCCTCCCCATATGTATGAAAAAGAGGGCCGAAACTTTTTAATGACCCCCCATCTCAAACTAGAAGTAGATTTGGACAAATAATTCATAGCTGAAAGACAATATTGATTATTAATGTAGACTAATTTCTTTACTGAATCATTTGCAAACCATCCAAATTCATTTTTAAAATATCGCCTATTTTGCTTAGATTAGTTGCACATTTCTTCCTGAGTAGTATTTATGACTATTGATTTATGGTTTGTAATATGTATTACTACAGGACTTAGAAACCAGGGCTCTACTGTAATAAGTATGGTGAATAAATATGGTGAAGGACTGTCACATGCACCTCAAAAAACAGACAAAACAAAAAGTAGGGATGGAAACCTAGTGCAGATGTAGGAATTTGCTTTAGGTCACTAAGTGGCTCAGTGACATAACAAGCACATGATCATGTGGAAAATCTGTTATCCATATTTAATGTACAGCTTATATTCCCTCTCCATTTGTAGCAAGTTAGATGGAGCATCAGTACTAGTATGGTCAATAGTTGGGAGCAACGGTAACAGGCAGAAGTTACAGCTGGCAGTGACAGACACAAGAGAGATAACCATGACAGACATGCCAAGTGATAGAAGATAGGGACATAATTTCTAGAAATTAGTATAAAAATTGAGAATATTTTGGAAGAAAATAAATATAATGAGCACAAAAATCATCTGAAACTTGGTTTTTCATCTGTTGTGACTGGGCGTGTCTGGTATTTCCAGAGGACTGTGACCTAGAGGCCTTAAATGACTGTATTTGAAGCTTCAGAACTGGACTGGTGCAGTTCCAGACAGTCATCTTTCACTATCTTCTCTCAGAACTTACACGCTGTTTCACACTACTCTCATTCCCAAACAGCAACCTAATACTGCTCCAGTTGAAGTAAGACAAAATTGTTAAGAACACTGAGGAAATCATGTTAAAAAATACATTATGCATACCCTAATGAATCAAGAGCTTGGTAACTTTTATTATGGTTAGAAGCTGTAAGAACTTAAGGCAAAAAAAGAGACCCTTTTGAATTTTGCCAGAGCTTAATCTTTTGCCCAAGATCATTCATTTTTCTCTCGATTATAGATCCTTCAATTCCTCTTCAGTATCTTGGAGGGGAATAAATTAATGGTGTAGTTCAGGGGTGCTCAGACCCGGGCCCACCAGCCAAATGTGGCTCCCAGCCACCATGTCCTCTCACCTGCAGGGCTCCTCACTGGCCTGTGGCCCTGCATGCACATCCTGATCCCACAGTATGGGACTGGACAGAGGAGATGCAGAACCCCCAGAGCCTGATCCCCATATGCAGGACTTGGAAGAGGTAGTGCAGGGCTCTCGGAGCCTGATGTCCACATGGGAGACAGGGTAGAGATGGTGCAGGGCTCTTTGAGCTGGACTCCTGCACATTTGACCAGGCAGAGGTGGTATGGGGACTCTGGAGCCTGATGATCATGTGTAGGATCTGGCTGAGGCAGTGTGGGGACCCTGGAACATGTTCCCCATGCATAGGACTGAATACCGGCAGCATGGAGCCCAATGCAAGCATGTAGGACCAGGTGGGGAGTGGTGGAGTAGGATCCCAGTGCCTTACCCTGGTTAGGGGGTGCTGATCTAGCCTGAAGATTGGCCCCAAAACTGTCATCTGGTCAGTCAGGCCAAAAGACTGAGTACCCCTAGTTTAATATCTTGTAAATTGCTTCCCCTACCCTACACTTTGCCTCCTGGAGTCTTTTAGTTATACTGCTCAGACTGATTTCAGGTCCCCAGACAAGTATGTATACATATAGAGGTACCCTCAGAGGAGGCGGAGACACTTCTTTTTGTATCATTTTTTAATATTTCTTGAAACCAGTCAGATCTGTACTAGCTGCTTTGGATAAATGACTCTGATTCTTATTTCCTTGTACTGCTTTTCAACATCTTTTATGGCTGTTCCTCTTATGCCACATTTCAAGGTGCTCTCATATACATTGTCTGTCAACTCTTTTTGTGATGTTATTTAAAAATAACCACCCCATTCTACAGTGGCTTCTATCATAGTGATCTTTTCATGTCCCAGTTGGAAGGATCAACTCTGAACCTTAGTTCAATATCTACTCTAAACGTGACAGGGCCTGCATTTTCTCATATTTGCCTCTCACATTTGTTTAGCTTGTTATCAGTTATGACTTACTGCCAGATTTATGTTGATTAGTCACACTTAGCTGAGAAGATATTTCTAATTTTCTAACAAATCTTCAGACTAAAGAAACATACAACCAGTTAATACTGAGATGGACTGTATCATCTGTTTTGGTCTCTATTTACATAAAAAACCATCCATCTTTCCATAGTACTTTAATATCATTCATTTGGGGTTTATATTGGAGATCATGTGAAAAATCAATTTCAAACAGGAGCACATATTATGACATTATGGTGACATTTGCAAAACACCAATAACCAGCTCAACTGACATAGAATAAAGTATCATTAAAACAAATTGCATTTTTATTTATTTACAAGACATAAAAGGTATGTTGGCCAATTGTCCTTTTACAGTAGTTTTATACCATTGCAACTTTATCATTGTCAATTTCCTTACCCTTCATTTATACTTATGTAAATAAATAGAATCAAGGCCATAGATTTTAAAAGGTAAGACTAATGCCATTTCCCCCTATTATCAACAACATACGGTGCATTGTTTTTCTAATGAATAAATTTATAGTTTAGGATCAAATGATCCTTCTTTAATTACATGATTCTTTTCTCTCACCTCATAGTACACATTTTTAAATACTAATATTCTTTATATTTTTTAAATACTAATATTCTGTCTATTTGTTTGTGGTCCAGTGGGAGGTGAATATGAGCTTATCCTACATACATTTATATCACATTAAAAGCCAGAGGGTTTGTGTAAATCTGCATATTCTGAATCCCTACTTGAATTGTTACTGAAGTGAAAGAAATGTAAATTTAAAATTAAAAAAAAAAGACCAAGAGAATATTTAATTATCAAATTTGCTGCTGGTTAAGTGCGCTTCCAATTATCTTTATTTATTTATTTATTACTGTGGAAAAGCTGCAACAGGAGATAATTCTTAATCCATGACTTGTTCTTTGTATTTACTTTTCCTGCTCCTCCTCCTCTTGGATTTTTATGTCTTAGTAAAAGCTCTGTATTGGGAAATGACAGATGCCAATCCTGCTACTTATGAACAGGAAGTTGTTCTGATTTTAGAAATTTATGGCATGAGATGGTGGATGTCAAGGAAACTATGCTATAGTCTATGCAAACCTTAGTTGACTACTTAAGCAATTGCCCAATATTTGCTTTTCTTTTTTAAGGTATTTAGTGGTTTTCATAAAGGACATTTAGAATATTTTTCTGGATATGTAAGTGCCTGAATTTATCTAACTGAACTGCTGACATCCAAATCATCACTGGAAGGCTGATGCCACATTTAAAAATTGGCAAATCTCACAATTATTGTTTGCTACAAAAGGAAAACCTCTCAAAATTTCACAGAAATTTTGCACATGCCATTATGGAGACTACCTTATGGAAACACTCAGTTTCATGACTTGAGTCAAAATATCCAGGTCTTTGACTCTGTTTGTGGTGAACTAACTGTGTTCTCAGCTTTTTCAATTTATATATTCCACAATGGATGGAATAAAATATAGGAAAGGTGTTGTGAAAATATACTCCTTGGGCCCCCTGCCAGCCCAGGGATGCTCTGTCCTGACTTGAGATACTGCAGTCCCAGGTGCATGTGAAGATGATGCACCCAGGAAGCTGCTGACTCCGGTGCAAACCGTGCCAGAGTTTATTCAGCTGCATTAATAGTGCATGTTGATACACTCAGTAAGTTGGGGTGGGCAGGATCATTGGGGGCTGGCAGGTCTGGGGGAGGTTTTGTGGGATCGGGTGGGTGTGGCGACTCCCTGGTCAGAGATTAGTGAGTTGGGGGGGGGGGGGTTAAAGCATGTTTTGGGAAGATGGAGGGCAGTGGGGTAGGAACTTGCTGAGGTAAGCGACTGGACTTTCAAGCTCTGGAGCTACACTTTGAACATGTGCACGTTTAGTAAATTGGACTAACCCATGTCCTATTTAACTTATAGCATTTCCTGAGCTAAGTTAGATCTGGCCAGCCATGTTTTGCCCTGTAGAACCTCTCCTATTGTGTGTATAGATTGGCACTTAGATCAATCTAACCCTAGTTAAGTTGATCTAAGTGAACCTCTTCATGTACCCTAAGAGGCTCCTGAACTGATACAACAAAAATATTTGGAATGGAATTTGAAAAGCTAGAAATGTGAGGTTGTCTTAAATTCAGCACAATAGAATATTTTTTGCACAATAGACTATGAAAGTTTAACATTGTTTGCACATTAAAACCTTTTTTTTTTCATTTAAAGTTGGCTGTGTTCTCAGGTCTAATAATACTCAACACATATGATATTTTGATATTTCATTCTGATATACATCAATTCTTTTATCAAACTTAAGTTTTGAAAATTTTAAGGAAACCACACTTTTGCAAAGATATCACATACTGAAAGGTTTTGAGCAACTCTTTAATACAAAATATATTCTGTCCAGTGACCTTCATGAAAATATTTCCTTGCATTCAGATGTGATGGAGTCCACTCGTCTTTGAATACTTCTGTGTTATTCTCTATCTTCTGAAAAGGAACATGTTCATTAGACTACATGGACCGGGTACATGCTATTTTTAAAAAGTTCCCAGTGGAGATACACTTTTATCCTACACATGCAATTAATGTGCACAAATAAATTCCGTAGCTTATTGCCCTGGAGTTTTTTGCTCTGAGGCATGCCATTTGAACATGTTCACAGAACCAAAAAACTCTGGAGTATGTTGTTCTGGAGTTTGTGTATGGAACACATTGAGCCCTGTCAGAGTAGCCCCAGCTGGCAGCAGCCCCGGGGTGCTGTGACTGGGCTAAATGTGCTGCAAAGGGGCTGAATGGGGCAGAAGGCCACTTCAGTGTGGGGCTAGCCAGCTGGCAGTCCACACACTGAAGCCTCCTCATGCCCCAGCCAGTGAGGTAGTGTCTACACCTGCACTGCTGTACACACACAAACAAACTCTGGATCAGGCTAGTACAAGTGTATAGAAGTAGTAGCCTGTCCAGAGTTTATTAGTTTTGTGTGCCCTAATAGGGGCGCATGTGTAGATGCAAAAACATTTACCATGGAGCTATTTAGGCAACTCCACACTAAATGTCACAAGTAGACACCCCTCCATCACCTTCCCTGGGTATGATTTATGTAATTTAGAAAATTACGTTTAGAAGGGAACTCAGAAGGTCATCCAGTCCAACCTCCTGGTCAAAGCAGGACCACCACCAATTATATCATCCCAGCCAAGGCTCTCTCTATCTGGGTCTTAAAAACCTCCAAGGATGGAAATTCTACAACCTTTTCAGGTGCGTCTACAAGAGACACTTTATTGCACAGTAAAACAGTTCAGTGCACAGTAAGCATGTGTAAATCTGCTCCCAGTTAGCTGGCCAGCAATTGGCAGGAGATTGCTCTCTGCCCCAGGATCTGCCTAGTGCTAGTGCTGAGAATCTTCTCTCCTAGTGACAGCTCTGTGACTGGTGGTGGCAGAGGCCCATTGCAGAGCCTCAGGAAGTGGGAGCAGTTTGTTGCTAATAGCAGCAAGTCAGCTCTTCTGCTTCTCTGAATGTATAAATGCCTGCCTGGGAGCATTTTCTCATGAGTAGTTTGCTCGCAAATAAACTGCTCCTGGATCTAATGCACATCTAAATACACGGTGAGTACCTGTTCCATTACATCACTACCCTCCTCCTGAGAGTTTTTCCTCATATCTAGCTTAAACTTCCCTTTCTACAACTTGGGACCATTGATCCTTGTCCTGTCATCTGCTACCACTGTGAACAGTCTAGCCCCATCCTCTTTGGAAGCACCCTTCAGGTAGTGAGGCTATTATTAAATTCCCCCTCAAACTTGTCTTCTCCTAACTACATAAGGATAGTTTCCTCATAAGTCATATGTCTCAGCCCCCTAACCATTTTCATTACCCTCTGCTGGACTCTTTCTCCAGTTTGCCTACATCCTTTCTGTAGTGTGTGAGAGGGGAAGGAAAGGGGGTCTGTGACAAGGGGCCTTCCTGACTAGGGGCCTATTGTCATAAGTCTTGCTTCCCAGGCCCCTTATGATGTTTCTTTCCCTGCACTGGATTCTCTCCAATCTGTCCATGTTCTTCTTAAAGTGTAGGACCCAAAATGGGACTTAAGTACACTAATGCAGAATATAAGAGAAAAATCACTTTCCTTGATTTGCAAATGATACTTCTGTTACTACAATCCAGTGTGCTGTTTGCTCTTTTGGCTCATATTCAGAATTTTTTTTTATTAATTGTTTTTTGTAACCTCAGGTCCTTCTCTGCAGTACTTTAGCCAGTCATTCCCCAGTCTGTATTTGTTAGTCAGGCATGACTTGTTCTTGGTGAATATTGTCTCTAATCAACTTTTTCTCCTCTAGGTGTCTTATCATAGAGTCCTCAAGCACATGCTCCATGATCTTTCCAAGTATTGAGGTCATGTTGACAGGTCTATAATTCTCCAGATTCTCCTTCATTCAATTCTTAAATATAGGCATTACATTTGCCCTTTTCCAGTCATCTGGAACCTCACCTAACCTATACAGGTTCATAAAAAGACTAACTAACAGCTATGAAATAACATCAGCTAATTCCCTCAGTATGCTATGACGCATCCTAACCAGTCCTGCCAAATTATAGGAATCATACAAAATTTGGGTGGACCCAGGAGGACATCTAGTCCAATCCCCTGCTCAAAGTATGACCATCCACAACTATATCATCCCAGCCAAGGTTTTGTCTAGCTGGGTCTTAAAAGCCTCCAAGGATGGAGATTCCAAAACCTGTTCCATTACTTCACTATGCTCCTCATGAGATAGTTTTCCTAATATCTAACCTAAGCTTCCCTTGCTGAAACTTGAAATCATTGGGCACTTTTATACATGCTCCAAGGAGTGGTGGTACTCTGAGCCACCCCATCTCCTGTATCTGCTCATTGAACAAACTTTAGTTCAAGTGCCTCCAGCACCATTTTTAATCATGGGGACTTTGATATGTGAGATGCAAGAGGCTGATTCACGAGGCTTTGACACGCAAGACATAGGAGTCAATTAATCGAGTCTACACCTAGACACTTGGATCCCAGTGTGTTGGAGAAACCTTGGCACTCGTGTATAGGCACACTTTTTTCCTTGTTCTGTCATCTGCCACCACTGAGAACATCCTCTTTGGAACCATCCTTCAGGTAGTTGAAGGCTACTATCAAATTCCCTTTTAGCCTTCTCTTGCCCAGACTAAGTGAACTCAGTTCCCACAGCCTCTCCTCATAAGTCATGTGCCCCAGTGCCCTAAATATTTTTGTTGCCCTTCACTGGACTCTTTCCAACTTGTCCACAGCCTTTATATAGTGGAGGGCCCAAAACTGGATATAGTACTCCAGATGTGGCCTCACCAGTGAAAATAGAAGGCAATAATCACTTCCCTACTTCTCCTACTAATGCAGCCCAGCATGCTGTTATCTTTCTTCACAACAAGGGCACACTAGTGGCTCCTTGTCAAGCTAGGAAATTAAAGCAGGAAAAACTCTTGAAAAGAGAGGTTAATCCTACCCCTCCCCACCCCCCACAACCTCAGGTAACCAGAGGATCACTGCAGGCATGTTCATCAGCACACCACATTTTTTGAGACTGCCTTTTGATTGGACATTACCTCAGAATGTTGTCAACAGCTATTATATATTAAGAAAAGGAAAGAAGACAAGACACACAAGATTTTGTAGCAGACTCTGGGAGATCTATTCAAGAAATGGTTCAAACCTACCAAAGTGTCTAAAGCACAGATATGTGACCTTATTCTAGAGCAGTTTTTGGCTGACCTTGAGGAACCAACACAAAAGTGGGTTAGATGTCACTGTCCAAATATATTGGCGGAGGATCTGCACCTGTCTGAAGACTTTAAAAGTGCTGAGGCTGATCCACAATAAGAGAGAAGTAATAATGGAGGAATGCCTCTGAGTCCTAAGAACCTAGGTAGGAGAATAGTGAGTAGAGAATAGAGAGATGAGGACAATACCTCAACTAAGGATTATCTGTTTCCATTGTGGTCAACTAAAACATGTTGCCAGGGACTGTTTTACTAGCTTGAGGTACTGTCTGTTATCATAAGAGATGATGGGAGAACACAAAGAGGATAGAAGTATAATGCAAGATCAAACCCAGATAGAAATGATGGATTGGAGTCTGGGCAAAGCTATGGGGGCCCTGAAATGGAAACAGCCCATGGTCTTAGTAGAAGTGGCTGGTAAATGGGTGCAACTGATAGTGGACACTGGCTGTGCACAGTCTTTGGGTAGAATTAGTCTTTTACTATGTGGGGAAGGCAGGAGGATATCTCCCATTAGAATGATCTACATGCATGCCTGTGCTTCTACATATGAACATTAGAAAGTTCCAGTGACCATTGAGGGATTTACTAAACACCTTTAGGAATGGCACCCAATGCCATACCCCATGGTGTTGGGGAGGGAATGGCCAGACATGTATGATCTTTTGGAAGCCCTTTGAGCTTGAGAAAAATATTAAGCTGGGTTATTAGGGGAAGGATCATGAGTTCCAAAGTGGGAAGGAGAGTCTTAGTTATTCTGCCCAGTTCAATCAATAAATTCCTTACCTGTCAGCAAGGCCCTTTTGAAACTGTGAGGCAGGTGGGCACTGTAGATTATGAAGTCCTTAGACCAAGATATAAAAAGGAGAAACAAATTTACCATGTCAATTTATTGAAGTTATGGAGAGAAAGAAAAGGTTTATTTGTTACTCTGGTCCCAAAGAAAGATGAGTTTGGCCATGACATAGAAAGGAATGCAGGGACTACTCACTTGGAGGACTTAGGGGGTCAGCTCTCAGCTTGAGAAGTTAAGAAGACTGAGAATTCACAGACGTCTTTAGTGAAGCCCCAGGAAGAGTTCAAGGAGTAATATATAAAATCTGACTCTAGAAGGGAAAATAATTTGTGAAAAAATGTGCAAGATCCCATAAAATAAGTACCAGCTGACCAAAGAGGAATTGAATAGGATGTTACAACAAGTTCATTATGGTATCTCATCCACGGCGAAGTCCTCCAGCAGCGGTGCGTAAACTCAATGGGGCAATCCCACGATGCATGGACTTTAAAAAGTTAAATCTCATCACACCACGTGATGTTTTCCCTGTGCCCCATGTAGGAAATATCTGAGAATGAATAGGAAAGGCGAAGTTTATCTCAGCATTTGACCTGGCCATAGATTATTGGCAAAATTTCTTGAGGGTAGTGGATCAGGGAAAGATGGCCTTTGAAACACTTTGGGGCTTATGTTAATTTAAGAGAATGCCTTTTGGTCTGAATGGAGTGGCAGCCACCTTTCAATAACTTGCAGATTGGATACTGGATCCCCACCAGGGTTATGCTGCAGCGTATATTGACAATTTAATAGTCTATACAGAGGGGTAGGAACAACATGTACAGGCGGTGAGACCAGTCTTACAGAAACTTTGGCAGGCTGGCTAACCCTAAGAAATGTGCCCTGGGTCAAGTAGAAATCCAATATTTAGGTGTCTTAGTGGGGCAAGGTTGAATAAAGCTACTGGCAGATAAAGCTGAAGCCATAAAAAATCATCCTCCTTCGTGAAGTAAGAAACCAATGAAAGCATTCCTTGGATGGGCCAGCTATTATCATAAATGTATTCCACATTTTGCAGCGACAACTAACCCCCTTACTGATACCAACAAGGGAAGAGGAAATGGACCTATAACCTTGGACAAAAAATGTGAACATGCATTTAAAGCAGTAAAGGCAGCTCTGTGCCAGGTTGTTGTGTGACATGCACCTTATTACTCGCAGCCTTTCATTTTACAGTTGCATCAGAAGAGGTTGTCGAGACAGTTCTTTCACAAGCTATAGGAGAGGCCAAGTGGTCTGTGGCTTCTGCAAGTCAGAAGTTGAATGACCAAGAAAAAAGTTATGCTACCATTAAATGAGAGTGTCTGGCTCTTAAATGGGGCATTGAATACTTCAGAAACTACCTACTGGGTAGGGAATATAAATTAATCTGGCCCATGGCTCATTGAAGTGGCTCCAATCAGCTAAAACAGACATATCAGGCTTACCTTTAGGAGCTTGGGTTAAGTTCCAGGCTTGAGATTCTGCTGTTTTGATTGGTGGAGCCCATCCACCAATCAGGAGGCAGCAAGGAGTGAAGTCACACCCCTTTGCTGAGGAGAGTGTGGGGAGGAGCTCCTGCTGGACCTGATTGTAGACTGCAACACTGTCAGGTCTGAAAGAATTCTGGGGCAGAGCCCTGAAGAGTGTAAAAGGAGCTGCATGCCCAGCATGAGGGAGATGCATCAGGGACAGAAAAGAGTGAAGAGGGAGGCTTAAAAGAGCTGAGCAGAGCTGCTCAGCAGGGCAAAGCCATAGCCCAAAAGTGCCCCTGAAGACTTCTATTGGTGGGGAACAGCAGACGGCTCCAGCAGGTAGGCTCTCAGTGCACAGCACAGCACACGGCATCCAGACCCTGGGAGTTGCATGAGGCAGCTTGAGTCTGCAACCTCTGGCATGTGGCCAGAGACACGGTACACAGGATAGTGCACAGAGCAGGATCTTTGGCGTGCTAGGGCAGCTCAGGCCACCCTCCAGCTTGCTGAATCTCATGAGATTTCTTCTGGTCCAATCCTCCAATTTGTAGAGATTGTTGCCTTGAGGGGTCAGGCCAACATTCAGGATCTCAATATTGCACTGTTAGACAGGAGGTCGTGGTGTACAACTGCACATGCACACATAAAAGTCAATTAAGCACACACTCACTAGGTGCAGACAGCCCTATTAGGCATACACACTCACACAAACAGCTCAGGCACATACACAATACATCCCAAAAGTTAGATACACATCACTAATTCGTATATCATGCACACAATGCCATATTATATATATATATATATATATATACACACACACATATATACCAGTTACCAACACTTGCACATTCAATACACACACATGGATTACTAATTAATGTACTGCTCACAAACAGTGATATCTATACATGTATATGTATATGTGTGTATTCACTAATTTACACACATACCACCCACCTACACATACACACAAGTGAGTTCATAAATTGGGTATTTTGATATGTATGTATGTATGTGCTTGGTGTACTTGGGATACCTGGGGAAAGGTTAAGGTAAGAAAGCAGAAGTGTAGGCACTTAAAGTGACCAAGACCGGGATTAGAACTGGTAGACTACAGGGGTCAGGGCTGAAGAACTGAGGCTGGGGATAACTTTAGGTTAATTGATCTTAATTGATTAAAAGATGACACCCAAAGCCTGCAGAACAGGGAACCAATTCCAGCACAGCTACAGGGGAGCTGAAAAGGTTGGTAGGGAGAGGGAAAAATGGGACTAAGGGAAAGTGTGGGTGTTAAAGACGGGCTCTGGGAAGCTAGAGGATGGCTCCAGAGCAGCTAGAGAAGTTGCAGGGAATGGCAGTAGGTGCTGAAAGCTGAAGAAAACTGGACAGCTAAGAGAAGCTAGGAAGCTGCGGGGTGGGGGGGGAGATTACAGAAGGTGCAGGGGAAGCCTGAAAACAGAGAGATGGACAGCAGAAAATCACAGGAAAAGCAGCAGGCGGCAGGGCAGCAGAGAGTCACAGGGAAAAGGCAGTAGGAGTAGGAGAGGCTGAGAGGTGGCAGACAAGGGGAGATGGAACTGGAAGGAGATGGGGAAACTAGCAGAGAGGGTGGGGACTAGAGCTGAGAGAGAGAGAGAGAGAATGAGGCTGGAATTTAAGATAAGGAAGGGACTGGGTTTCAGTAAAACATGACCCAACTCAGGTTTACAAATGACAGTGGTTTTATTGAACAGGGGAGATGGTGACACAATGTCTTATTGGCTCCCCTGCACCCCCCCACCCCCACACACACAAGGGCAGCAGGGGTTAAAGAGGCTTGGTGCAGGAACTGAAGTCCACTGAAATCCATTAGGAGAGAGAGAGAGAATCCAAACTGTAGGAGGAGGTATGCAGGTAATATCTACCTATCCCAGGCTGCAAAGGGGTCCTTGTCCAGTAGATGTTGTCCAGATGGGAGTTGCTGGCAGAGCCTCTGAGTGGACAGGTGGTGTGGCATGGTGGTGGTCCAGACGGAGAGGGCGGTTCACTGGGTCTGTCTTCTCTGCCCCTTTTTACAGGGGCAGACCTTGTGTGACCCTAGTGACAGGAGGCATGCCCAGGCAAGGGTAAGCCCCTGGCATACTGAGCATGTGTGCTCCATGCAGGGATGTGCAGTTTTGGGTGTCTGTAATGGTGAGAGATGCTGGTTCTGCAGGGTCTTCTGTTTTCCAAATGCTGGTTTCTTGTCTCTGTTCCTGGGTGAGATCAGTGGTTCCTGAATGAATCAATGCGAGGTGATGGCCCAGTCATTACACGTCATTCAGTAGAGGCCTGCTCCCATTGTGTTTCAATCATGCCCAATCATTCTTATTCATCAGGGAACCAATTTACATGGCAGGAGTACACTGAGTCATATTGTTGCAACATGGGATGCCCAGGCAGAGGACAGAAGATAGAGGCTTGACATACAAAATGGAAACTTGACATGACTATGGTTCAATTACAAACAGAGGCCTAAACCATACAATATCCATATGAAACAAAAAAAAATCAATACAAAAATGATAATAATACAATATACAACAGTAAAAATTATTGCAAACCTAATAATAATAAAGCAATATAAAACAGTGGATATCCAAAACCAAAAACTTTCTACTAAAATAAAAATGTTTAAAGCGTATCCTAAGTTTGAGCTCACTTATATTTATCTATAGGGAACAGAGAGGGAGAGAAAAAGTCAGAAATTGACAGGTTGGGGAAGGGCAGGGAATGCAATAAATATTAAAAAAAAAAGAAACTGGGGGTTTTGCTACAAGATCTATTTGAATCCTATCCCTACCTTCCAGTGCATCTACCACTCCTCCAAGCTTGGTCTCACCTACAAACTTGCTGAGAGTGCACTCCATCCCATCTTACAGTTTGTTGATAAAAAGTGAACAAAGCTGGCCTGAGGACTGACCCCTGTGGCATTTCACTTGATACCGGCTGCCAACTAAATATCAAGCCATCGATTACTGACAATCCAGCAAGTTTTCTATCCAACTGACAGTCCATTCATCCAACCTCTACTTCCTTAGCTTGCTTGCAACAAAGTTGTGGGAGACCATATCAAAAACTTTGAGAGCATCTGTCTTCAAAGCAATGCCTAATGTGTTTTGTCATTAGTCTCTGACAGTGGTTCTCAACTAGATTGGTTTGACACCCTGCAGAGCCTTGAGATCCTTTTGTAGGAGACACAAGGTGCTATGCAATTTTAGCACTGTTTGGTGTGCAAATATGATTCACGAGATAATTCCAGAGATTTCAAATAAGAATTCACAGTGTTAAAACAATTGTGACCTGCTGTGGTTTTTCTGAGTCCTTTGCAACAGAAAAAAAATTGCTCTATTATCTTTCTGTAGCCAAAAACTGAGTGAAAACTATGAGCTGACTTTTCCAATAGGTGCCTTGGGTCTATTAAGTGGGTGCTTTATGCCTAATGAAGGCTGCCTTGAGTTTTATCATAGGGTGCCTTGAGTCTGAAAAGGTTGAGAACTACTGCTCTAAGCTATTGAACTCCTTTCCTATTTTTGCACTCATCATCTGTAGCTGCTCATATTTGTCAAGACTGAAGTAAATGGGATAGTGAAAGTATAGGCAAAGCCCTATTTTTAGGTACACTCTGTAGAAAGAAGGACAGAAAGTCTCTCAGTTCAGCTAGGCTAAAACAACAGTCAAACCCTATTAAAGAAAAGGGGATAAGGATATAAAAGAAGGGCGGGGGGGGGTTGGAAATCAAATAATTCAATTTCTAATAAAATTTTGGAAACTCCTTTTTTTTCTGTTACACGTTTTTCTATTCAATGCACTATGTCACATGGGATAGGTCCTATCTAAATTAACAGCTGTCAAGTTTGGCATCAAATCAAATAGAGATTTTTTTTTTAATTCCCAATGTGCTGTCACATTGCACTAAGGCATACTGAAGTCATGACTCTTGACATATGGCCAAGCATTCTATCATGTGAAGTCTTTCAGTGTAACATCATGTGGTACACTGAAAACATTTCATTTTAAAAAAAAAAGGTTGGCAAGTATTTCTTGAATACAAATAAACTTTTATCGGTAATTAGCAGATGAAATTGTTAATGGGAATCAGCTAAATTATGTGTTCAGATTTTTCTTTTTATATTACCGATGAAGATTTGGGTAGCAAGTATTCAAGCTGTAATGCATCTCTGTTCTTCACTAAATGAGGCATTTTATAGGAAATTCTTATATAATTCTTGGGGCTTAAACCTTCTCTTTGGAGAGTAAAAGTATGCAAGAACCACAGAATTACGATGTCAAGTGCACCCTTATCTCTTTTTTGGTTTCACACACGACTACACACACACACAGAGTCACCAGATCCATGGAATTAAGAGGCTGAAAAGCAAGCTAAGGGTATGATGGTAGATGGTAAGATCCAATGAACTCTCACCATGGCAAGACACTCATTGGCTCCACTGGGTACTGGATTAGGTTTATAGGAAAGAGGCAAAATTTACTTAAAAGGCAGACAAAATACTTCATCTTCAGCTCATGCAGTCTCAGAAACTGCTATCCTGTATCAGAAGAGCTCAGAGAGGGAAGTTTTAATGAGACTCCATATGTCATGCTTGGATCTTCCAGCACTGCCCCTTCTTAGTGAGCTCTGGAGATATCATTGGACAAAGACAGTCATAATAGATATAACAGGACAGGTATAATAGACGCATGCCCAGGTGCTACAAAGGCCAGCTGTTAATTTATTTATTTAGTGTCTATGCTGCCCTTCCAAACAAAGGCTCAGAACAACTTACAATAAGAGAGCAAAAAAACTTATAAAATGGGAGAGCGAACAAGAGAACACAACAACTTAAGAGGCAAATGAAATATCAACATAAAACAGAAAACTCCAGCTTAATAGATGGATGCCTAGGGCTTCAGCTCTTGACTTATAAATGATGTCAACTTCTCAAGATTTCACTTGAAAAAATGTTTCTAGACCTCATAATTACAAAGAAAAGCATGAGGCATGACCTGAATATAAATCAATGCAGTCATTGTTGCCCCAGTCTGCAAGTAGCTTCTGTAAGGACATATTCGAGACCTTGACATCTGTGCCTCCAGCCTGTGTATATCCTGCATTACATAAAGATAAGAATTGTATGTTGATGTTGTAAATGTGCAAATAAAATAATAGAATGTCTGGGTTAACCTCATGCAAGGACAGACTTACAAGGATAGTTCCCATTTTTTTGGCTGAGTTAAACCGAAAAACACTGACTAGAGCCTTGTTGGGCTTGAGCCTTGTTGAGAAGAGCAGCATATAAACTGAATAAATAAGTATCCAATAAGGAGGCCAGGAGCAGTGGGGAGAGGAGGGACACAGGCGCACGTGTGCCCTTCCCACACGTGTGCCTCCTTTCTGGACCCGGAG
>NW_017728886.1:114778244-114793090 GCF_001723895.1 Crocodylus porosus
ACACGCAGCATCTTCAGTTTGCTTGAGCTCCCCTACTCTACATGGCCGTTCCTTGTGCCAAACACTGGGTTGACTCTGCCCCTAGCTCACACTGGGCAACTTGATCCCAATCTCACTTGTGAGGCTAGCCCATGTACTGCTCTTCAGGCCACCCTTGCAGCTCTAGTCAGTACGCTGCTAACAAAGTCCTTCAAACTATCCTGGCAACCCTATTTTGCACCTCCCCCCCACAGTCCTTCAGTTGCCTTTTTGCATCCTACTCTGTGTGGGCCTCCACACCAATACTACCCTGCTTGGGGCCTCCAGGGTCTTACTCCCCTGCGGGGCTCAGGTGCCTTTTGTTAGTGTGCCAGTCCCACACTGCTCTCACAATCATCTGCTCTCTATCACCCACCAGATGGTGGAGGCAGGGTTTAAAGAACCCCTAGGCACCTTTCACTGGGGGGGTGGTAAGTGGTCTGGTATTTCTTGGGGGCTGTCCCACCACAGACAGTCCCACCAGACCCCCCTTTCCCATCAGGGTTAAGTTTGAGGTCATGCCCAGGACCAGGATCCTCCTATCATCCCCATAGCTCCTGCCCTTTCCTCTAAGATGTTTCTTGAGAAGTAGCTCATCAAGATGATGTTAGTGCCTTGGAGGCTGGCACCAAAATTCTGCCACAGCCTGTGTGAACTGAGTCCTAAAATGGCCGCTGTAATCAAGCACCTGCTGGTTGCCTGCACCCAAATGTGCACCCCCACAGGGGCAAACTGGACATGGTACTAGCTGTGGCCTCACCAGTGCTGAATTGAAGGGAATAATAATTTCCCTTGATCTGCTGGCAGAATTCCTATTAATGCAGCTCAGTATGCTGTTTGCCTGCTTGGAAACAAAGGCACACTGTTGGCTCATATTCAGCTAATTGTCTGCTGCAATCCCCAGGTCTTTTTCTACTGAGCTGCTGCTTAGCCAGTTGGTCCCCAGGCTTTACCAGTTTCATGCCACTAGTTGTTCAGCTAGAAACAGAAGCAATAACCTGTTCAATTTTTAAGGGATCCTGAGGGAAGTAGGTGCCTAAGGCCTGATGCTATTTTGTGCATGTCAGAAGCTACAAAATGTGGAAAATGCTGAAAATTTACAGGAACCTGGCCTGTAAATTTTTTGGCTGCTAGAGCAAGGCACTAAGGGAGAAATTCTGTTACCTTTCATGTGCGTAATGGCAGTGTTGCGGTCATGTAAGTGCCATTTTTGGTATTTACACAGAGTTGGCAATTCTAAATGGATACTAAGCATGTGCAGAAGGCTGCACACTCCTCAGGCAAGTAGGCAGTCACTTATGCTTGTCCTTGAGTTTAAGTCCTGGACAAAATGAGGAGGACCGTCACATGTTTTATCCCCAATATCTAAAAATCCACACTGCAGAGGTGATAGAATCACAAAATGTGCTCATCGTGAACCTACAGTAATTTGAGGTGTTTGTGGAATGTCACGCATGGGTTTTTTTGTTTGTTTGTTTTGCTGATATGGCATATGTCTGTACGTATAGGTGTAGCATCAAGTTGTATTTAGTCTTACTGTTCTTGTGTTTATATAATTGTGTATAGTCTTATGTTACTTCATATAAATGTATCTTTTATATGGCATAATATAACTAGGATTACATACTATGAAAATGTTTTTCAAGTGTCACTCCTTAGAGAATGAGTTTCATACTGTGGAGAGGCTCAAAGCCTAAATGTCTGAGAAAAATAATCATAGAGAACTAGCATCCAACATAGGTAAGTTTAATGATTAGTCAAATAGGCCATTGCAGATATGGTCTAAGGCATATGAGGCAAGTCTTCCAGATAATGATGAATTTACATTTTTTAAAAGAGAGACCTGTGGCAAAAATGATACCTATGGATTCAAGAAAAGAAATTTTTCACAATGGAGAAATTAAGTGAGAGACAGTAAGCTTAGGATATTGGATTAGTAATCATTATGTCTGAAAGGATATAAATATTTTTCTGGTTATAATTAGTTCATAAAAGACGGGTCTGGTAAACATGTACACCCTTTATCAGGCAGGAAGTCCTCCCTTTTTGTGTCCTTTTGACAAAGATTTTAGCAGAAGTCACAGATTTGTTTGAATCTCATAGGGCTGCACCATGAGTACTGCTGCTATGACCTAAAACTTGCAACTTATGGGCTGTCAACTCATACCTTAGGACCTATGCCACCCCAGCCCTGGGTGGGAAGTTATAAGCATTGAATATGCATACAAGAATGCAATGGATAATGTATGTAAATGGCCAATTAAGAAACCAGACATAAGTTTCACCTTGTGAGCAAGTTTTTATTTGAAACTAACAGGATGTAAGGTGCTTTGGTCCCTCAACCAGTGGGTTGAGTATTATGACTGGCAGGAGAATATGTAGTAGATCCTGACAGGAAGATCAGAGGCAAGAACTGCTTTATAACCAATCAAGCTATGATGGAGCTGCATTCTTAGGTTTAAGAAGCAGGGTAAAATCAGGCTATAGTTCTGATATTTCATTTTGCTTTTTTTTCCCTTATACCTCTGCCTGCATCTTTATGTATGGTTATGGATTTCTTATGTTTGATCTTGTTTTTATAACAAATCCTTTTGGTATCTTTTATACCTTACTACTGTTAGTGCTAAGTGTGATTTCAGAGCATTTTCCCATACTGGCAGGCTTCTTCCAAGGAAGTGGTGGGCCTATCATTTCTGAGCTAATGACCAGACAAGGGAGTGATTCTTCTAACTGGCAAAATCCCCTCTGCTAAAATCTGGCAAAAATACTGAAAGAGGTGGGTAAAACTGAGGCACCATTGGACAGGGAGGTGACGTTTGGAGCATTTCAGTCTATCCTCAGTGGTCAAGCAGCAGATGACAAGAGAGCACCCCAGGGTGGGCCCCCCAGGGTATTCTCACAACTTCAGAACAGGGGAACCTCTATGTGGGAGGAGTGAAGAGGGGAGATGCAGTTGCATCCCACTTTGTTTCCTGCTCTACCCAAACTTTAAATCCACCTGCCTGGGAGGGGAGTGGAATTTCTATTCAGGCAGTACAGAATGAGTCGATTGACTTCGTAGCTCATTTTCATCTACCTCATTCCTGCTAATAACTCTTAATTCCATATGAATTCTCTCTCCTTTTTTAGTGCTCTGTTGTTCCATCATTCAAACTTTTCCTCTGCTATTTTGCTGCTGTTGGCTATTCCTAGTAACTTCTCTCTTTTATTTCACAGCCCTTCAGACTATTTGTAGCTTCAGCTAAAAACTTAACTCAGGTATGGCAATATTGACTCAGGTATAGAAATGACTTACAGTTAAGTCTCGGAGGCACTGTCAAGATGATAAAGAAGACTAGATTTTGTGTTATGAATTTGAATAGGGTATATTCATTTAGCTATAATGACTAGAGGACAAACAAAGCAATAACATTTGCCCATTTTGACCATTTTATGTTTCTTATGTTTTTTAAACTTAATATATAATCTAGCAACTTAGTGAACATTCTAATAAAGTTATATTTGTTTTTTTTCTTTGATCTTAAACTAGATAATATAACAGTAGGCCCCTAGGATAATAGTAAATCTTCTAGTTTCTTTTTCAATGAAGAAAAATATGCATCATCTTGGTGAGGGGGATAAGACAGAATCCTTAACCTCAACCTAGAAGTAGGTGGGTAGTGTAGCGTGGGATAATTCTGAGCTGGCAGATGATTCCAGGTATGCTACCTTCCAGCACTGCCAAAAGCAGATCAGCTGGGGCAACAAGATGAAGCACTTCACCACCATGGCATCTCAGAACCCTTTCACCCTTGCTTCTCCTCAGCCTAGAACCAGTACGAGCATGCCCAAAAAGTAGTCCCCCTCATGCTCCAAAGCCCCCATTTCCAAGAACTGGAAGCAGGCTACCCTGGACCACTGGGGGAAGATGGAGACAAAGGGGTGGGGGAGCATGTTCCCAAGGAGAGTGAGGTCATACAGAGCATTGGAGAGATGCTTGCTCTGGATGGCCAGCCCTTCTCCTTTGTTGGGCATCCAGCATTCAGGCAGCTCATGGCACTCATGTCCCTATCCTACTAAGTGCCCACATGAACCGCATTTAGCAGGGCAGTGGTACCCTCCCTGTATGAGGCATGCAGGGAATACTTGCAGGAGAAGCTGTGGAAGGCAGGGCTGCAGGTTGCTTTACACTTCATCTTAGACATCTAGAGCAGCTGGGGTGGAGATCATGCCTACCTCACAGGGCACTGGTGCAATCAGTCAGGCCATTGGTGGGCTCTCTGTCAAGTGGAGGTGATGGATGAGCCCCACATGGTGCAGGGGTGGCTCATTGGGCAGGGCAAGCTCACCTGCAGGTTCATAGTCACCAACAATAGGGAAAATATGGTAAAGGTAGTGTGTGATGCCAACTTTGTTGGCACCTGCTGTGTAGCACACAAGTTCCACCTCATAGTCAGGGATGCCTTGGAGGTGGACAGGTCTCCCAGTGATGGCACCATCACTAGCACTACCATCTGGATCATTTTAAAATGCAGGAATGTGGCTGGCTACATCCACCAGAGGCAAGCAGGCTGGCTTGTCTCCACCAAGGGAGTAAGGTGCTACAGGATAAACAGGCAGAGCTGAGCATTCCACAGCACAAAATCATGCAGGATGCGGAGACTCAGTGGAGCTCCACACACCTGATGCATGAAACAACATGCATCAAGCAACAGAAAGCCATCCAAGAGATGGCCTTGGTTGGGGAGAGTGGGATCAGTAGCCCCCTTAACAAAACAGAGTGAAATACCATCTCCCAGATCCTGGTGGTCCTCAAGCCATTTCTTGAGGCCACTGAGATCTTCAGCACTGGTGATGCCCTCTTTAGCCAGATGATCCCCATAGTGAAGGAGCTTCAGAATCAAATGGAGAAGTTCCAGGGAATCACTGTTCCTTGCTGGGGCAAGCCGCATTCACCAGAGGTTCAGGAACCGATGAAGTGGCTGAAGGAAGGCATCAAAAAATGGCTGGATCCACTCCAGTCCAGTATGGTTCATGTGCTCGCAGGCATAGTTTCGTAGTTGGTAGGGTTGGAAGGGACCTGAGCAGATCATCAAGTTGAACCTCGTGCCATGGGCAGGAAAGAATGCTGGGATCAAACAGTCCTGGCTAGGTGATTATCTAGCCTCCTTTTGAAGACCCACAGGGTAAGAGCGTACACCACTTCCCTTGGAAGTTGGTTCCAGATCCTAACTGCCCTGACTGTGAAGTAGTACCTCCTGATATCTAGCCTGAATCTACTCATGTGTGACCTGATGGTGATGGGAAGCCTGTGCATCAGCAAAACCCTCAATCACTGGACAGAGGTGCTGGTGAACAGAGTTAGGGAGGAAGAAGGGCAGAGGCAGGGGGATGTGGAAAAGGGTATCCACTTTCCTGTGCCAGCACTCCAACCACCAGCAAAACTTCTCTACCACAGCTGTTGCCAATGTAGGTGAAGGACATGGCTTCATGATGGTTTCAGGACTGCAAACCTCTCTGGTGAAAGGTGGGTAGGGGGCATCTGATAACTTCCAGCCACCGCAAGCATACACAGTCTTGGTTGGGGAAAACTCAGACCTGTAAAATCTTTGAGAGGCCTGAGGCTTACTGGTTTCAGTGGACTTCTGAGGGTGAAAACAGGCAGGTGGCTCAGATTTGACCTGAGGTACCCTCAACTGTTCCATGCTAGATACAAAAATTCATGAACTCAATATAGTTATTGGATTTATGATACTCTGACATCTGAGTATCATAAATGCCTGACATCTGACCCCCCCCCGATACCTCTCCACTTTTATCTGCTACATCCTTCTTCCCTCCCTCCACCCCCGCCCCCCAGCCTGTGTCTCACCCCCTGACACCTCAATTTACATTTTAACTGACTGGCTTTCTTTCATGCATACCAGCCTCTAGCTGCTTCACTATTCATTCCATACAGGAAGAGCACACACACACCAACTGCAGAGCCTTCCTCAGCCTGATGAAGGGTTTTTAAACTAGGAAGCTTGCTAAGATATATTTCTTGAACTATTTAGTTGGTCTAATGAAAGATATCAGATTAACCCAAAGATCCTGGATGTGATCTAAAACTGCACCCTGACTTCCTGCCTTGTCTTTAGACAAGACCTTGTCTGCCTATGTCTTTAGACCAACACAGCTACAACATACACCCCTTAACACACAAAAGTGATATGAGTTTTGCTTTCAACAGTTTGAGGTGCACTTTCACAGAAACCCCTGCACCTATCTTCTTGAAACGTGGCAGGCTGTATGCCCTCAGAAGGGGCTACCATCCCTGCTGCATTCATACCTGTCTGCCTTAACACACACAAGTGATACAGGTTTGCTTTCTGAACCCTGAGGTACACTTTCACAGAAGCCTGTGCATCTATCTCTTTGAAACTTGGCAGGCTTCATGCCTTCATAAGGGGCTACCATCCCCCACCCTTTTCCTCCAAATCTGCAAGAAAATGATAGAGTTATAGGTATTTTAATGATTCCCCATTATAGTCTATAACTGAATCTCTGAATCAGCGCTGAATCTCCATATCCAAATCAGCTAAATTGAATCAGGACAGTGACTCAAATCATTGAATTGAATCACTGTCCCTCCAAATTGGCCAAATCCAAATTGAGTACTTGCTGCTTTGCACAGACTTAATTATTATGGCTGTGTGAAGCTTTGATCACCAATTTGATTTGGAGGAGATTTGGCATGATTCAGCAGCCAGATCTCCAAATGTAAACCAAATCAGGAGACCCATTAAAAGGTCCAAATTGAATCTGAATCCTACAAATCAATTCAGTAAGGATTCAGAGAGATTCGGAAATATGGATCGGCTGAGGAGAGGCAGGCACAGTTGGTTAGCTGCAGGTTCTCCTGCAGCTCCTCCCACTGTGCCTGCCTCTCCCAGGTGGGGGGAGGTGTGGAATAAGTCCACATGGCTGCCCTGCCCAGACCCATCCACTGTCTGGCCCTAGCCTCCCAGCACTTAAAAAAAAACAAAAACAAAAAGCCCCAGGATCACCAGCTGCAGCAGCAGGGATCAGGGCCTTTGGGAGCTTGGGTCTCATGGCAGTGAACAGTGCAGAGCAGTGGTGGGTAGCAGGGATCAGCCCCCCCTCACCTGGCCCCCATGTGGCAGCTGCTCCATGTCATGGGTGCAGCGTGGCTTGGAAGGGCGGTGTGTGCTGTCTTGGAGCTGGGGCCACTGGGGCTGAATGGTGCCAGATTCTGGCTGACAGGTGAAGCCACCCAGCTCCCAGACAGTGCACAATGGCCTGCCAAGATGCACTGCACCTACGCGATGTGACAGCTGCTGTGCAGTTGCCAAGTGGAGTGTGGGGGAGATCTCTTCTGCCCTGCACGGCATGTGGGGGGCTCCACCATGAGCTTCCAGAGGCCTTGATCACTGCTTTTGCAGCCGGTGAGTGCAGGGTGTTTTGTTTTGTTTTTTTAAGTGCCAGTATGCTGCGGCTGGGTGGGGGATGGTGCCAGACAGGGCAGCCATGGGGGTTTCTCCCGTGGCTCCTACAGCTGTGGCTGCCTCTGCCCCAGTGGGGCGAGCTGTGGGAGAAGTCCCCATGGCTACCCTGCCCTGCCTTATCCCCTGCCTGGCCCCAGCCTCGTGGCACTTAAAAAAATAAAAAAAAAAAAAAAGTCAGGTATGCAGGTGCTACAGCAGCAGTGGATGCAGCAGTGGCTTTGGGGGCTCTGATGGCTCTTGGCAGAGCCCTCCCATGCAGTGTGGGGCAGTGGGGTTGTCCACCCCACCTTACACCCACACTGCAGCTGTCCCATGGCACGGCTTTAACATGGCTCAGCAGGGCACCATGCAATATCTGGGAGCTGGGGCAGCTCCAGGAGTCATCCAGAACCTGGGACCACTCAGCTCCAGAGGCCCCAGCTCCCAAAAAGCACTTACTGTCCTGCCAAGCTGTGCTGCACCTGCGTCTCGACGTGCCCAGTGAGACATAAAGGACACTGTCCCAGAAAAAATATCTAGTATTACAGTGTTTGAATCACACCATTGGTTCCAAAACCATATGTAAGTTTTTAGATCATTGAGAATGAAAAACAACAATCTTAGAAAGTGGAAAGCTTGACCAAAATGTCATTGCTAATGGTGTGCAAATTGTTTTAAATCTAAAGTCTAACAAGGCGATTTTAGCAATAATGGTTTGTATGCTGGTTTAATAGAGCTTACTGCTGAAGTTTGCTGTCTTAAATGCATGCTGTAACAGAAACTGGAGATGCAAAGAATGGTTTAGTGAAAATGCAGATTTACTGGACTTGGCAAGCTTTTTGACTGTGAAGCAGTAAGCTGAGAAGTAAATCCTTTCTTCAGCATTATTGTCAATCAATTAACAGGGAAAACTGTCCAAGCCACTGTTTGTTTTAAATGAACATTCTTTCAGAATGCACTGAAAAAAAATTCTGTTTCAAGAATTTCTGCAAGTGTAAAATGGCAGCTCTGAAACAACATCTAAAAGCTGTGCAGAAGCACAAGACAGAATGAATATAAGTATGAAAAGTGTGAAACTATGCTGCATTTGTAAGTGATTCAAAAGCTTTGGGAAAAAGAATTTTGACAAATTATAAAAATTCCTAGTGATGTGTATAGCCATTAATAGGCAATAATGATCCTCAATGCATCTGTCTCAGGCTCTGAACCAGAAGTGGATTTCCCTAAATAACACTGCAGATTGTAAATTTCAGCTACTTCCTCTCCTAATATATATATATATATATATATATATATACACACACACACACACACACACACACATATATGTGTGTGTGTGTGTGTGTGTGTATTGGTCTTAAATCTTTCTAGTTACTTAATGAGAATCATCTGCTACATTTGCTGTCATCAAAGTTATTAAATTTAAATTTTCCTTAAAATTTAAGTAAATGTAGAAAGGATGGAAAAATTGAGCTCTCCTATCCATTAGAGATGTTTAGGGATAGAAACAAATCACTTAACCTATTCAGTTACTGTATCTTTGTAGCTAAGATATTTTCCTCTGAAGTCCACCAATGACTATGAAATCAGTAAATATACTATAAAAATCATATAACAAAAATAATCTTGTTGGGTAATGTTGGATGTTTCAAATCAAGTTCTTCATAATTCTTGGTAAGGCTTTCTCTTTTTTTGTTTTATATGTGCTGTTTCTAAAGGAAGGACATCTGAATTCCTATAAAAGAGATCAAAGGAGGTACAAAATCCATTTGCACAAAATCTAAAATTTTCAATCGAACTCTTAATATTTAAGAGGCCTTAAAAAGGATTTTGAGTGGGAGCTCAACACTTTTTAAAAAGTCAGACCCTTTGAAATATCTAATCAAGGCACCTATATTAGAGTCATACCTTTGGTCAGGCAGATAAAAACTGAAGTAGCAAACTCACAAGTACCATTTGAAAAGTTTGGACTAACTTTTTCCTTGTTTCTTTGTTTCTGTACTGTCTAAGGATATGATGGTTAAGAATATTAAAAATATCTTGATATAATTGATAAGGTTATAGAAGAAATAGTAAACTTCATGCCTCAGGGCCTACCTAAATACTGTTGGATTCCAGGATAAAACTTTTATGAGGAGAAATAATTCCAAGTCTTCTATTAGAGGTTCTGACTCATTGCTCAGGAGTGTCTGGTACTAGAAAGTGTCCAAGACAGGATATTTAACTAGGTGGGCTTTCAATTTGATTTCATACACTAATTGCTACGGTTCTCTTATGTTGGCTAGAACATGGTATTTAGAGGTTTGCTTTTAGGAATTGGTTTGTAGGTAAAGTAGATATGCATTAGAGCAGGGGTAGGCAATTATTTTGAGTGAAGGGCCACTTACTGAGTTTTGGAAAGCCATTGAGGGCCACAAGACAGGCAGTCAGGGGCAGAAAAAAATGAATTTTCTAAAATTTTTAGGGGCTCCATGGGCCAGATATAGTGGCCTGGTAGATTGTATTTGGCCTGTGGGTTGCATTTTGCCTACCCCTAAATTAGAGCAATGGTCCAGGGGAATGGTAAGGGTTAATTGTTTTCTGAAGTCTGTTTGTGACAGTTTCCTTCGAGGTCCACTGTGTCTAAAGCCAGAAGACACACAGGATGGGAAATTGAAGACATGTACCACACTGTTCCATAACATGAGATAAGGTGACATTAGGTCAAGGTTACTAGCTTCAGAGCCCTTGGGATTGCTGGCTTTGGTGAACAGAAGTCTGGTAAATAACTACATTAAAATATGCGCATGTGGTGGGTTTGTTGGAACAAAGGAATATGCTGACAGGACAGAACATGGATAGTATGACAAACACAGGGAGACCAATCAACAATGCTCAGGAATGAAGTCATCAGAGGAGAAAAATGATGAAAAAGGAGGGATTTCAGGGTAATAAATGGTTCCCAAGAGGGCAACCCAAGTCTACCATGGACAGGGGGCACACCACCAGCCAATCTCACCCACCAAATGAGGGGATGGGCCTCAGGCTAGGCTATTGACATTTATCATTCAAAAGAGAATCTGAGGATGAAGCCTGTGTACTGGCCACACATACCTTCCCTCTGTGACAGCCTTAGGACTGGTAGATATAGAATTGTTTTCATTATTCTTATATGCTATCACTCTGTATAAGTAAAATTCACTGTGCAGCAGAGCATCTTTCAACCTGCCACTTTAAGGGCTGAGAGCAGCTGGCAGGTGCAGGCCAGCCCTCATGAGGTGGCCATTTTAAGACTAGGCCCACAGGGCAGACACAGCAGTCTGCTCAGAACATTCTTGGAGGTATGGGCAGGAGCTATGGGGATGGTAGGAGACTCCTGGTCCTGGGGATGACTAAAAACTGCACCCTGCTGCAGAAAGATAGCTTGGTGGGGCTGCCCATGGCCAGGTAGCTTCTCAGAAATGCCAGGTCAGTTGATTCCCCAGTGAAAGGTGGGGAGGAGCACCTTATAACCCCAGCCACCACATCCTGGTGAGTAACCCCAGAGGAGGGACAGGCAAGGGGTCCAGGAATTGTTATCAGAGGCCTTGGACCCAAGGAGCATAAGGCCTGTGTTTGGAGGGGCCCGAGAAAGTGGACCTGTTTAAGAGGAAGTGGGCTAGCTGCTCAGACACCTGACCAGAGGAGATCTTGACTGGTTGATGCTGGGGCCAGGACCAGAAGGATCAAAAGGGCAAGCATGCCCATGGTGAGGGATGCACAGAGCCAGGGGCCCTAGGGTTCTGATTGGCCTAGAAGCAGGGCCAGGGCCTGTGTGGCAAAAGGTCTCAGAGAGGGGGCCACTGCTGAGAGGGAGATGGGTCCAGGGAGCTTGACATCCCAGAATGAGGGTGGAGTACACTGCCTGTTTAGGAGGGATCTAGTTGGGGTCCAGAGTGGAATGTTATGGGGCCCAGTGTAGGGCCAGAGCCATTACCAACTTACGATGCCATCTGCAAGGCATGGGATATGGCAAGGGAAGGTCAAGCCATATGTATAGCACCCCCTGGCATGGGGGCAGTAAAATGAGCGGCCTCCCATTTATTATATCAAGTTATTACATGAAGTTGTGGCAAGCAAGACACAGTAGACTGCCCTAGACAGCTGCGCAGGCCTACATGAGACCTGGCCCCCTGTCACATTCACCTATTATTGAATGGAGAAATTGTGATGGTTTTAACTGAGATGGTTGCCTTAAAGTGTTCTAAGAAATATGCCTCTTCCTTTCCTTTAAATGTCATTTCCCTAGTTAAATTAGCTCTTTTGGAATTTATAACTGAAGTATTCCCCCTCACCCCCGCTATTAGAATAGGTCTCTGAACAAGCTTCATATGGATATCCTGCTTCCTTTCACTTCTTCTGAAACCGAGGGAAAAATTAGTCTGGACAAAACTGCTGCTTCTTGGGAAAAATGTTTTTTTCAATCTCAAAACAGCTATTTATTATATTGTATTACATCATATCAGAATAAAATATTTCTATGTAAAAAGTTTCTGATATTTATCTATTTTCTGCTTTAATAGACAGGATAAGGGAAGGATCCTTGGAGCCTGTGTATTACCATAGATTTATTCAAGTCAGTGAAACTGATGAATTGCACCAGTTTATGATTTCTCCAAAGTGTCTTAGCCCAGAGAGATTTTGACACCTAAATACCTTTGAGATGCTGGGTCTTTGTCTTTTTTTTTTTTTCTATTCACTTTATTTCTCCCTTGCAACATCTCTATGCCTTTCTTCCTGATGTGCCTGTTTTGCCACTTGATCTCACTGCTTCCTTGAACATGGGGATCAGGAGCCTGGCCTACCTTCTCAGGCCTTCTGACTGTCTGGTCTACTTTATCTCCTTTCTTTAATGGCTATCCATTCTCATAACTCCTGTGGACCAGTTACCTAGTGGTTCCGTGTTCTGTCTTTGCCTTTGTTGCTGCCTGTCTGTATTTGTGTGTAATGTCCACATATACAGAGCAATGTGGATACATGAATAATAAAAATACCCTGTAGGTTACCAGAATGGCTACTTAGATGTCCAGGAGAGACTACAATGGTATGTGTTTAGCTAAACAAAGAGCATGTTTAGGGATTGCCTGATGATAGTATATAAGTACCTACATAAATTTTAAAAATTAGATTCTGGGCTCTTCAGCAGAAATTAGGATTAGAGTTCTTTCTAAAAACATGCTATAATTCAAGAATGAATTAAGTTAAATTCTATTTCCAGCAGAATTACATTTATTTACCAATACTTTATTTGCCAAAAATGCAGTTTTAGAGTGCATATGTTATGGACAAATTAAAGGCATTCTTTTATTCGGAAAAAATAGGAAGGTATCTGAAATGTCAAGATAAAATATTTCAATTTTTCATTGTGAAAGTTTCAAGAAAATATAATTTAGCAATACAAAAGTAAACAAAAAAAAGCATTGAAAATTGATGTTCTATTTGACCCAAAATAAATTATTTTCTTCTTTTCATTATGATGAAAAAAAATCAAACTTTTTTTGTTGTTTTAGGTCAACAAAAGGTATTTTTTCCTTCAATTTTTGAGTTTTTTCACAGAACTAAAAAAGAATTATTCACATAGATCTAGTTTTATGGCTTCTGCTATCCAAAAGATCTGACAAGATGTTCACAGTAGTTCTTTCTGGCATAGTAATCTATAAATTTTAACACCAAGAGAGTAACAAAGGCCAAGCAACATATCTAAGTCCTCTATTATTTTCTGGGACACCCTCAGCATTTAATGAATAGCAATAGGCCAGTGTGAAACACTTACTGATACAAAACTGGTCATTTGTAACAGTATGGTTGAATCTGAAATGTTTGTTATAAAGGTAAGATCAGTTCCGAGTTCACTAGTGGAGATTGATCACTAGTTCCAAACTGTTTTCAATTCTATTGGTTCCTATTTTGACATTAGCCAGCTAGAAATTGTGGTATGTTCTAAATATAGATATGAGCTATAAAATGCTATTTTACAATTATGTTAAATAGCAGAAACAAAACAGTCCTCTTACAGTCAATGTATATTCCCATAGCATCTCAGCAGGTGTTAAAGGAAATATTAAGTCCATAACTTACACATTTGAACCATCAGAATGGTGGGGGGGAAGCGAGAGCGGGGGCACCATGTCAGAATTAGACAAATCTCATGACTGATACTGATGACTCTAGTCAGTATAGTCCAATGACTATTTCATATTTAACATGAGTTCCAAATACATAAATGTGGGGATCTGGATAAAACCTCTCCAAGATCTCATGATCCAATATGGATAAGCACATTCTAAATGAAAAGTAAATTCACCTGTTATTAGAATGACTTTAACCCTTCTTAGAAATATCTATAAAGATTCAGTGCACCTATGAACGGCACCTGTCTTCTGCAGGGATGTCCCTGAGGCAGGAATGTATTTTCTTCCAAAGTCATGATCCTGCAAAGACCTGTAAAGCATAGTTTGAATCATGTCACAGGATCACCAGATCTTTAGTTGATATTAATCTAATTTATGTCTATAAAGATCTGGCCAGAGTGGAGAATCCCTTAAAGGAAAGAGAGACTTTTATGTAGGATCATTCAAAAGGAAAAAAATAAAAATATATGCATGAACAAATTTCTCTACATCAAGTTTAACATTATTGAATCATATGAACTCTCTTGGAAAAACAAAAAATACTACATAAATACTTTAATGTTTGAATATGGAGATTAAAAAGCTTATATTAACTTTTGTTCTCTGGAAACAGTTTACTGATCCTACAGTGCCATAAAACTGAAGCACATACAACTTAAGAAGTCTATGCAAAAGGTCTAGGCTGGTAATATTAGCTTAGAGTGACCTCAACCCAATACTGTTTGTTATATTATATCATTAAATATACTTTAAGACTCCTATTTAACAAAACACTACAGTCTAGGAATTTAGAAAGTAACTAATAATTACCTCCCCCCAGGAAATCTTTACTGTTAAAGCAGTGAAGCAGTGGAATAGATTGCCAAGGGAAGCTGTGGAATCGCCTTCACTGTAGGTTGTGAAGATGAGGTTGGACTGGTCATTGATGGTCAGAAGTACCAATGCCTGGAACAACTCAAGTCAGCCGGCCCTGACGATCTGCACCCCAGGGTACTCAAGGAGCTGGCGAGCGTCATAGCCCAGCCCCTGGCACAGATCTTTGAAAACTCCTGGAGCTCTGGTGTAGTGCCTGAACACTGGAAGAAGGCCAATGTGGTGCTGATCTTGAAGAAAGGGAAGAGAGTGGATCCAGCTAACTACAGGCCCATTAGCCTGACTTCTATCCTGGGGAAGATCTTAGAAAAGTTTATTAAGGAGGCCATCCTTGAGGGAC
>NW_017728886.1:114793790-114815885 GCF_001723895.1 Crocodylus porosus
CTGGAACAGTCTGCCAGCGGAGGTGGTTCAAGCACCTACATTGAACACCTTCAAGAGTAAATTGGATGCTTATTTTGCTGGGATCCTATGACCCCAGCTGACTTCCTGCCCTTTGGGCAGGGGGCTGGACTCAATGATCTCCTGAGGTCCCTTCCAGCCCTAATGTCTATGAAATCTATGAAACTGGAGAAGCTTGAGGAGACCTACCCCGACACATCCCTTATGGGCTTCTTATGTAATGTAATTACAGCACACTGGAGAAGACTCAATTAATCAAGTCTGGTGGAGAATGGTAATTCCTGTGCCCCAGCAGATTCCAGCATCACAAGTATCAGCTTCCCTGCACTGAAAAATGGCAGTAGGGTGCTTTAAACTAATGCTCATTTGACAAGCTTTAGTTCAAAGTCCCCCACTGCCATTTTTCAGCATGGGAATGCTGATACACATAATGCTCCAGGCACTTTTAATTAGCATGGCTCAGGGAGCTGCAGTAATTAAAGCACCCCTCCCTCCTCCCAGAGCCCATGTATAAACACCCTGAGAGACCACACAAAAAGCTTTTTCCAGCCCAAAGCAGGAGGAAATAGGAGAGAATTATGTGCAGTTGCAGGAGAATGAAGCAGAGCTCCACAACTGATTTAGTTATGAAAGAAGATTAAAAGAGCTAGAATAAGTTTATGGAGGCAATAAAGTGAGATAAAGGTGATTTCTGGCCCTCCAATTACGGTGTGTATTGTACAGAGGTGTGTATGTGGTGCCCAGTTTTCAGTGCTCAGTGAAGCGTGTTTGATAGGGCTGTGCAAGGCTTCGGAACATGCTTCAGATCCAGAGAACCTTCGGACACTTTGGCATCTGAAGCAGCATGTCTGGATTGAAACTCTGGCTTCGTTAGGCTTTCCAAAGTGGCTCAGAGGTTCCAAAGTGCTTTGGAAGAGCTTCAGAGCTGATTTGGAGATCTGGCAGTAGGTTATAATGGAGAAACAATGAAATATCTATAAATTTGTTTTTTGTCTTATTTGGATGAAATGTTCAGGGCTTGTAGCCCCTTCAGAGAGCATAAATCCTGCTAAGTTTCAAGAAGATCATTATAGGGGTTTGTGGGAAACTGCACCCCAAATTCTTAAAAGCAAAACTCATGTCATGTCTATGTGTTACAACACAGGGGGTGAAAACTACAGCAGTGCTGGATCCTGGTGAGGCCACAGAGCCTGCAAAGTTTCAAGGAGATAAGTGCAGAGGTTTGTGGGGAAGTTCACCTCAAGCTGCAGACAAGCAAAACTCATGACATGGGTGACACTGTGTGTGTTAAGGCTCAGCAGGTTGAAAGCTGTAGGCATGGTAGCTCCTGCTGCATCCATGAACCCTGCCAACTGTCAAGGAGATGGTTGCAGCGGGGTTCTGGGGCCCTGCACCTCTGGCTGCTGACAGGCAAAACTCGTGTCATCTGGGTGCTAAGCTACTGTGTTACCATTTACCAATCAATCATGATTCACTCAGGAACCAGCTCAATACACAGTAGCTAGCTAATGTAACCAGCTAATTAGAATCAATTAACATCTACAAAACCAGAGTCTAAGGAGAGGAAATAATCAATACAGACAATTAACCCTTCCAAGACAGACACAGTCAGTTGCACAAGCACTTAAGTCACAAGTTTTGTCTGTCAGAAGCTGGAGGTGCAGGGCCCCAGAACCCCTGCACCAATCTCCTCGCCAGCTAGCAGATTTCGTGGCCTCAGCAGGGGCTACCATCCCTGCAGCTTTCACCCTGCTGTGCCTTAACACACACAGTGTCACCCATCAGTGTCATGAGTTTTGCTTGTCCAAAACATAAGGTGCAGTTCCCCAAACCCCTGCACTTATCTTCTTGAAATTTGGCAGGCTTTGTGGCCTGAGCAGGGGCCTCCACCTTTGCAGGTTTAAGCCTGCTGTGTCTTAACACACACAGGGTTATCTATCAAGCAGTGGAAACAGGGAGAGCTTACTAAAGATGAGTATACCTCCTCAGCTTGCAGTTGTAGGGAGGCAGTTAGAAAGGCTAAAGCTACCATGGAGAGGAAGATGGCATCCCAAGTTAAGGATAACGAAAAATTATTTTTCAGATACATAGGGAGTAAAAGGAAGGCCCAGGGTAGAATAGGACGACTACTGAATGGGCAAAAGCACTTGGTGACAGACAGGGGGGACAAAGCTGAGCTCAACGAGTTCTTTGCCTCAGTGTTCCTAAATGAGGGGCAAGACAAGTCTCACAATGGGACTGTAGAAAGGCAGCAGCTGGGTGCCAGACTACCAAGCATTGACCCTGAGATGTTGCAGAGTCACTTGGAAGGACTGGATATGTTTAAGTTGGCAGGCCCGGATAAGCTGTATCGGAGAGTACTGAAGGCACTAGCTGATGTCATCGCACAGCCACTGGCAAGAATATTTGAGCACTCATGGCACACAGGACAGGTCTCAGAGGACTGGAAAAGGGCCAATATGGTCCCTATTTTCAAGAAGGGGAGGAAGGAGGATCCAGGCAACTATAGGCCAGTCAGTCTCATCTCCATCCTTGGCAAAGTTTATGAAAAGATTGTTAAGGCTTATATATGTGAAAGCCCAGCAGGAAAAAAATTATGCTGAGGGGAAACCAGCATGGGGTTGTAGCAGGTAGATCATACCTGACTAATCTGCTCTCTTTTTATTACCAGGTTACAAAACACATGGATGCAGGAGTAGGGGTTGACATCTTTATCTTAAACTCCAGGAAGGCCTTCGATATGGTATCTCACCCCATACTGGTGAATGAGTTAAGAGGTTGTGACTTGGATGATTACATAGTTCAGTGGGTGGCAAATTGGCTAGAGGGTCATCCTCAGAGAGTGGTAGTGGATGGGTCGGTATCAATGTGGAAGAGACTGGGCAGTGGGGTCCCACACAGATTGGTCCTTGGCCGATACTCTTCAATGTCTTCATCAGTGACTTGAACGAGGGAGTGAAGTGTACTCTGTCCAAGTTTGCTGGTGATACAAAACTATGGGGAGAAGTGGACACACCAGAGGGCAAGGAACAACTACAGGTAGAACTGGATAGGTTGGACAAATGGGCAGAAAACAATAGAATGTGATTTATCAAGGAGAAATGCAAAGTGCTGCATCTAGGGAGGAAAAATGTCCAGCACACCTACTGCCTAGGAAACAACCTGTTCGGTAGCATGGAAGCAGAAAGGGATCATGAGTTGTCAGTCTGACAAAATTATCAGAAAAGCTAACTGCACTTTATTGTGCATCAGCAGATTCATGACAAACAGAACCAAGGAGGTGATACTTCCCCTCTCTCGGGCACTGGTCAGACCACAGTTGGAATACTGCGTGCAGTTTTGGGTGCCACACTTCAAGAGGGATGTGGATAACCTGGAGAGGGTCCAGAGAATGGCCGCTCATATGGTTCCTATGAGGAGAGACTAGGGCACCTGGACCACTTTAGCCTCTGCAAGTGAAGGTTGAGAGGCGACCTTGTGGCTGCCTATAAATTCATCATAGGGGTGCAGAAGGGACTTGGTGAGGTTCTACTCACCAAGGTGCCTATGGGGGTTACAAGAAATAGTAGCCATAAGCTAGCAGAGAGCAGATTTAGACTGGACATTAGGAGGAACTTCTTCACAGTTAGAGTGGCCCAGGTATGGAATGGGCTCTGAAGGGAGGTGGTGCTCTCCCTACCCTGGGGGTCTTCAAGCAGAGTTTGGATAGGCATCTGGCTGGGGTCATATGAACCCAGCACTCTTTCCTGCCTATGCAGGGGGTCGGACTCGATGATCTATAGAGGTCTCTTCCGACCCTAACTTCTATGAATCTATGTCACGAGTTTTGCCTGTCAGCAGCTTGAGGTGCAGTTCCCCCCAAATCCCTGCACCTATCAACTTGAAACTTGGCAGGCTTTGTGGCCCCACCAGGGGATACTGCCCCTACAGGTTTCACCCCACTGTGGCTTAACACATACACATGACATGAGTTTTGCTTTCAGGAAATTGGGATGCAGTTCTCCTCAAACCTCTAAACTGATCTTCTTGAATCTTGATAAGCTTCATGCTCTCACCAGTGGCTACCATCCCTGAAAATTTCATCTAACTAAGACAAAAATCAACAAAGTTATAGATATTTCATTGATTCCCCATTATACCTTACGGCTGGATCTCCAAAGCCGCTCTGAAGGTTCGGAGCTGCTTCGGCCGGATCAAAGCGGAAACCCGGTCCAGAGCTCCAGATTGGATCCCTGGAATCTGAAGCAGCCAGATCTGAAGCCAGATCGAATAACTGCCTAGTGCTGGATCACCTCATGTTTCTAGACTTAGCTGGTTGTCACATGAGGCCAGGAAATAATTTTTCCTCCTTCTGTTGCTACAGATGTTGGGGAAGGAATTTTACTTCAGAATCAGATTGGCATGGACTGTGGGGTTTTCCCCCATGTACTGTAGTGGGGAGTCTGGTCCTATTTTTTGTCTCTCTCTAGTACAGTCGTTACCAACCAGTTCAGATCTCGATTCACTGGTAGAGATCAGAGCCGCTTGTAGTAGATCTTGGAGCCTCTTGGAGTACATATGAGGCTGGGGTCAGGGTCTGAGTGCCTGTGTGCATGCACGCACGTGCCCCAACAGGTCAGTCCGTGGGGGAGGGGCAGGGGCTAGATCGAAGTCTCCGTGATGAGGAACAGTGCTGCAGAGGCAGAAGCAGGGGTACATTGAGTGGGGCCCCGGCTGGGTGGGACTTACCTTCTGGAGAGGCACAACCCCATATAATTTTTCCTCCCTTTGTCCCCATGTACCCCATGAAAAGAAACCTTTAGCCCTGCTAATGGATATACAAGTTCCCACTGACTTACTGTATGGCTATAGATTTATTGCAGAAACTGATTACAAACTACTGAATCAAAGAAGGACTCAGAGATGCACCACCAAAGATATAGCATCTACTTCTGAAATTGCAGAAATAGGATATGCCCTTAGACTTCCAACCTGGATGCCACTTGCTGATGGCAGTTGCAGTTTCCAAGAGCATATCCTCCATTAAACACTACACAACTTGATGATCTGGAGCAAACTGTAACCATTCACATGAACATAATTAAATCATCATGCAATGTATCTCCAGGCATTTAGAATTAACTGGTGATAGAAACAGCTAAAAAGGAAACATTGGAAACAAGAAGACCATAAGTAATAAACCCCCCCCCCAACATTTCCCACCTGCATATGCTCTATATAAAAATTAACTTTCAATCATTTCAGGAGTACTCATGATGGATACACAGGATGAATTCCTGTAGTGATGAGAGCGAAAGTTTTGGAATATGAAGGATATCTGGGAATAACCAAAACAGAGAGCAGAGCCAGGCATGTTGTCTTTTGGCCTTAGATGATTACTGATTTTAAAGATGAAATGAGGAGGTGTGGAATGTATCAAAAGTCCAGGGATACCAAAAAAAAGAACAAATGATACCGCATGAGCAACCTGCAATTCCATGGGATAAAGCAGGAATTGATCTGTTCAGTGTAGGAAGATATGAACAGCTGTTTATAATGGAATACAATACTAATTTCCCAGAAGTAGTGATACTTGAAGATACCGTAGTGACAACAGTTGTCAGGCATATTAAATCTATTTTTGTGTGCCATGGCATTCCAAGAGCTGTAATTACTGACAATGAACTTTGGTTCAACAAGAGGGAATTTCAAGAAAGTACCCAAATGTATGACTTTCTCCATGAGGCATCCAGTCCCAAATTCAGACAAGGTAATGGAGTGGTAGAATATGAAATATTTATTGTGAAGGAGCTGCTTTAAAAAAGCAAAGGAAGAACGATAAAATCCCTACATGGTACTGCTCAACTACAGGGATACACCACTGCAATGTGAAAAGTCATCTGTGGAATTTCTGTACAATAGGTCTATAAAACTTCAACTTCCTAGCATGGATCAGAAACTAAGGATGATAAAGGAGCCTGTGATAGTGCAAAAAAGACTAGGAAAGTTTAAACAGATGCACAATGACAACAAAGTAAGATTAAGAGTGTCTTATTAAAGGTACTATTTTAGCAAAAACCCCAGTTTTTCTTTTTTTAAATTTATTTTAAAATGCATTCCCTCCCCTTCCCCAACCATTTCTGACTTTTTCTCTCCCTCTCTATTCCCTATAGATAAGTATAAGTGAGCTCAGACTAAAGATACACTTTAACATTTTTATTTTGGTAGCAAATTTTTGGTTTTGGATATCCACTTTTTTATATTGTATTATTATTAGGTTTGTATTGATTTTTACTGTTGTATATTGTATTATTATCATTTTTGTATTGATTTTTATTGTTTCAAATGGATATTGTATGGTTTAGGCCTCTGTTTGTAATTGAAACAAAGTCATGTCAAGTTTCCATTTTGTATGTCAAGCCTCTATCTTCTGTCCTCTGCCTGGGCATCCCATGTTGCAACAATATGATTCATTATACCCCTCCCATGTAAATTGGTTCCCTGATGAACGAGAATGATTGGGCATGATTGAAATACAATGGGAGCAGGCCTCTACTGAATGACGTGTAATGACTGGGCCATCACCTCGCATTGATTCATTCAGGAACCACTGATCTCACCCAGGAACAGAGACAAGAACCCAGCATTTGGAAAACAAAAGACCCTGCAGAACCAGCAACGCTTACCATTACAGACACCCGAAACTGCACATCCCTGCATGGAGCACACATGCTCAGTATGTAGCACACATGCATGTAGCACACATGCCAGAAGCTTACCCTTGCCTGGGCATGCCTTCTGTCACTAGGGTCACACAAGCTCTGCCCCTGTAAAAAGGGGCAGAGAAGACAGACCCAGTGAAATGCCCTCTCCATCTGGACCAGCTCCATGCCACACCACCTATCCATCCAGAGCCCCTGCCGGCAACCCCCTTCTGGACAACACCTATTTCACAGGGACCCCTTTCCAGCCTGGGATATGTAGATATTACCTGCACACCTCCTCCTATAATTTGGACTCTCTCTCTCTCTCTCCTCCTGGATTTCAGTGGACTTCAGCCCCTGCACCAAGCCTCTCTAACCCCTGTTGCCATTTTGTGTGTGTGTGTGTGTGTGTGTGTGTGTGTGTGTGTGTGTGTGTGCGCGCGTGTGCACGCAAGGGAACCAATAAGGTATTATGTCACCATCTTCCCTGTTCAATAAAACCACTGTTATTTGCAACCCCGAGTTGGATCATGTTTTACTGAAACCCAGTCCCTTCCCTATCTTAAATTCCAGCCTTGTTCTCTCTTTGTCTCAGCTCCAGCCCCCCGGCTAATTTCCCGATCTCCTCGCAATTTTGTCTCCCTTTTTCTGCCACCTCTCAGCCTCTCCTTGCTTTCATGCTGTCCTTGCTGCCTTTCAGCTTCCTGTGCCATCTACTGCCTTTTCCCTGTGACTTTCTGTTGCCTTTCTCTGTTTTCCCACTGCCCCGATACCTTTCAGTCTCTCCTGCTGCTTTTCCTGTGATTTTGTGCTGTCCCTCTCTCTGTCTTCAGGCTTGCCCTGCACCTTCTGTAGTCACGCCCCCCCGCAGCTTCCCAGCTCCTCGTGGCTGTCCTGCAGTTTTCTCCAGCAGCTGGAGCCTTCTCCAGCTCCAGCCATCTACTGCTGCTCCCTGCAACTCCTCTAGCTGCCCCAGAGCCATCTTCTGGCTCCCCACACCCAGAGCCCTTCTTTAACATCCACACTTTCCCTTAGTCCCATTTTCCCTCTCCCCACCAACCTTTTCAGTTCCCCCATAGCTCTGGCTCCAGTCCCAGCCTCTGTGCTAGCATCACTCCCCAGTTCTGCAGGCTTTGGCCCTTGTCTTTTAATCAATTAAGATCAATTAACCTAAAGTTACCCCTGAGCCTCAGTTCATCACCCCAGGCCCCTCTAGTCTACCAGTTCTAATCCCGGTCTTGGTAACTTTAACTGCCTACACTTCTACTTTCTTACCTTAACCTTTCCCCAGGTATCCCAAGTACACCAAACACATACACACATACACATCACAACACCCAATGGAGGAACTTACCTGTGTGTATATGTAGGTGGGTTGTATATGTGTGAGTGTGTGTGTATATATATATGTGTGTGTATGTGTGTTATTGTGTGTATAGTATACAAATTAGTGATCTGGGTCTAACTTTTGGGGTGTATAGCATATGTGCTTGAATTGGTGATAGGTATGTATGTGCTTAGGCTGGTTTGGATGTGTATGAGCCTGAGCTGGTAGTGTGTGTGTGTATGCAACTAATTGATTTGTGTGTTTGTATATGTGCAGTTGTGTCACACCTGCTTGTCTAACAGCTCAATATTAAGATCCTGAGCATTGGCCTGACCCCTCATGGGAACACTATCATCAAAGAAGAGTCACCTTGCTTATACTTGGTGATCACAAAAGAGGCCAGATCTTAAGAAGGAATAAAAGGCGTCTTTTCAAAATACATAACAATAACCATAATATGAGCAAAATAGGAACAGAGACATTGGTTGAAACTGATTTACAAGCTGACCAAAAATGTGTCCAGGATACAGAATATTCAAATGCAGACAAGAACATAGGCAAAGAGAGGCTGCAATCTAGTAGAGCTGGAAGTTTTCAGAAATAACCAAAGAGATTGATTGAGACATGCTAGTTTGAGTTTGTAATAGTTATTATCTTAATGTCATGTCTAATTTGTGTAGCCCTTTTAATATATCTGTGCTGTGTCTGACAACCTCTCAACGTCCTTTATCTGCATATTCTTATTGATAAGCATGATTGACAGGAGTGGAAACTGTGTGTGCTTATTTTGACTCTCATAACATAACGGGCCAGGTGACTCACATTTATGTGCACCATTCCTCCTGTTCTAAAATTGTTAAATGTATAAAAGTACTGATGCTATAATAGCAAGTTGGGTAAAGGTTGCTGATGGGTCAGCACTCATGTTGAAATGACCATGACTTGTGTGGAGGTTTAAGGTTCAGCTCAAGAGTCTCAGAGGAGGCTGGTGAAAGCTTTCTTCAAAATCTACTCCCTGGACTACTATTGCACTTTATCATCAAGCTATACACAGTGACAAATATTTGGGATGTAAAATTCCTGTAATGGGTTCATGTTGAGGTCTGTAACCCAGTTGTTTCTAAAAGAGCTGAAATGTCTGGAATAGACATAGTAATTCAGGTTGAAACCTGTTATCTACTAGTTTCTACAAGACCTGAAAATCCTTGAGCTTGTTCAGGATCTAAAAGATCTGGGTAGAGGATCAGCACCCCCTGGAGAGTAATGTGGTGATTTAGAAGTGGCAACAGCAGTGGTGGAAAACCCAAGTGGTGGCAAGTGATACACCTCCATTGTAAGCTTTGATGGTGACACCAGCAGGTGATACCTGCAGTGACCCAGGAGCAGTAGCCATTTATGAAATCTCCACCAAGGAGATTCTCCTCCCTACTTGACTGGGTAAGATAGCTACTCCCAGGGAAGAGGACTCAGAGAATGCAGCTGAGAGACTGAGGATGTTTTAATAGTTGGGGTATTTGATAAGGAGTTATTGTTCTCATTTCCTTTTAATAAACTGTTATTTTCTATTTGATAACAAGTTGCTTGCAAATGAGAAGTTGTCCTTTTAGGATCTTCAGTAAAGGTTGTTGTTTGGTTATTTTTTTTCCCTCAGTGTTACCAGGCTCTTTCATTGGTTACTCATCTCGCCTGGCAAACTCACCTGCTACAGCTTAATGGCAGATGATACAAATGAAATATAGGCTAAACAAATTCTCAGTGATCTATTTTTTACTCAGTAACAAGGTCATGTTGCCTATTACTTCTCTATTTACGGATACATTGTAATAACATGCCCCATGTGTTTTATCCTTTTGGCCTAGTCAGCAGGCATGTCAGTCAACCTACATCCTCTCTTCTGACTTGTCTCCCTCTTTCTTTCATTTCAGGTTGCACCTCTATGTTGCCCCTCTTCGAGGAAGAAGCTACAGTCCATTCAGGTAAGGAATGACATGAACTCCTACCTCTCTCACAGCCTTGTAGTTGATTCTCATAGCATATCCTTGCCTCTATTATCCAGAGTCTACCTGCTGAAGACTTTAGTTGAACTCACAGTCAATCTCTCAATCAATTACTTGTCCCTGCTGGGGGCTGAACTTTTGGATGGATCCTCCTTTTATCTGCCGGTTAACTCTTTTGTCAGCAATCAGTTTTGAACCCACTGCTGGTGTGTCTTGTTTCATTCCTCCCTGTCTCCCCATCATGGGCTTCTTGGGTCTTAGTGTTGCTCCCCTTAGTAACAGGGTTGACTGTTTTGTACACTCAGGTTTCTGGCTACAGGCTTAAGCTGAAACCTCCAAATTTGTTCTCAGTTCTTGTACTGCCATGCAAGGCCTGATATGATGATCTGGATAGACTGGAAAAATGGTCTTCCATCAATCAAATGAAATTCAGCAAGAGCAAATGCAAAATCTTGAACTTGGGACAGATTCATTTTATTCACAAATATTGACTGGGGGATGATTTGCCAGGCTGCAGTACTGCAGAAAAGGACCTGGGAATGGCAGTAGACTATAAATTGAATATAAGCCAACAAAATGCCTTTGTTGCCAAAAAAAAGTGACTAGTACACTGGATAGTATAAAGGGGGGGAGGGGGAGAGGGAGAGTGGCACATGCAAATCAAGCAGAGTGATTTCTTTTTCTCTATTCAGATCTTGGAATACTATATCCAGGTTTGGACCTCACAGTTCAAGAAGGATGTGGTTAGATTGGAAAGAATCCATCATAGAGCAACAAAGTGATTAAAGGTATGGGAAGCAAGACTTATGAGAAAAAGCTGAAAGAACCAGAGTTTTTTTAGTCTAGACAAGAGAAGACTGAAGGTAGGTTTGTTAACAGTTTCAAATCCATGAATGGCAATTATAGAAAGGATAAAGATGGACTTTTCTCTGTGGCTGTAGGAAACAGAACTAGGAACAATGTTCCCAAGCCATAGTAGAGGAAATTTAGGTTGGAGACTCAGGAAATTTATGAGTATGAAGGTGGTTAGGCACTAGAACAGGCTACTGAGAGAAATGGAAACTTCATTCATGGAAATTATCAGGAGCAGTTTGGTCAGACACTTAGTCAGGGACAATCCTGCCTTGAGCAACAGGTTATACTTGTGAAATCCCTTCCAGCGCTACTTTCAAATTATCCTATTAGCATTTTATAAAAATGAGAACATGTGACATAGAGTAAGTCCTCCTGCAGGCTTCAAGGTGAAGTCTGCAGGAACTTCCAAGTGGCAGAACTGGAACATAACACGCACAAGACTTTTGGAAGGGCAGCAGGAAAATAGTTACTCCTTTATTGTAAATAAATTCATATACATTTCTGTATGTTCTTTCCACATTACAAGCCTCAAGATTCTACTGCACCTTTGTACATCTACTTTACCTGTGGCAAGTTAGGGTGTTTATAATATTTCAGGCATTGAATCTGCTTTGTGCAAGGGGTTAGACCATTTAACCTCCCATAGTCCTTTTCAACCCTCCTTTTTTTTTTTTTTTTTTTTAATAAAGCATGTCTTCTAAGTAGGCATCCAATCTTGATTTGAAGATATTTGAGCCAGAAAATTCACCACTTTCATTGGTAGCATGTTCCAGTGATTAATCACACACATTGTTAATAGTGCCTAATCTCTAACATGAATGCATCTGGCTTCACGTTTCAGCCATTAGATCTTGTTAAGACTTTCTTCACAAGATTAAAGGGCCCCTTATCATCCCATATTTTCTCCCCAGGAAGGTACTTATATACTGCAATCAAGACATCTCTCAATCTTTTTTTTTTTTTTAAATGAACAAATTGAGCTTTCAGTCTCTTTCTACAAGGCATGCAAATCATTTTTGATAACTCTTTTCTGAGTTTTTCCCATGTTTTACATCTTAATTTTTTTAAATATGAACACCAGATATCTACAGGGTTTTTTTTAGAAGTGGTCTTATGAAGACTGTAGACAGAGATAAAAATCTCCCTGCCATTGTTTACAGTACCCAGGAAAGTACAGGTGTTGTCCACCATAGTCCACCACTACAAACTCAGGGCCCGTTTACATGTGCAGGTAAAGTCATAATGGGATCTAATATAATCATGCCTTCTGCCAAGCCACACAGGAGGGATGACTGTGGGATCATGCATTAGATCCAATTGCACTTCATTGATGTTGCAGGGGAAGGCCCAATCCCAGGCTACCACTGCCCTGGAAAGAAACAATCTCCCATAGGGCTGTCAGCCATGGGAGAGCCCCATGCACCCCAGGGTGGCAAAATCACAGCAGCACCCCACAGCTGCTAGGTGGTGGTGGGTGTGAGAGTCCCCTCAGATGCAGGACTCCCAGCCCCAGCTGTGCATGGTGCACCCCTGTGACTAGGAGCCTAGTCAGCTGACAGAACTCCCCACCACAGGGGCAGACCCTGCTACATCTCGATTTGCAAGACATGCAAATTAAAGCTGAATAGCAACCAGATATGAAGTTATTATACATTTTCCAGCAATAACTTGATAGTTGGTTGGAACATTTTATGGCACAGAAGCTAATTTGTATGTGTAGCTGGGCTACATTAATTGTGCAACTAACCCAGTAATTGTGTGATACATATAACTTGTAGAGGGGGGGCCTCATGTTCAGCTGCCTGTCATGTGTGACCACTAGATCCCTTAAAGAACCTGTGCTTCCTGTGATGCATCCCTTGCCCCATACGTTATGTATAGGGGATATTTGACTTTGGATGTGTTTCCAATAAAGTGTATTTCATTTAAATGGGTCCATCTCATCAGGCAATACAAATTGTTCTGTATAGCCATGGTGTCATTACTGTGACTTACCATCTTTCTGTCATTCAAATAAATTATAAGGAGTGCTTTTTTCTTTATTTGCTTTCTAGATCATTGGCAAAAATATTTAATAGCATCAGACCAAGTGTCATACCCCATAGAACAGTGTTAGAAACATTTAATGATTTCTCTCTATTGACAACTGCATTTTGAGATCTATCAGATAGGTAGTTTTAACTCATCCTACTTGTGCTTTACTGATAACACATAGTGCTAGGATATTTTAAAATTAGAATATCATAATGTGCTAAGGCAAACAGCTAACAGCAGCTTATTGTATATCCCACAAGCTGCTGTCACCCTTATTTATAATCTCAGGTTTTCTAGAAAAGAAAACCAAACAAATAAACCATGAATTCCATTATAAAGATGCTTTACAACTATATCTTATATAACATTTCCCATTATTTTGCTTAAGACTGAAGATAAGCTAACCAGCATCAAGGACTATTGATGCTGGTTGAATTGAATTGAATCCTAGACCCAATGAACTTAAACTGCATAGACACAGTGCAGTTGGCTATGGACACAGCTCTCACATATAGCCGGTAGCTATGTAAGTCTGAGTGCAATTTAAAGATAAAATACCCATGGAATCACAGTCCCTAGTCCCCGTCTCATATGGATTTCTGTAAAACTTTTTGTATGCACCTACAGACTTCTATTTCTGTGTCTAAAGTCTGCAAGTCCAACTTTCCAAATAGTTAATTGAGTGTGCAATCTTGACAAACTTAAATGCTGAAAGATGGAAAATTTGAAGATAGTGTTTCATTTTTCAAACTGACCTACAAGTAGATTTAGGAATGTGTAAGCTCCTCTGCTAGATGTCAACAAAAATGGAAGTTCTGAAGCCAATTTTTATGACAAAGTAGGTGACATCAAGTTTTGATTTACTTCAGTCTATCCAATTAGAAAACTTATCCGAGGGAAGTACTTGTGGCTTGTTGTTATGTTCAGTTCATTATAAACAAAGAGTCAAAGCTTTGCTTATATTTCATTCTTTACAACTGAGCAAGCAGTGCTTTAAAAACTCCACAATTTGGCCCCATTGGAAAAAAAAGTGAATTGATTTAGCAGAAGACCATGAATATAGCAGATGAGCGCAGGTTACTGAGTAAAGGCATAAGATAGACAACAGAGCTATTTTTAAAGGATAAAATAGTGAAGCATTAATTTTTTTTTTGGAGAATGAGTTTAGGTTTATGTTACATTACATTACGTTATGTTACAATGTTTTAGACATTGAATCCTAGATTGAATATTTCCTGAAAGGTGTATAATCTGCTCCTCAACTGTCACCATGTTCTGCCTGTCTGAAGTCAGTTTCTGCTCAAGGAGTGCTTATTTGTGTTTTGACACTGTCAGTCCATCAGTCAATCATGCAGCCATATGATCAATTACTGGAACAGCTTATTGCCGGAGTTGCCTGGTTATCAGGTATGTTAGAGGGCAGGTAAGAAACATCTTGTGAAAGTGAAGAACAATTTGGGTGGCAAAAGACATTCTATGTTTGGCCAAGCATTACATCTTGTATCTTGTTAACTACATTGAATTTACAGGCAGTCCTTGACTTAAGATGTTTCGAGTTACAATGAACAGCACTTACAACTTTTATAAATTGACTCATTTTGGCTTTCTGACATCAGTTTTGACTTCAGAACGCTTGATCTAACACCACACCATGCCACCTGTGACATCTGTAGGTATTATAGGCTTTGCTAGTACTGCCCTGTGCTCTTCCACAGCCAGGTTGCAGTGCTGCCTGTTGTAACCTTATTTTCCCCTACCCCGGGGTGTCCTAGTGCCTCTTTTGGGTACACCATTCCAGGGGCCAGTCTTGGCCAGTGCTCAAAAAAATCAAAATAAACAGCAAAAAAATCACAGAAAACCCCGGCTGCTTCCCCACTTTCTTGTCAGGTTCTGTCATTGTCCCCTTTTCTCATGATCAGGTGCTCAACCTCCCCATCACCATAACTCAGGCAAAACAATCCCTTAGTTCATTCTTTACTGCGTGGTAGCCTGCCCTGCACCCCTGTGAATGTTCATAGTTTCTTTGGGGTTTCCCCCCCTGTGCAGGAAGGCTCTACCTTTGACTGCAGATTTTTCCTTCAGGCCCTCCTCCAGATCCTCTGCTGGAAAACTCCAGTCTGGAGATCCTCTCAGGCCTTATGGACTCCCTTGCTCTGGATCCTCAGCTGCAGCTCGGCTCTGGAGATTACCACTAGCTGCTTGTTTGCAGCTGCTTGTTTTTACAAAACAATCTCTCAAATAAAAAGTTGTCTGGGATGTATGTTTAGACCCGCAGAAAGGCTAGAGTGTAAAGAAATGAAAAGAGTAGTTCTTTTCTTGAAGCACTTTTCAAAGGCCCCTAACAAGGACTGATGGGTGGAATAGCCTTATCTCCTCCTTATTTTGTCTGCCAATTGGGACCAATTTTTGACACACCAGTTTTGAACTTAGAATTTCCATTGTTACTCTCCCCTTGTTTATCATTTGTGATTTTACTCCCATACTTAGGTGATGAGTTTATTGTTTGAACTTACCTAGACTGTAAACAATTTTATAGAAAAGTCTGAGTTGGAACCTTACCACTTTGGACAATATAGCACTCAGGCCTCTGTACAATGTGTGTGACAGTCCATGTGCAGGTGTAAAATATGATTTTCACTATGTAGATATAACTGTAACACACCACAATATAGTGTAATGTTTTGGGCACCAGAAAGTCAATTTTATATTACAGTGAATTCTCACATAATTTGATGACAAGGAATAAATGGAATACATACCATTCATTCTTGTAACTTGTGATTTCAGTAAGTTCCATTTAATAATCACTTTTGATATTTCTTATTAAATTTTACAGAAAATTGTAATTAAAAAGTGCCTTTGGAGCATTTCCTTCTTATAAACAATGGTGACAAAATATTTGGACAAAATAGATTAGGAAGCTTTAATAAAATATCTCCTGTTTCTATCACTAGAAAATAATCTCATATTTCTTTTCCATTGCCTTCCACTGATCTGTAGGTAAGGATACTGCAGACTATTTAAACTGAAATTAAAAAAAACTCAATTAAAATAATCCTGAAAATATGAGAGACAACTTGTTTTATCGGTTAGCAAAACTGGAGTTATGTGCCTGTGTCTGTTTTAAAATAAAAGTTCTTTATTAAATAGATTGAAATGCAGTGACTCTAGGGAAATTAAGAAATGCGTGTTGTCAAAGCTGATTCTTCTAAAAAGGACTTTACCTTAGTTATACATATTTTCAAGCTGAGGGATCATATCTTGAAATGTCAAAGTCTCAGTCGGGGAAAGATAGGTAAGAATTTCCTGTTCATAATAGAATGTATTTGCAAACTGCATGTATATTTTAGAGTGCTAATTTGTTCATTGTCAAGCAAAAAGAGCATCCATAAAATATGTATCAATATAAAACCATCCACAGTCTCAAGTTGACATAATAGGTTCATGGATAATTTTTGCATTTACAGCTTGACTTTAGAAGATATGATTGTGACTCCTTTATATTCCTCCAAAAAGTACAACATTGTGGGAAAAACATTTTTAAGGTTTTTGTTACAAATTAACTTTAGGTGGCTTGGGGAGCTCTTAACCCCTGGATTATATATTATGCCACTCAGAGGATGTGACGTGTATTACCTAGCTTGTGTTTCACAAATGTGCAACCACCAGGGATCCTGGTTTTCTCTGATTTAAAAAAAATCAAACAATTTTACTGGATTAAAAAAAGGAACCCAAAATGGACATTTTTCTGTTAATGAAATAAAGTGCCTCTATATATAGATTTACCTATTAGTGGTGTTTCATTTTAATCATGGAAAAATATGGATTTTGGGTTACCTTTTTTATCCAAAAATTGGCGGGTTTTATCAGACAAAACCAGGATCCCTAGTAACCACTCCCCAGAGATAAGCCATTCAATTTCATTCCTCCAACATCCCAGGTTTCAATGCCCCCCCCCACCCCGCTGTTCTGTGTGAACAACTTTCCACTTCCTGAATGCTCCTGCCCAGGGGCTGGTACTGGAATGAAGCCAACTCTCCCTCCTGCCTGTGGAGGTGTGACTTGGCCAGGAAGCTCCCATGGGCACAGTTTGGTCCAGAAAGGAGGCTAGGGGGAGTGGAAGAGGAGCAAGGTAGGGTGCCACATCAAGGTCCCTTGACTTGGGGCTTATTTCCCAGGGCAAGGACATTGTCCCTGTTAGCTAGGGCTACCCAATCCCAGTCCCAACCCCAATTTATTAAAACATGAGACTTTATTTAATTTACTTACTATTTGTTTTTTTTCATTCTTCTTTTTTTAGTTTTTATTTCATCCTTTAGTAGCTTCAGTGACTGACTTCCTTTATTTCACCACTGAGCCCCCAGATGCCATTCCCACCCATTGCCACTGCACTTCCTATTTTACTACCCAATCCTCATCACTAAAACTCTCCACTTTTCAGCCTCATGTCCCTGCCCACAAAAACCCATTTTTCCATCCAACCCCTACCTACAGCAAGGATTGGAGACTATCCTGGTTTGCCAGCCCTCTAGTGGCAAGTCACAGCTGTACAGGTTGGGGACAGTCAGAGAAGATTTTTATCCCCACATGTGACTGTTCTAAACTTGAGTTAGTACTAACACTAATCAACATTTGAAAAGCTTAAAGTGTTGTGTAACAAAGCTCTAATACACATTTGATTGAATAAGCCAGCTCTTATTACAATGCTTCCAATTACTTTTCATTTCAGAATACTGGTGGACTATTTTAGACTTCCTTATTGTTTGGAAGGGGAAGGAGTGGGCAATGCCAGAAAATACGATATATATGACTTTGTGGTCTGTCTAATTAGTGATTCATCAAAAGAGAAAATGTCTTTGCAAGCCAAAGTTATTCCTTTGTAGTAGTAGTAGATTTGCTGATTGCAAATCTTTACTTGAGCCCTGCTCTTTTGTGTGAAAGTAAATACAGGGTATCACACTACTTCCCTTGATGTATCCTTTTCCTGATATGTCACACCCTGGCAGACATGTTGGAGACTAGAGGAATGAGGTTGCAGAACTGGGACTCTGTTTTGATATGAGTAAGGTACCTGCAGAAAATACTATTGCATTCATAATTCATATCTGTCTATTGCTTGAGATCAATGCTGTGGATATATGGATAGGATTAGGCCTTTAGCATCTCAATGATCATGTTGTTAAAAATAAGTAAGTATGGAACTGTGTGGCATCTGACTTGTTGCCATGTAGAGGTACTTAAGCATGACAATAATTTAACTTGAGCAACATGCTGAAACATCTATAGTTCAACATCAGGAGAAATGTGTTCTTCCTTTCTCATGTCCATCCTTCAATGTATATGCTAATAATTTTTTATTAGTAGCTTCTTGTGTTCTGATTTTATATTTATAAGATGAGCTCTAATCATCTCCCCAAGTAAGGCCTCTCACAGTATCAGCAAAGAAGTAAATGCATTTTTGATATTGCAACTATAAAAGAAACAGAACTTCTTCTTCCTTGATTTCCTGTTGCAATTAAAACCCAGATATATTCCTGGGTTGTGTAAGTCTCTGTGTGAAAGTATGTTCCAGATAAATATTTGACATTGACCAGATTCCAGATCTTCCCCCCATAGTTGACATTCACACTAGTTATTATTGACAGTTATATTCCATCTTCTAGGATGGAACTGAGGAAAACACTAACCACTTTATCTTTTCATCCCAGAGCACTTCTGCAGATATGGTGAGAAGCATAGCTTGCTATTTCTTCCTTTATGGTTTGAGCCATCATTTAAGCCAGATGTGTGTTATCCATGGCTGCGTTTATACTATTAATGTGATTGAGTAAATTCTGGTGCAGTTTGCACCAAAGTTTATTATTCCCAGGCACCATATTTACACATGCACCTGGGACTGCAGCATGTTGAGCTGGATCAGAGCCTGGGGGTTCAGCCTGCCAGCCTGGGGCTGTTCCACCCAAGCTCAACATGCTGTGGAGGCCCTGGCTGGGGCATGAGGGTATTTTAGTGTGGGACTCACTGCCAGGCCTCCCCCTCACTGAAGCACCCTCATGCCCCAGTCAGCCAGGTCAGTGTGTACACATGCACTGCTATGCACAAAACTCCACAGCAGGTATAGATGCCAAGACTTTATTGCAGAACTAATTAGTCAGCTCTGCAGTAAACATCTCATGTAGATGTGCCCCATGAGTATTAAATCTACCTCTGTATAGGGCTGAACTAACATTGGTTGTAGATGTCCAGTATCAGCAGCAGCTGATAAGTTTAAACTTTATTCTAGATCAACCAATGTGTTACACTCTTCTACCTTCTTTTCTAACATTCTGTGTCTAGTTTAGGAACATAATGAAAAATAATAGTGATTCCATACCCCTTTTCTTAAACCAAACATTGACTTTAAACAGTTGCTTAATTTCCCACAAGTTCTTCCAATGTTCTGTGCATCTCTGTAATTATTTTTTGTATTGTTGCAGTTATCAGAAATACTACAAGATTTTGCTGCCTTCCATAATAAATCAATCCAAACCAAATCAACTGTCTTTGTAAATTTGATGAAAAGATAAGCATCTTGGTCCTCGTTTATACTTTCTTTATCTCAACTGTCAGCGTGTAACTGTCTGATCAGTGAACTTCGGAGCATGTTCCCAGTTAGAAAATCTTTCCTGTAATGTTCTTGATTCATTGCTCATTCCACTTTTTTAGTTTACATCTCCAGGAACTTCTTCCATCATATTTTATATCACTTCCTTCAACATTTCCCATCTAGTCTAGAATGAGATTTCTTTATAAATATAAACAGTAATCCTCATTTTTGTGAATGGTAGTAGTGAGCTGTCCTAGTGGTATAATTGATTTCACCTGCTCTTAAGTTGAATAAGACATTGTTGAATAAACAGTTCAACATGTTTTTCTAGACAGAACTTTATATTGACTTCTAGATCACATGAAATGCAGCCTTTTACTTGTTGAAAGTTGTTTCAAATTATTAAATAAAAAACACTGTAAGTAAAATTAAAGATATCCTTAAATTCTTGCAATTAATGATAAAATCAGGAAAAATATAGGTACCTTCATTCTAACACACTGACGATGGAAAAAAGAGCTTACAAAGTAATACCATTAGGTATAAATCAAGACTGTGAAAAGAGGGAAAAGGAAGGAAGAAACCCAGACTCAAAGTAAGTGAACAAGGAGACAAAGGTAAGATTTTATTGTACACTTATACTGGGGAAGGACAGTCCCAATAACTTTAAAAAAAGTGTTGTTTCCCTTGACACTCCATTCTGACTGATGATATACAGAATGCCCAGCGGGCTCTCACTTCCAGATAGTGGAAGGAAGTAATCCTCCAGAGTAATCTCCAGCATTTTTCAAACAGCTGAAATCAAAACCTACCAAATAACTTTGGCCTTTGCAAGTTACTATAAAATGTTTTACAGTAAACAGCAAGAGCCCTTTGGCCTCCCAACTTGCATCCAGTGCTTCTTGACAAAAGCCAAGGTGATTCAACCTGCTGAAAAATCAGACAAGGCCTTTATGAAACCACTAAAAGAAGAATAAAATGGTTGTGCTTGTTTACAGTATTAAATGACATGGGAGTGAGAAATGAATTTGTCATAGATCAGAGGCATATCTTCTGCTCCCATGCCCTCAGTTCAAGTGAAAGGCTTAGATCTGAACAAGGGAATGAGACAATGGTGCCCGTTACCCCCTGACTCTTTGCCTTAGTGACTGGAAACGTACCTAAGTGGATGCAGAATAATCTGCTGATCCAAGGCCTAAATATAGGGAAGATAGCAGTGAAAATCTCCTGATATCATCCCCTGCAGTACGCCATAGCCAAATACATTAGTGACTCTGACACAGTATTTTTCTCATGTACATTCTGGTTATGGAAAGAATTATTCCAAAACAGCAGTGAAAATAAAGACAGGAGAACTGCCTCCACTTTGGGGATCCAGGATCTTGCCTCCTGCATGTGAAATGAAGAGGGTTTCTACACCATAAAATCCTCAAAGGATACGAATGATCACAAATTCTCTTAATGTTTTAGAAAAGAGTTACACAGATGCTCACTTCTGTATTTAATCCTAGCAGATAGAAACAAAATTGTTGATATACAACCATCTGACTTTTTTTGTTTTCCTTTCAGTATCTGCCTTCAATATTTCTTGTATTATTAGGCAAGATAGGCCAGTGATGAATATTGTACCTTTTTTTTTAGTCTGCCGTGCAGGTTTTCTGAATCTCAGTTTTTTATTAACTGAGAATAATGGCCAAAAAAAGCAGTACGTATCCATGCATTCTGAAAAAAAAAAAATTCCATAAAAAGCCAAACTGAATTTGGGAGATGCAGTGACATCTGCTTAGGTCTGAAGAAAATTTGGAATAATATCTCTGAATTGTGAACTAATCAGTGCACCATTCTGGGGTGTTAGTGTTAATAGCTAATTATGATTATTTAAATGTTAACTTCTTGAACCTAATACTGTCTCTTCCTCCCTCTTCAGGAAGCTGAAGGGAAGCCCTCTATCTATCCTGAATTTAGGACAAAGAAGATGTCTTTGTTGGACAGGGCTCTGGATGAATACAGAGCACACCTGTATCTACTCAAAAGAAAGACTTCATTACAAAACTAAACAAAACCGTAATGACTATTCAGAAAAGGCAATGGGAATGCAAGATCGTACTCATGTCTGGGAAGAGGTATAGGCCAGCTTCCAGGATCTCTGAGTTCTTGCTGCTTGGGTCATAGTTCTTCAGGCCCTCAGTTATCCGGGTCCTTAATTTCCTCTTTTACTCCAGGTTCACAATCACAGATGAATTATTAATGATTCATATTGATTGCACACATGTTGATATGTTAATGAAAGGGTCTGGTCATAAAGACCCTTCTGGCTGAATGAAGGATTTATGATAAAGAATTTCATTGCCAGAGGTGATAAGGTTCTTGGGTCTTGTCTCCACATTCACTGTTTAAAGAACTGTTTAATTATGATGGTCTTCAGAGGTTATCAGTTAGGTTTCCACTCTTAACACTCTTATGTTAATGGGTTTCAATTACTTTGTTTGTGTGACTGGTAATATTTATTTCATAGTTTCATAGTTTCATAGTAGCTAGAGTCGGAAGGGACCTAGGAAGATCATCTAGTCCGACCCCCTGCCTTGGCAGGAAAGA
>NW_017728886.1:114829998-114847707 GCF_001723895.1 Crocodylus porosus
GAGAGTAGCAAAGCCTGATGGATGAGTGTGGTCACTCAAGAAAGCAGGGTAATAGAGTGTGGCCCAGTAATGGGTAGTATGTTAAAGGTCCCTGTGAGAGGAGACAGAGTGCAAGAGGCTCTTCTGAGAGGGAGGCGGAGTGAGTGCGAGGTGTGAAAGAGGCCCAGCAGTGTACTGAGTCTGTCCTGGCCTGAAGCCAGGGTGTAATAACACTCTGAATGCCATCTGTGAAGCATAGGCTGTAGTGTAGGGGAAGTACAGGGCCATGGATAGTGCCTTCTGGCATTGAGGTAGTAAATGGCAGCCTTCTGCTTAATATATCAGAGAAACATTAAAGTTGTGGCAGCTGAGTCAGGGTGGACTGCCCTAGGTAGGTGGGTGGGTTAACTCGAGATTAGTCTGAAGACTGATTAGGTTTAGTCTGAAGAACCAAAGACAGAGGCAGGATTTGATAAGCCTCAAATACCTGAAGGGCAAGGACAGAAAGGATGAAGATGGGCTTTTCTTTCTGGCCATAGGGAACAGGACTAAGAGCTGTGATCTCAAGCTCCAACAAAAGAAATTTAGGTTAAAGATTAGAAGAAACTTTCTGACTATGGGGGTGGTGAATCTTTAATGAATAGTCTTCAGTGAATAGTAGAATATCTGTGCTTGGAAATTTGCAAAAGCAGGCTGGACAGGCACTTGACTGACATGGTTTAGTCAAGGATAGTCCTACCTTGAGTAGAGAGCTGGATTGATGACTCTGTGAGGGTCCCTTCCAACCTTACTTTCCTGTGATTGAATAAGCTGTCTGTGGTTGTAGCTACATGAGACATGTTACTAAAGATTAGCACAGTTTTTTTGCCCAGTAAGGAGACACATCTACAAGTGCACATGCTTACCACACAGTAAAAACCCTTAATCCCATGTACACTTGCTCCTTGCAAATGCAAGTGGGAAACTTAAATAGAATTAGTTAAAGTGCAGTAACTCACATGTAAACATGATCTGGGAGCAAGTTTGCTCCTGGGTCTGCCCAGCTACTAGGGGTCTGGCCTGAGACCAGCCCCAGGGCTGCAGGCGAGGAGCCTCTCCTACTCCAGGGCTGGGTTGCCTCTATGGCAGGCCCTGTATGCAGGCTATAAAAGCTTGCAGACATTCTGTGCCCTGGGGCACACACCACAGACAGCCTGAGGGTGCTGCAGGCCCTGTGTGTGCCCCTGGCCAGGTAAAAGCCCTGCTCTGCCTGCTTGCTAGTACTCCAGCACTGCTGCCTGGGACTTCACTGCCCCACAGCTTTCAGGACAGTGCTATCAGGGCCAGAAGTGTGCAGAAAGGTGCTGCAGGGTACTGCAGAACCTGGCCAGGTGTGCCAGCCTCAAGGGCTGCCTTCAGGCAGCTTCTGGGCAGCAGGGCCAGTGTCATCTCCCTGTAGCATACCTCCAGAAACCTGCCCTGTGCCTGCAGGTTCCATGGAGCATAGCCACTGCCACATGACTACCACTCTCATGCCATGCTCTTGTGTTGCACACTGGTGGCAGCTGTCTGGGGCTGGCAACACAGGGACAGCAACCCAGAGAGCCAGAGAAGAACCCAGCATGGGGTCATCCTCCCTTTTCAGGACAAGGTCCACACATATCTATAAACCCATCCCCTCCACCTGGGGCCCCAGCTGGAGCCAGGAGGAGACTGGAAACCTTGTGGTCAGGTGAGGCAGAGGTAGTGTGCCACTTTGAGTGGGGTGGGTGCTCCAATGCCCACATTTATGGGGCTGAATGCAGGAGCAAGGGCATAACTAGTTCATGCAACTGTTCCATATAAAGGTCAAGGCCTTGTGGGCACAGTGGGTTGCCATGACCAACCACAATCGTTGATCTGACCATGCCCACAACAGCATGCCCTTTATGCAGCAGCTGATTAACATTCTGGTGCCCTGGGACCCAGGCTGTAGCTATGTGGTTTACACAAACCAAGGTGACCTGCCCAAGCCCCTACCCTGGCCTGGCAACTCTGGTGACATGTCAGTGGAGGAGGGACCTTGGGTGTACAGCATCCCTTCCCACTCAGCTCCTTAGCTGCAGTTTCCACCAGCAGCTCAGGGAGACCTAGCCAGTGCCTGCCTCACTAGCTGCACTGCCCCAGGGCCAGAAATGAGGTGTGGCTATCCATGACACCGCTGGCCACCATCAGTACTAGCTCCTCCTTGGTGTCAGGCCCCCAACCATGCTGTGCAGTCTGAGGACACCAGGCACAGCCTGGCTTCTTTCTCATGGCTCTGCAAGTCCAGAATCTGGACATGGGGGAGAGACTGAAGTTGCCAGTGGGGTTGCTGGCATAGAGTCACCACTGCCCACCGCTAGGACCCTGTGGATGCTTCTGCTTTTCCAGAGGCTGGCAGATGTGGCCAACTTGAGAAGCACAAGGACCAACAGGGTGCCAGCAGCTCGGGCCAGACTGGTGTTCTACCACTCCAGGTGGGGCCAGAGCTGCTGGAGCAGGTGACTGGAGCAGGTCCAAGAAAGTGGCCTGGGTCATACAGAAGCCATCCAGCCACTGCTTGTTGTCTCAGGTCTGCTGGGGGATGTGTAGCCACCAATGCTGGCTGGTGTAATGCACCCAGAGGCAGTGGGGCTGGAGGCCCAGAAGGGCAATGGTAGCCTCAGTGGTGGCAATGTGGAGCTACTTGTCAGCGTCCCTGTTGGCTGCAGCTGCTTGGTGGTGGTGGTGGTGGCTTTGGGACAGTGCACTGCAGGTGGGGCCAGGGGCTGAAGCTTCCATAGCATGGGGAGGCTGAGTGGGCAAGAAGAAATCTGCTGCATGCTGTCCGTGTGCTTGGCATGTTGCTCCTGGGCAAGGAAGAGGCTGGCCAGAGAGCAGGGCTGGCTTTTAAAGAAGGCTGCCAGATGCTGACAGCTGCAGCTGGAGCCTAGAGCTTTCCCAGGGGCCACTGCATGGTCCTTTACAGGGCTGCAGGGTACTGGATGCAAATCTGTTCCTTAATTCCTGTGTGTATAGACACCTGCCCAAAAACTCTTACTCCAGCTTAGTTTACACCAGAGTAAATGCACATGTAGATGTACTCTGTATGTATTTCTGAAGGTTGATTTTTAACATCTCAGTTTCTTTTTTATCAAGAAAGCTCCACATATACTTCAAAAGCAGAGATGCTTTTGTTTTCTTTGTGCCTATTTCTGGCTTTAAGGCCTTTGAGTTGCCAGTGGTGGCCATGATTCTTTAAAGTTCTATAGATAAATGTTCCTTTAAAAACCCAGCAGGATTTGTCCCAGTTACTTTATAACCTAAATAAATACTACAGGGTAAGGCTGTAACTAATGGCCTGCATGTTTCATGAAGCCATAACAGGTTAAAACAGTACTTGGAAACAGATTAGTGACCCTAGTAATGGACCCCTGCCATTCTATGGGCATAAATCCAGTGTCATCCCTCCATCCTTTGCAGAAGAGTGTTCATGAATATCTGTCTGAATTCTGAACATCTGTCTCAGTATGGCATCTGTGAAGAAGGTCAGTAAATCTGAACTGTTTGATGAATGACTGCTCTAATTTGCAATGGCAATTCCTGCATTCTTATGTAATAATTTTAAGGAGACAGCTGTTTTTTGGATACAATCAATGTGGAAGGTATGATGTTTTAGAACATCCAGTGCTACAGGAATCATACTTAGACAGATAGTGGAAAGCCAAAGTAAATTTCCTTTGAATAAGGCGGTGCAAAAAGAGAGCACTGTCCTACAGGTGAACTCCCAATAATGTTCTTCTGGAGAGAGACGAGAGATTAATTAGATGGTTTCTTTGCTCATATTCCTCTTAGAATTCCCTCACCCTCTCCTGCTCCCTTCTGCTTTCCTATATATTGTATTTTAATCAGTCACTTCACTTTACCCTGCTCTATGTTGTCCTTTCACAGCATCTGATGAGGTGAACTTGGGTCCATGAAATCTTATGCTGTGTGTGTGTGCGTGTGTATGTCTACATGTGTGCATGCATGCTTGTGTGTGTAAAAAACCCAGGGTCACCTGATATTACCTTTTTTCATTGATTCAGTGAATATAAAAGTGCTTCCAGCATGATTATTCCTCCTGAAAGTCATTCCCCTCATACACCAGGTATTAAATTGGATTGTTTGAATAGCTGTGATGAGTGAGCAGAACAGGTGTATACATGTAACCCAAGTGAGTGAATTTAAAAATTCAAATTAATAGCAATATTCAATCCATAGAAGATGAGGCTGAATCTATCAAATAAACACTTAAGCATTAATTATTGACTCAGATCCACTTTAAACATAGCTTTAAACACTGGTTATTGCAGGCTTAACTGATCTTAAATAAATATAATTATCAGCTCTTTCACTTTCCCTCTTCAGTTTGTGTCCCTTTTTTCCATGTACAGCATCCTTAACTACTCCTTAACTCCTGGGAAACCCAAAATTAAGGCTTCATTTGAATTCATTTGCAACTAAGAATTAAACAACATAAACAAGAGTAAATAATGATAATAATTAGAAGTGATGGGCAAACCTCAAAGGGTTCAACTAGGTATTATAAATCTACCAGTCCATGTGTATTTTTTGAGGCTGATTTTCAAAACCTAAATTTCTCTTTGCTGAAGAAGGCTCCCACATGTACTTCAAAAGCAGAGATCCTGTCATTTTCTTTATGAGGCGTTCTGGATTTAAAGTCTTTGAAATATTAGTAAAAGTCACTTATGTCTAAGAAAAAAAAATACATTGTATTAAAATATTGCATTTAATTCAATAAAATAATTTTGTTTTAGGCATTGCAAGTAATGGAGTTTGATAAAAGCTTTATGATGTAAAACAGTAAATAAATTCTATTTTGCTATTGTGTGTAGTGACCCAAACCCTCACCTCTAAAACAAGGGCTTAAAAATCAATTTTCAGAATTGGAGTTCTTCAGAAATGTTGTGATGCCTGTCACGTAAACTAGTACTTGCGACTTTCAGAGATGATATGCTCTGACAATAAGGACTTAAATTTAATTTTAATGTGCTTTGATTCAAATTAAAAAGTCATCTTTGTTACTGTTTGGTAAACAATTGTCATTGTTTACCATAATTCCATACATATTTCTCAAAAATTAATTTTGTTATGTTTGCTGATTTGGAAATATATTTGGGGGAAAACTGACAGGATTTCACTGTTTTTATCACAGGAAAAGAAATTTTTAATGGGAAATGGGATACCTACCTCTGGAGGATATATGGTAACTTTAAAACTTTATGTTTAGTTTTAAATCTTTGAAGCTGAACTATTGTCATTCCATCACATACACACGGGACATGTTCAAGTGTTATGTTTCTCTTGGGAGTATCAGCATTCTCTCAGTAGGAGTCTCAAGTATACAAACATTGATTTCATTTCTTCCTGGTCAAAAATGGCAGTTCTGCGGGAAAAAAATAACCCAGTTCCAACCACTTTCTGCCAGGACAACAAACACTTATATGCTTTGCCCAGTTTAAATCCTCCTGGGAACCAGAAGGAGTAGGATCATGAAGAAAGGCTCTTATGCCTTCCATTTACTCAGTTGGTGCTGCATTTATGACCCAGATACCTTATTCTAGGCCAACCCAAACCCTCAGACCAACCACAACTCCTTCCATTCAATAATAAGCCAATTTTATTGATACACAGTGATAGCAGATAAGAATAATGCAGGCAAGGCAAACAACATAACTCCCTGCACCCCCATTTCTATATTTACCAGACCTAGTAGTCACAGAATGTAGGTACACCTGGCCAGTATGTCAGCTTCACCCAGTGATTCTTTCTTGAATGTCAGCAGCCAGCAGCCTGGAGGTCAAGGGCTGAGTCTCCCTTACCCCACCCCCCCTGCCGAAGTGGGTTGGGTGAGATGGACTGCTGCATCCTGTGTTCCCAGTGGCCTTATGTTTCCCTCATGGAGACTCTTTGCTGCTCTGAAATCCCTCCTTTTGTATTCTTTCTCCATCTGATGATTCTTCATCTCCAGGTACTGTTGATTGGTTTCCCTGTGGTTGTCATATTCTCCACATTCTGTTCTGTCATCATATTCCTTTGTTTCCCAAACCTATCACATGCACAAATTGTAATTTGGTTATTTACCTGTGTCTTAACTTGAGCATGCCCTGGCCTCCTAATTTGCTCTGTCCACCAAAAATGGAAATCCCAAGGGCTCTGCATTTGGGCATGTGACTTGGTGCCAATGCTGCAGAGTTCCTTTTCTCATGCTATGATTTATCAGGGAACACTGTTTGAATTTTCCAGCCTGCTTATGCCCCCACAGTGGGCCTTGAAGGAAAGTTTGTCACACCAGGGTTTTGGAAACCAATTACCTTTTACTGTTCCCCTGGACCATTATATTAATGCATATCTACTTTATCTACAAGCCAATTAATAAAAGCAAACCTCTAAATATATTTTTTTTTGCCATCAACTGTGATCTGGAGAAGGAATTGGTGGGAGGGGAGGGTTAATGCAGTTGCTCCCACCCATCCTGTAGATCAGGAGGGTAGGGAAGGTGCATCCATCAGCTTCTCTCTGCTGGTTCCTTGCATGCTATGGACTCATGAAAAGTGAGCTGGAGACTAGCATGCCTGCTCCCTCCACTCACCTCCTAGTCAACATCATTATTTCATATTGATATAGACATACCCCAATTTCTATCATAATATGTAGTACTCAGGCGTAATATCAGTCTTCTAAATACATTTGTTTATTGCCTATAAATACAAAGCAAAACTTTAAAAGCAGATCAACAAAAACCACAGCAAAGAAGGGAGGGAAGTTATGCTTTATATCAGATATTCAATTTAAGGGATATTCTTAAAATTCAAAAGAATTAAATCTTTACATTTAATGCCTTTTTAGAGCACATAAGTCCACCTTTCTTTTATCCCCCCACTTTTCTGTTTTATTCATTTGTGTTTTGTTTCTTGTGGATAAGGATTTGTACAGAAAAGTCACTAGAGTTCATTTTCTATAAATAAATGTGTCTACTATGTTTGTCTATTATGAGCTCCCTGCACTGTACTGTATTGCAAGTCTTGAATTTCTTCCAGTATTTTTCCTGCACATTTCTCAAGTGGGAGTTAAGCCACAATATGTTAATATATTTACATCCTCCTATTGTCCATATTTGAAAAGTGTTCTTCCTCATTTTTCAATTATAACAGAGTTGCTTCCAAAATATAATACAGGAGCTTTAAAAACAGCTTGAAAAAGACATGTAAATAGGATGTGTAAAAATGAATGTTTCTTCTCTGTCCATTAATGAGACAAATGTAGAATTGGAAGAATAATGTAAACTATTTTCTGCAAATATTTGTTCTCATTTGGAATGACTTCACCATGGATCTGCATATATCTCATTGTGTTTGGTTATGAAAATATTTGAGTGATGGAGTTTATTGGCAACAGTGTTCACACATGCCAGATTTTAAATTAATATATACAAAAATTAATGCAGAAAATACTCAGTTTTAGCCACAGAGGGAATAAATATGATAATGATAGGGACTTGAATGACCAATCAGAGACAAATAAAAGAACTCAACGATGTTCACCATGTATGGTTAAATATCTAATGCATCTGAGGTAATCAGCAGAAGCAGAGGCAGTAGCTTAGCTCAGAAGATGACTGGAAAGGAAATAATTAAATTGATAGCAATTGGCACTTTCAGTTATTTCACTGCAAGTATATGTGGGAGCATTCATTTTGGAATAATATTCTATTTTGGTGTAACTTGTGAAAAAATCTATAGCTTAGTATGTATAAGACATAAATTATGTATATTAACTGATAGATTATTTTAAATGATTTGCTCAACTTTAAATGAAAGGTAACGAAGTGGCAGGTACCCTTAAAGAAGTTGAGACTAGTTTACATGGCCATAGCCTATTCATGATAGGGAACTTCTTCACTGCAGAGTTAAAGTACCTATACTTGAATTATTCCCCTCAAGTTCTGTAGAAAGCAACCACATAAAAAAATAAGACTGTAGTAGTCAAAATAAGGTCTGCAGTCAATCCTGGCAAAAGACTTGTGTGTCTGATGTGTGTGTAGTAGCCCAACTTATTGTGCTTTGAGGAAGTAAGATGAGTTGCTGTCCTGTGAATTATGGGCAAACTTAATTTCTCTGCTTCAAATCACCTGGTGTAAATTACAGTTCAGAGCCTCAGGGTTTTATTTGGGCCAGAAAAGGAATTGGCCTACTTCTGCTTTTTTACTATTAATGTATTAGAGAGAGAATGTTTTCAAAAGCATTTTGAGATCTCCAGATGAAAGGTGTTACATAAAAATGCAGAATAGTATAATAATGACTTTCTGGTTGATAATTCCTGCTGCCAAATAAAACAGTACATAGACATAGGGCTGTACAAAACACCATTATTTCATTTCAACATCTATTATTTCACCATTATGAAGGGACAGTGTTTCATTTTTTCATTTTGTTTTGAATTACTGTCCCATTTCGTTTTGTCCAAACTGTTCTGCTGTTTTGACACGTTTCGAAGTTTCACTCATGGGCTATAATAGGGAATCATGAAAATGCCTAAAACTTTGTCATTTCTTCCCTGATTTGGATGAAAGTTGCAAGCATGGTAGCTCTTTCTGAGGGTATGAAGCCTGCCGTGCTTCAAGGAGAAGGATGCATCAGTTTCTGGGAAACTGCACTAGAAACTTTTCAAAACACAACTCCTGACACTTGCTGTCAGTGGTGGCCTCCTCTCATCCGGCACACAGATCCAGAGGCTCATGCTCCTGGGAAGAGTCCTGCACAGCCTGGCAGAGGGGCTGGGACCAGGTGGAGGAGTGATCAGGGGGCTGGGGGAGTGATCAGGGGGACTGGGAGCCTGTGGGGAGGGGCTATGGTGCTGCAGGCAAAGGATGCAGCCCTGCTGGGGGGAGGAAGTCTATGTGATGTGTGGGAGCCTCTTGAGCAGCCCCCCCACATAGTCCTGCCCCACACACAGTCCCACCACAATCCCTCCACCCCATCCACACACCAACCTGCACCCCCCCACATCCCTCCACACCCACCCACACACTCATATCCCTTCCCACCCCCTCCTGCAAACCCATTGTGTGATAAGAAATCAAACAGTAAACTCAAAACATGTAGATATTTAAAAAATATTTTATGTTGATAGGGACACTGCTAGGCTTTCAGATTGCTTTAACATTGTAAATATAACAGTAAAACATTACCTGACTGATCTCTCTCTCTCTCACTCCATATAAAGGTACATATATATAATGGTCTTTTGTTCTACTTGTGAAAGAACATGGATTTTGAGGTATTTTAAAAAGTAATTTTGGGACGACTGCTTCGACAGTCCATATGGCATAAAAGGTAGTGTTCCCAGATACCATGTGGTTGGGCCTCAGAAGCTCCTGAAGGCATGCAACCCTGAGCTGCTGGCCAGGGCAGGTTTTTATACTGCTGGGACCAGCACACATGCTGGCCTCATCCTCTACCTCCCTGTGCCTGTAGATCCAGGAGGAGCTGGGCAGGGTTATTTTGCTCTAAGTGGCACAACTTGCCCCACAGCTAAGTGCATGTCCGAGCATGTGAGCTGAGGCAAAATCCCCTGGCTCAAATTTGTGCTGCTTCTATTTGAGCTGCTGCAAGCGCACATGCCTACATGTGTGGAAGTGCCCTGTGGTTGCATCTTGCTGGTATCAATCAATGAAACTATCATAAGGTAAGATATTCACTACCACAACAAAAGGTGGCTTTGTACTATAGCCAGTTCTTCTGACACTAATGATAATTAAGTATACTTAACCATTTATAGTCTATAACCTACCTTAGACACTACAAAATACAATATGTTAAAGTAAATATAGGAGGTGAGCATGAACTAAAAGACAGGATAGAAATACCTATGACTTTTGGATCCAGTGCCAAAAGTGAAGGAAAAGGCCTATTTGGAATAGTAATTATTTATAATCTTAAGACCATCAGAAAAGAAGAAAAACCATACAGTGAGGCATTAATTCTTATATTATTTACTGATCCAAAACAGCTTTCATTAAAATCAGTGGGAGGTTTATCATTGACTTCAACTGAAACAAGAGCAGACCTTATTTGGTATACCATATATCAGTATTAACTATGAAATATTATGTGTCAGGGGATTAGATTCCTGATGGAATTTCTTAAACTAGTAGACAGTTATTTTTTCAAAACTATGTTAAACTGTAAATGCAATGCAAAGTGAGACAGTAAATCTTAAAACAGGTTACTATTATTAAGCTGATATTGATTGCAAAGAGTAAAATTTCTATATTACATGTTGTAAAACTTTTTTATATCCAGGCAAATATTGCATTAAAAGTATAATAAATTGTAACAGTTTAATCACTTGGCAAATGATTTGACTTATTCTGTTCAATTTATAGAACAGCTTCAGCAGCACCTGCTTCATAAAATGTTCATATTACTGATTCAACTCTGATGGCTTTTATTGAAATGATATTGAAATAATTTAAGCAATTTCTCTTTTTAACCAATAATTCTTTTTTTCCTCCCTAGCTAGATCTATCATCTTTTACTGTTTTTATATCACTTACTCTTCAGTTTCATAATTATTAGTTGTTGAACTAAAGAAGTGACTTTTCATCAAGTAACTTAATATTTCATAGGATAAGAAAATAAAAAAATCCCAATTGTAATTCCTATTTCTCTCCTTAATTATAAATCTTTTGAATACAATGTAACAAAATAAGACTGTCTCTGAAATTATAATTCTGTTTCAACTCTGTTTTATGGCACTGCATTTTTATTTTTAATTAAGTTTTTATTGAATTTTCAATATAAGAGTAACAAACAATAAACTGTGAATTATGGATGAAATGAAATGTTCTACATTAGTCAAAGAGGAAAAGAACTTGTTTTTGTTTGATATACATTTTTTCCTCTACAGATCATAGCTACAAATCACAGCCTAGAGCCTACAGCATACACAAGCTTACTTTCTTCTCCATATTCCTAGGACAAGACAGGAGAAGAAGGGGTAGTATTAACGTTACTCAGATTTAGTTAAGACATATCAGAACAACCAAGATCAGAAAAACTAAGATAGATGCAATAAAACAAGGCTACCCAAATATTTTGGAGTATGAAACAAAATAATGAAAAACCATTACTTGGTAAGAGATATTTTTGATTAATCATTATTTATATTGTCCACAGGACATTAGAGTGAGGGAAACATACAATAAAAGTGTTATTTGATGTCTTCTAACTTTTCTAAAAAAAATAATTAAAAAAATCAAATCAAAATAAGACTTTGTCTTTCTCTCCAAACTTCTCTTTCACCGTTTCCTCCTCACTGGAAGACAGTAGAGAGAAAAATCAAGCAGATTGAATGGAATATTTTCTTGTGATTCTGTTAATTTGAAAACATTTTTAAAATTGAGTTACTGAGATACTTGAAGGGAGGGAGAGAGATTAGAGGAAATAATTCTCCTTTTTTCAATCAGCTCTCAAGCTCAGTTTAGCATTATAGGATCAGATGACAAGTCAGTAAAGGTGAGCACAAAATAATTTCCCCTATTGTTTTTATACACAAAACTGCACCAGACTTTTGGATGCATGATTTTTTGTATAAATCAGGTCAGTAAACAAAGGGAAAGAAATAGCTGATGCTTCTGCTAACAACTGCCTGGTAATGCTAGAAATACTTATGGTGATTTTCAAAAACTGAGGAGAACCTTTCTGCTCATATTATTTTAAAAGAGAAGCTGGTGAATGCTCAGAAATCTTTGAAAAATCAGAACACTTGTTTAGATACAGAAATGGAGATTCTGAAGCCTAGCTTTGAGGACTTACTTAACATGTGCCCCTAATAGTATTACTCTGGTGTTATTTACAGCATACACTATGCAGCAGAAACAAACGAGAGGGTTTAGGTCTACATGGAAACTCTGCCTCTAATTAAACTTTTTGTTACCACAAGAAGAGTACATCACAAATGGTAATGACCTTCGCCTTGACACTCAGCTGACTCTGCCATAGCAGTTAATCAACAAAGACAAAAAAAAGGGGGAGGAAGGAAAACATACCAAGTAATTTAAATCACAAGAGTTAAGCAGCCCATGACTTTTACTGGAGTAATATAATCTTTCAGTTAATCACAGGAAACATGAAGAAATAAGAAGAACATTACCATTAAGCAGAATCCAATCAAGAAAAACTCATAATCAGTCATAGGCTGCATATTATACATTTTAGTCACCTTATACAAATGACTACTTATATGAGCACTCTCTCATGAATAAGGAATACGGAGTAGTGCCATTATGACATGGAAACACTATTCCTGTATCTTCAAATACATTACAAATCTGCTTAAATATAAAATTAAACAAAGCTCTTAATTATGCATAGACTTATGTATATAAGTAGTCCCAATAAATTCATTGATCCCACTGATGTGTGTGTAGTGAATCACACAGGTAATGTTCACATGACTGGGGCGAAAGGGTGTATGCCATACTAGAGCAGGGGTGGCCAACCAGTGGCATAGACACTACAAGTGGCATTGGCAACCTTCTTGTGTGGCGCACAAATTATCCGGAAGGAAGCAGGGAGCACAGCTGCAGATATGGCAAGGAGCAGAAAGCAAAGTAGCAGATTGAGCAGGGAACATGAAGAAGGAAGCAGAAAGTGCAGGCAGGCAAAACAGGGATGTGAGCAGAAATCTGAGAAGCACATTAGACAGGGGTAGGGGATCAGAGTGGCACTCAGGGAGGGTGCAGAGTTAATTTGTAGCACATCTGCCCAAAAAGGTGCTATGTGGTAGAAGATGACAACACCAAACAGAATGACAGTATCACATCTGCATGTTGTTGGAAATATTAGTGATAACATTGTACCCAAGTGCAACCTTGAACCAACTCTGGGTTACCTAAGGTATGCAATCCAAGCACCACCAACCCACAGAGTCAGGTGCTCTTTTGCTTGCTTTTGTTCTTGTCCCTTGGCTTGTATGTGACCAGCTTCAACAGGGGGGAAGGACACTCTTCTGGTAAGTGGGTTTGAATATCCTCTGGCTGCAGAGGAACTAGAATGCAGTTTTCCCACTTCCTAGGTGAGTGGTCTAATTGAAACTTCTGGTGCCTCCTTTTTACAGGTGGGGAGGTCTAAAGCACAGCTGTGCATTTCAACTATAGACCTATTCTTCATTCATCCGATTCATTTCTTTCTCTTTCTTCATTTTGGAGCATACAGCTCAATGATTTTTAGCTTAGATTGTTGGGCCCCAATAACCAATATGAAGTAAAAGTATTTTGAAGTGCTTCCTCAGTGTAAGTTAATTTGGTTAATAGAAGATAACAGAAAACATGGACATTTGTACCTTAATGATAGAACCCTGAAAAGACATAATCAAGCCTAACTCAGTTTTTAGTGCAGACAGGGTGTTAAACTATTCCTTTTTTATTGCTGGATCCATCTCAGAGCCTGTGAGAACTGTCAAGCAACTCTAAATATGAAGGGTATGCAAGTTTTGACATTTATAAAGGTAGACCTTTACGCTACAGATGGCTGTGTCCCAGGCTCCCACCCCTGTTGCTGCAAAGGCTGGTGTCAGTTCTGACAGTAGTATTGGTGATGGTTGCATGGTGACAGCTGATGATGAAGGGCTAAAACAGAAATGGAAATTTAGCTCTGAGTTTGCAACATTCACTTCACCTGACAATATTATTCAAGTATGACCATGACTCAGGTTTGTAAATTATGCACTATTACTGTACATAATAGTACTATAATTAAAACTCCTCTTCCCCAAGACAAATATCAAAGCTACATGCAGTTTCAAGTATGATTCAGGGGCAAAATCTAATCAGTAGAGTTAATGTAACCCTGCTTATCACCTCTCCGCTTCCCCAAAGCCAGCAAATCTAACCCTACATTCATATATAACATTAACATTAAGTAGTAAAAATGACTAAGGAACTTATTCTCATTGGCCATCAGCATAAACAAGAATCATGCCTAAAGAATCAGGAAATAAAAGTTAAGGTCCCACTAAAAATTTTGACATCCTCCTCATTTTATAACAATTTTTTAATAATTTTAATAGTACTCTAATTTATTAAGCTACAAATTTAAGTTTGCTAAGTGTAAGGCAGCTGAATTACTATTGTTACTGGTACCTTAACTTTGGAACATCCTGGCATTAGATGAGTTTTCCTTTGCAATCCTAATATTTCATGGCTGCATACATATCAGAAGTGGGGCAGTTCTTTGAGAGAGGGGTGTATTTATTTAATATTAGAGTGTAACTAGTCTTAATCAGATCCTTTATTCTATATATTAACCCACCTGTGCAGACCACTGTTCCTTTTTGAAGCTTCAGTAATTCAAGTAGGGTCAATCTAGGCAAAAGAATTTGTGAGCAGACCTAGGGCCAGGTGCCATTTTTGTGGGCTGAGTATGACAGCCCCCCGCCTCCCCCCCCACCTTGGCCAAGGGTCCCTGGCAGTCCTGCTCCTCTCTGCAGATTGCCACATGAGCCCAAACTATGTCTTAATTACCCTGATTAAGCCTGGGGGCAGCATTAATGTATACTTAATAACACATAGATTCATGACTTACCCAGGTTTAATCAGGGTAATTAAACTGTGGTTTTGGGCCATTCCCAAGGCAAAACATAAACAAGCAAACTTACTGGCAAGCAGCAAAGCCCTGCAGTCTTGGAGCAGGGCGGGGGGGAGTAGGAGGGGTGGGGCATGGCTGCTTGCAGCAAAGAGCTGGGCGTGCAGCCCTGCCCCTGGGCCACAAACCATGTACACAGCATTTGCTATAGTGAACCTGCAGCAGTGAACTGAGTAAAATTATGACTGATTGGCAGTTTGGAAGTCATGGCTGACTGCTTCTTTCTTCCCCTTTCCTCTCTACCCAGGTGATGAATGCCTCTTGCCCTGTAATGGGTTTTATTCAACAATGCACTGCAAGTTCACCATAGTGAATGCTTTGTACATGGTCTGTGGCCCCACAGTGGGGCTATTTGCCTGATCACTGCTGAGAGAAGTCCCACCTGCCCCTCCTTCCTCCCTACACCTACCCACCCTTGCCTTCCTTCTTCCTCCTTGTCCTCCCAACTCCACCTTCCTCCCTGTGCTCCAAGACTGCAGGGCTTCTCTGCTTGCCAATAAGGTTGGGTTTTTTTGTAGTGAGCTTGTGAAAATCATGGAGTCCACCTGAAATTGTGTTTTCTGCAAAAAATCAAACAATCACAATTTAGGTAGGTGCTATCCATAAGCTCCTATATTTACAATGGTAGCACCTATGGCCTCCAACAACTAGAATGAAGCCAAAATTTTGGTTATCTATCTTGTCCGGGCTTCTAGAATTCTTGGTGTCCAGGCAAAATAATATCCTATTGTGTGTTTCAGTTAAACATTTGAAACCTCCTGCGTGGCAATTATAATAGAAGCAACTTAAGATCAGGAGCCTTGACAGGATGATACTGAGAAAATGTACAGTAACATCACAAAAATGTACTACCAAGTGAACACTCAGCATGCTCAGGTTTTTTTCTTTTCGATCATGAATTGTCCTATAACATGGGTACCCATAAACTAGATAGAATGCAACATGATTTGCAATGACAATCTGACTTTCTGATAGTTGAATCACTCTCTGGAGCCATACGATGCTTATTTTAAGTTTGGTTACTACTAGACACTTGCCAGATTGATAGCAGAAGTAGAGTGTACGGTGGCTCCTTTAATCTTGCTTATTCCCCTGTGTGCACCTTTCCCCTTGCTCCCCTGCTGATTAGCAAAGGATCCCACTGATCCTTCTGATCAGCCTGGAAGCTGAAACCATGGTTTTAAACATGGAACCATTTTTCCCTCCTGGCAGGTCAGCAGCAAACTGCAGGGCCATCCAGAGGCCCTCAGCCAATCTGTGGTGGGAGGTAAAAATGGAGCCATATTTAAAACCACAGTTTTCACCTCCCCACTGATCAAAAGCCAGCTCCAAGTGGGGCCCCTCCACCACTCAGTGGGGAGGGGGAATGTGGGGGAAACTGCAAGATTAAAGGAGACAATGGGTAACCCACTTCTGCCATGAATTTGGTAGGTCCCAAGTTCTTACAGCTCATACATTTACAGATGGTTAAATATTAGTTTCTTTTAGTTTTTATACCTCCTTCATTCCATCATTATTTCTCAGGAGAGGACATATCATAATTTTTAAATTGTTTATTATTGTTTTAATTTCCTTCAAAATTTAAAACAAAAACAACTATTATTGCTTATTCTTGGTTTCATTATATCAGGCTTATATATGCTATTTCAGTCATGCCTGTTAGTCACGTATATGTAGATAAAAAATCTTGCTCAGAATTTTTTAATTTAAGAATTTTTTTCCCATTTCAGTTTCTCATTATTGAATGATCACTTCAAAACTAAATTAAACAGAAACTATTCATTCTTTAATAGCAGCAATTGATTTAATTTAAAATGGCATATTTCTAAGGAAATAGGACAATTTTTTTAATGAAAGAAAATATGTTTGAACTAAAAGTTTTCTGGTTATAAGCCAGCTTGGTGTCAATATTTATTATCTGGATGTGTAACTCTGTTTCATAGTTTCATAGTAGCAAGTGTCAGGAGGGACCTGAACAGATAATCTAGCCTGACCCCCTGCCACAGGCAGGAATGAATGCTGGGTTCACAAGACCCCAGAGAGGTGATCATCCAACCTCCTCTTGAATTTGCCCAAGGTAGGAGCGAGGACCACTTCCCTGGGAAGTTGGTTCCAGATTTTGGCCACCCTAACTGTAAAATATTGCCTCCTGATCTCTAACCTAAACCTATTCTCCATCAGCTTATTACCATTGTTCCTTGTCACCCCAGGTGACGTTAGGGAGAAAAGGCCTCTAAACTGTTTGCTGTTGTTCTCCCCTGATGAGTTTGTAGGCAGCCACCAGGTTCCCCCTCAACCTCCTCTTGCTGAAGCTGAACAGGTTCAGGTCCCTCAGTCTCTCCTCATAGGGCCTGTCCTGCTGCCCTCTCACCAAGTGGGTGACCCTCCACTGAACCCTCTCTAGGATGGCCACATCCCTCTTGAAGTGCGGCGCCCAGTACTGGAGGCAGTACTCCAACTGCCTCCTGACCAAGGTTTCATAGAGGGGGAACATCACCTCGCTTTGGATGCATGTCAAAGTATGGCTGACCTTGCTGGCTGTGGTCTGGCATTGGTAGCTCATGTTCATCTTGGAGTAAATAATGACTCTAAGATCGCTTTCTGCCTCTGTGCTTTCAAGGAGGGAACTCCCCAGCCCATATGTATGCTGTGGATTCCTTCTCCCAAGGTGCGGCACCCTGCATTTGTCTATGTTGAACCCCATCCTATTCTTGTCTGCCCACTTTTGTAGTCTGTCTAAATCTGTTTGCAGCCTCTCTCTCCCTTCAAGTGTGTCCACCTCGCCCCACATTTTAGTGTCATCAGCAATCGACAGCTGAACAAACTTGTTTACCATGCCGAAAGGGAAAAAACAGGTAATGAATTAATCAAGCTTGATTTGAACTGCAGACGGTGATAGTTCTTTGAAAGATAGCTCTTAAATATGCTTAGGTAAGACATGTGATTCCTTGTTAGAGAGGAGTGTGGTTCTAATATATATATATAATTGTTCTTCCATAAAGCTTCTTACACATATATACTTTATTGTTATATACACACA
>NW_017728886.1:114847718-114856914 GCF_001723895.1 Crocodylus porosus
CTCAGCCCATAGCCCGAGACTGGGAGGATTGACGAAAACACCACCTGAGCTCCCAGACCCCTAAGCCCTGCTCCCAAATCCCTGTAGCGCCTCATGACCTGCCTGTGGTTGCTCTGAGCCATGTCATTGTTGCCCACGTGAAAAAGGAGATAGTTTTAATCAGCAGGAGGCTGCCCATTTTCCCACGCCCTGGTGACAGGGAGCACTACCTGCTGCTCTTTTTCCTCCCCTACACCACAGCCCATACCTTACAGATGGAGCTGACATGGTTTAACCTGGACCTTGTTGTTTTTGGGCCCTCCTCTTTACTCCCAGGGCTCCGCACTGCCCCCCCTCTCACTCGTTCTGGGCCTCGCTGCCCCCCTTCTCTCACTCTGGGCCTCCTTGCTGCCCCCTAGCTCTGGGACTTCTCACCGACCCCCCCTCACTCTGGGGCTTCTCCCTGCTGCCCCCAATGGGGCTGGGGTTGGGACACCCCAAAACACAGCACCACTCTCCAGCGCCAAACTGCTGTGCCTTCCTTAGCACCAGGAACCCCCACGCCACTAGGGAGTTCCTATGAGGCCTCCTGCAATCCCTACAGCCTGACCCAGTCCTCTGGTCAAAACAGTAAACATAAAACATAAAGCCCCTGGGCTACAACATAAAAACTAGACCATCTGGTCGAAACAAAAATCTACTCCCTACTAGAGAGCGAGGGAAGAAGGGCTCCAGTAACCTCAGCAGTGACCAGGGGATGCTGTCATGGCCAGTTTCCTCCCCTCCCCTCTGTCTGTCTGAGCTGAGTCCCTACTCCCACGGCTGCTGGAGAGGGACTGGCCTCCTACTGGGCTTAAGAAGGGATAAGCCCTGCCCCTTCCTGGTCAGCTGGTTTTACCAGTTGCCCCGGCAACCAGCACCTGTGCAGCCCTGGTGACTGGCAGCTGAGCCTCCCCCTTTCTGCCACTAGGGGTCTCCCCAGAACAGTCTCCACTCTCAGGTGCAGGGCACCTGAGTGCACTGCAACACACCCCTTCCATTTCTCTCCCCCACAATCTCTTACTGTCCAGAGCACCAGCTAGGGGTCCTGGGTTCTGGGCCCCACTACCAATTGTGTCTGTCAGTGGCACAGAGTTCAAATAACTACAGTCCAGGTTAGCTATTATCAAATCTCTTCTCTGGTGCTTCATTTGAATCTGGCACCCTGGGCAGTCACAAGAGAAAAGTTGGGCCAGGAAGGGTTTTAACTCCAGCCTTTGTCTCCAGTGAAGCATAAGTTTCCCTGTTGTATTACCTTCCCTCTGTTTTTCCAAATGATTATGTTGCTGCTAAGTTTCAAAGAACTGCTGGAGAAGAGACTAGTTAATGGTTGAACTGTGATGTGGTTGTTGGTGTGCTATGCAGGAAAGGGAGACAGGCTATTTCAACATCACAACCCCCTCATAATGGGGCCTAGAAAGAAGGACATCTAGTTTCCCAACTGAGTGCCCCAGCTACTGAACTATGGGATGAAAAGATGTACCTCTGCCATATACCTGCCTCTCCTGTGTTCCTGAGGATAAATGTAGTAGTCATGGGTTTCAGCTGACTCTATTGCTGGGTTGTCTAAGGTTGCTGTGTGTCCACAAGGGGTGAACTTCTGTACTCTTGCCACTGCTGAATTGCTTTGTATGAGCAACTCTGTAGTCAAGCATCCATTTGCACAAGTTTACATGTTTAGGATTAGTATTCCTCTGGGCATATAAGAAAATAGCCATTTACATGACCAGGAAATAATAAAATATTATTGATAGAGGCTAGAAGAAAGAGGTAGAATCAATTACATGCAGGCCAAATTTTTCAACTGATATTATTTAAACCCCAGCTCCAAGGATCATACAAATGCATGAGAATCAGGTTGTCTTTCCTTCAGAAGTTCTTAGCCCTTATAGCTGTTGGAGAAAGCAATAAATATGACCTCGGTATACCCCAAAGACTCAAAGAAGGCAAAGAAAATATTTTTTAAAACCTCATGATTTTTGACTTAATACTTAGTACTTAATGTAGTTATATTGAGGCTTTTCAGACTACCACTAAGCTAGATCATTCAGACAATCAGTGGGCACATCTACATGAGATGTTTATTACTGAGTTGCCTAATTCTCATTGCATTAAAGCATCACCAGTCTACATATATGGAACTATTAGGCTGGAGTAAATTTATTAATTCTGACAGGGCTGGCTGGGGTGCAAGTGTTCTTCAGTGCAGAGGCTGCCTAGTCCTCCACAGCATCTTGAACTGGGTTGGAGTAGCTCTGGGCTGGCAGGCTGACTCCCTGGGACCCCCTGCCAGCCTTGTCTGCACTGCCTTGGCTCAATGTACTGTGGTTCTGGACACACATGTAAATGCTGTGCCCAGGAGCAATAAACTCCAGGGCAAACTGTGCTGGAGTTTTGTGCCACATTAATATTCATGTGTAGATGTGCCCATAGTGGAGTGACTTGAAGTGACTGAAAAAAGAACTAGCAGGAATGAAAGTGAGTTCATTAGAACTCCAATTTGTCATCTCCATTAATGAAAATGTTGGTTGATTGGACAGAAAGGGGAAGCACCCTCCCCCCCAACTTATTTAGTAGTATTACAGAAATAGAAGCAATCTATGGAGACAACCAGATTTGAGATAAGAGAGAGAGGAATTATGGGGGGTGTCTTTCGTTTATAGGATTGAATGATGAAGGAAATTCAAATGTTGTCAAGAGAGTGGGGTGGAGTGGAGAACATTTCAGAGGAAAGGTAAGTAGTTCAGTTTTATTCATTTCAAGTTGATAGTGAAATATCTATATGTCAATGAAGGCTAAAATGGAGCACTGGAAAGGGAAACATGTCAGGAGAAGCATTTATCACCAAGCTATGTTTCTAGGGGAAACAGTAGATAGAACTTTAAAGCATCCTCTATCCTTATAAACAATGCAATGTCAGGTCTTACTGACTGCCCACATCAATTTTAAATAATCCAGTATCTTTTTTATTTAATTCTGATGCACAGCTAGTGGCTTTTGTTTTTACTGGGCATGTCTAAACATGCTCATTAATGTAACACAATAAACTCCAGAGCTATGCGTGCCAGAGAGTATTGCTCCGAGGCGCTACACGTATGTTATATATATACAAATAAACATGTTTATATATAAAACTGTTGCCCTGTGGGGACAGGCCAACTCTCAGGATCTCAATATTGCGCTGTTAAACAGGACGGTGTGACACAATTGCACATACACAAACACACAAATCAACTGGATGCATACACACACACACTACCAACTCAGACACATACACATCCAAACTAGCCTAGGCACATCCATGCCTATCACCAATTCAAACACATACACTATACACCCCAAAAGTTAGACAAAAAACAATTATCCATACCTGCACACTCAGTACAAATACACAGATCACTAATTCATATATCATATTCTCACACATACAACCCACCTACACATGGGTAAGTTTAAGTTCCTAACTGGGATGATATGGTATGTATGTGTGTGCTTGGGGTACCTGGGATACTTGGGGGAAGGATAAGGTGAGAGAGAGAAAGTTTAAGTGTAGGGAGTGAAAGTTGCCAGAACTGAGATTAGAACTGATAGACTAGAGAGAAACTGGATGAGGAACTGAGGCTTGGGGTTACTTAAGGTAGATTGGGGCTGGAAACTGAGGTAGACAGCTAAGATTGGGGGCGGGGCAGCAGATAAGTGGTGGCAAGGAGGACAGCCAGGAAAGAGAGAGAGGCAGAAACCTCAGAGCTTGGAACTGGAAACAGGCTGACAGCTTAGAGACTGGGGGGGAAGGGGCAGATAAGAGGTGGCAAGGAGGAAACAGTCAGGAAACAGACAAAAAACCCAAGTCGGGGTTTCAAAATAACAGGTTTGTTAAACAGACAACACACTGCACAGCCATATGAAGCTACTGGTTCCCACATAAACTCACAATGGCAGCAGGAGAAAGAGACTCAGTGGAAGGGTAGGAGTCCAGGTGGGGAAGTGAAGCAGAGTCCAAGTCCTTGGTTGAAGAGGGGTTGGGGGTGATAGCTACCTATCCAGGCTACAAAGGGGTCATTATCCAGTAGGTGTTGTCCAGATGGGGGTTGCCAACAGGGTCTCTGGGTGGATAGGTGGTGTGGCATGATGCTGGTCCAGATGGAGAGGGCGTCCCACTGGGTCTGTCTTCACTGCTCCTTTTTATGGGGCAGACTACCTCTGATCTCCTATGGGGAGGGCCTGTCCAGGCAATATCAGTCCTGTCCCAGAGGGCTTCAGGTGTTCTTACTGAGCATGTGCAGCCTTGGTACAATGATGGGTCACCTCATCTTTTGCTTCTTGAATGCTAAGGGTGGTTCCAAGGGCTGGGTCATTGGTCCAGGTATTGGTGTTGATGGTTCGGTCATTCAGAGGGAGCTATGTTTCAACCTTCTGCCATGATCTCCCAAGCACCTTCATTCATCCCCATTCATTCAGGAATCAAGTTGCATAGGAGGAGTAGGTGTGAATCATGGGTTACACGACTGGGCCTGGGGACAGGATGGAGACTTGACAAACAAAATGGAAACTTGACATGACTTATACCAACCTACATATGTAGGGCTAAATCATATAGTATCAGTAAAAGAGTAATATAGAACAGTAAAAATCAATATAAACATAATAATTATACAATATAAAGAAGGAGAAAAAACAAAACAAATACAACTTGCTTCCAAAATAAAATGCTGAAGCTTATCCTATGTCTTAGCTCACTTTTACGTATCTATAGGGAATAGAGAGGGAAAGAAAAAGTCAGAAATGGTTGGGGAAGGGGAGGGAATGCATTTTAAAAGAAAAAAGAAGAAAATCTAGGGGGGTTGCTACATAACAAACAAAACACAGCACATTTCAAATTTCCCTTTAATGAAATTACATTTTTAAGAAAATAATTTCCACTGCCTCTGAGAAACTGGTCTGACTCTAAATTTTATAGTCAGAGTTTAGAGTCTCATAAGATTTAAGAGAAAGTTGTTCAAATGTATAGAATATAATGATAAATGGTTTTTCTATGCAGCCTCTTGGGATCCCAGAAAAATATGAAAAATATGAGGCAAAATTATCTTATCTTATATTAATTGGAGCATTGGTGTGAGAGAGAGGGAGAGAGAGAGTCTCTTCCCCCCACCTATAACTTTTGCTTTAATTAGAAACCTCTTCCAAATACCATTTCTTGCTGCTCAGGCTATTGAATACCATGCTGAATTTTTAATGATAAATTCTTCATGTATTTTAGCCAAATTTTTAGTTAAGGGAGCAATATAAAACAAAAGGATGAATCTCAGATATCTGTGGTGAGAAAAATCATGTTTCACCAAATAGTAAAAGCAACATAGGCAACAAAGAAAAAACAAATATATTTATGATCAAATTCATGTTTTATAGTATCACATTCACGGTAAAATTCTGAATGGTTCATAAATGTTTTAATAATAGTCAACTCGTTCAACAGAAAAATAAGGTACGGTCTTGCTAATAAAAATGTCTAATACTTTCTATATTTGTGTTTAATTACCATCTGTAACACATGCTTACAGGTTAGCTACTTAGAGCAACATACTAATAACGTTTTTTTAGGTTCACTGGCAGTTATAAACAATTAAAAAGAGGAGAGTCAAAATGCAATGAGGTGAAGAGAATGTTTGATTTCTGATTCAAGTATCAAGTGTTTTTCATTTTAAAAAATCATATAGAAGAAAATGTGCAAACATAACTGTTTGGAAAAATAAAAAATAAAATATGTCACTTAGATTATGCTTGAAGAAATGTTTTGATATTTTAAAAATTGTGTTGGTATCTTTATAAACAGAATTCAATGAAATGGGTAAATTCGCAAAATGAGATGGTTTTACAAAATCAGTACTTTCACCAAAAAAATCCTTTGTCCTGTTGGCATCATTAAATTATACACTAACCCTGGAAAATGGTTTAGACATGCACTAATAACTTTATGTTTTGTGCCTCTTTTTTCCTACTGGACTGTGTGATTATGACTAAAACTATTTTTATTTCTATATCGTGCCTTATTGCTATTGCAAAATGAAATAAAATTGACAGGAGGTAGTCTCCATTGTCCAGATGTGAACCTGTTCACAAAAAACCCTCTTATTTATCTGAACAGTGTTTCTTGATTTTGATTTTATATTTACAGATGTGCTTAAATTGCTTTATATATTAGACATTTATGCCAACAAGCATACAGTAGTTACCACGTTAGTGGCTGATAAACTGTCAGATTCTTGGAGTCTGATACCGCATTTTTTCTGCTACCAAGTCTTTGTCATTCACACTCTTTGTGTGAATATGATGTTGACAACTGAGGCATTAATCTAGGTAAAGTGTGGTTAGGAAAGTTATTCTATATTGGCACATCCAGAGGTTTTAAAAAAAAACAAGTTTAAACACAGATGGTTAGGAAGTGGAGTGTTCAACCTTTGACAAATCTTGCTATTTCATGATTTGTCTCCATCACAAACTAGGATAAAAAAAAAAAAAAACCTTTTCTTTCCCCACTAAAATACAAGTTCCAGAAATTTCCACTTGAATTGTCAAAAACTGTTTCAATTTGAGATTTTTAGTTCAATTATAACAAAAAATATTTTGTTTTGAACTGCCAAATTTAAATCAATTATTATTTTGGATTGGCATTTGAAGTAAAATTGACATTTCAAGCTGAAAAGTCAATTAAAAACAAATATGTTTAATTTCAAATCATAATTCAGAGTGAAACATTTTGGTTTGTATAGAAGAGTCATCTCATTAAATTGGAAAATGTCAGGAAGATGCTGATTTCAGTGAAACCACAGTTTCTAATGGGGGAATTTTTTTCCTTTGAAAATTTTCAGTGTCTTTTAAATTTAAACTAGTCAAACAATGAGTGTCATTACCATTCAGTCTCAAGTTTTAACTGAATATGCTTTTGCTTACTAAGGCCACAGTACTGGAAGCACCTATGCATGTGAGAGGCTTGACTCAGAAAATGTCCCAAAGGGACCAAAGGCCAGAATTAAATTGCTTACATATCTAGTAGTACTAATAGAATTTGTTCTTTGGATACCCTGGGTGAATTTTTTACCCCACTGAATTCCATTGGAGTTTTCTTAATGACTTCAATAATGCCATTATTTCATTAGAAAAGACTGATAGTAGATCTAGTTTTGTTGATCTGAATAATTATTAATCATTGGAAGTCCCTTGATTCAAGGATGATCTCTACCACAACCTATTGATGAATGCTGAAGTGACTTAAGAGTTCAATCCTCGAGTTGGAGTTCAATCCACATAAGTCTTTCTGCAGGGGAGAGAAAGCTATAGGCTCAACTTTTCCTTCCCATGCTTTTTCACCTATGGTTTGAGGGTAAGAGGCTTTACCTTGAAGCAGGCTGCTGTTCGGTTAGGACTGCCACACCATGGGAGTTAATTAGCATCCAGCCTCTCCCAGCTCTTGATGTCAGCATACGTTTTCCTGAGGTATGCCTTCAATGTGTCTTTGTAGTATTTCCTCTGGCAGCTGTGAGACCTCAGGCCACAATTAAGCTGGGGGTAAAGCATTTGTTTTGGAAGTTGAGAGTCAGGCCGCCACACACACAATGTCCATTCCAAAAAAATTAGTGTTTGAGGATCACCAGTTCAGCACTGGTAACATTGGTTTCAGTAAGGATGTCGCTGGTTGTGCAGCAATCTTCCCATTTGATGTGGAGGATTTACGAAGCCATTCCTGATGATAACTCTTCAGGATCCTGAGCTGTTGATGATGTTAGGTCACTGTGACAGATGTGCCTCTTCGGGTCCATCTACTAGTGACCCCGCAACACCAATTATGGGCCAACCGCCCACCTTCTTGCCTCCCACGCCTTGTTGTTACTTGCTTGATTACAAGATATTAATTAAGTGGGAGGCTGCCCATTTTCTGTCTCAGTGCCTGAGGCACTATCTGCGGCTCCTTTCCTCCTCTTACACTGCAGCCCAAGCCTTGTGGATGAACCTGACATTGTTCAAGTCTGTTCCACTCTCTGTGCCACATGGACGCTCTCTGGCTTGTCTTGTAGCCTGTGCCCCTGCCGGTGCTCTCTGGCTTGTCTCGCACTGCCCACTCAGGGTTTCTCACAACTGTCTGCTCTGGGGCTTCTCGCAACTGCCCGCTCTGGGGCTGGGTTCACTACACCCCTGAATGTTGTGCCCTGTCTGGCACCAGGGTCCCCATGCTACCATGGAGCCCCTATAAGGCCTCCTCCAACCCCTGGTCCTCCGGTGTAACAACAAACACAAAACACAAAGCCCCCTGGGCTATAACAAAAAAACTAACCCGTCCAGCCAAACATCATTCAAACCCTACTGGGAAATACTGTTACCTGTCAGCTTCATGTTCTTGGGGAACACTGACACAGAACACATACTATCTGACTCACAAAGAATCGCCCCCCCCAAACAGAAGCTGATTAATATGCAGTGCGAGACGCACCTAAATCCCTCCAGATAAGGGTGACAAAAGTGAAACAACTGCCCTAGGTCTCATTTGCATCTGAGATGGGAACAGATGACCATTCAATTACATGAGAGATGGAGAACAGAAAACCTGAAGCAGAGACTGCAGTGAATTCTGGGATCAGCAAAGCAGGGAAGCACTGCATGATGGGGAAGCTGTGCTCCAAATGCTAATCAGCCCCCACACCCAGCTCAGCATTTAACAGACCAGTTCTAATCTGGATTTACAAAGGACTTTTCCTTCCCCCACCCCCACACACACACCTCTAAGCAAAAGTAAGTTTATTGGGCATCTCGGGCCGTACATTCCCTGGTCCCACTATGGGAGGCCTATGTAAATTTAATTGGCTACAACTCGGTTGCCAGGTTAGGGAATGCTGAGGCAATAGACCGAGTCAGAGGGGGTATGGGCAACATTTGAGCAATGGTACAGTGTTCATCACAGCGTCCAGCCCATTGGAGCCCTGTCCACAAGTGTTGTCATACTTTTCCCCGAGATGACTGGTGGACGTCCTCTCCACAACAGGTTATGAACACTCTAATAATTGCCTTAAGTCTGTTAAAAGACTATAATAAGATCTGGAAAAGTCATGCTAAGCTGAGGCTTTTTCACAGCAAGTAAAAATCCAAAAACCCTGATGCTGCAATCTATTGTTTCTGAAGACACCAGGAG
>NW_017728886.1:114857014-114891173 GCF_001723895.1 Crocodylus porosus
TGGGGGTGAGGGCTTGCAGAAGGGAGAGATACAGCTCCGTATAGAAACACAAGTAACACAAGCAGCACATTGATAGAATTACCAAGACCCTAGCCCTAATAAATGAGCACACCCCAAAGTAGCAGGCAAATCTGGTAACACCTTCCATTCCCAACTTCCATGTGCCAGACCTGGAAACAGTGCTGAAGCTACTCTTAGGAAGACCTCTGCAGCCATGCACAATACACTAGGGAAAGGTGTAATTAAAAAAGCAGCCAGAACACCTCTCAAAGGCAATGTCACCAGTCCTCTTCCAGGTTCAGCATATGTAGGTGGAAGTGTATAGGTAGGTGCAGCACATTTGCACAGAAACATAGAATCTGGTAACAATACTCCAAACCCAGCAGCACCCCGAGGATGCTCACACAGTCAGAGTTTTCCCCCCTGTCTGTACTGGCTGAGCTCCTCTTTCCTTGGTCGCCAGAGGGGAACTGTCCTCCTGGCCTCCTGCCTGGGTTTATATGAGCCAGGCCCTCCCCCTTACTGTCAGCTGGCTCCCCAGCAGTTTTCCTGGCAACCAACACCTGTTACTCTGGCTGCCCAGGCAACTGGCAGCTGAGCCTCCCCCATCTTGCGTCCGGCCCTTCCCCTTCCTCACCGCGTGCTCCCTTCCTTGCCGTGACCCTCGCCGAGGCCCCTGCATGCCCGCGGGCACGCATCGTTCCCGGGGGGTAGGAGTGTGGGCCCGAAGCCCCTGTGGGCAGCCCTGTGTTGCCACAGACAGCCGCGCGGGGTGGGCCTGGCTCCCCCGCTACCCCGGGAGCGGGCGCCACAGCTGACCCGGCCGAAGCATGGGTCAGACCGTCCTGATGGTCCTCCACGAGTGGGACGAGCTCCCCGAAGTGAGCGCTCCGGGGCATCGTGTCTGACCTTAGAGGGACCCATCTTGCCACTAGGGGCCTCCCCCAAGCTGTTTTCTGCTCTCAGGCGCAGGGCACCTGAGTGCTCTGTAATGGCCACCCAAGTTTCAGAAGCATAAAGAAGAGTGGAGAGGATGACTGCATTGTAGATTTTGTGCATTGTGACAATTGTGCATTGAGACGATTGTGCATTGTAGATACTGAATATCAAAAAATGCATAAAAACATGCCAGAGCAATTTCCTGAAAGAGATGTTTGTGCACTAGATCCTATGCTGGATCTCCTCAATGTCCACTATGAGAAAGGTTGCTACTGAGGTAAATGAAGTGCTCAAATACCTCCAGGGTCTTTCCATCAATGGACATTTGAGAAGGGGGTCAGATTCATGGCCTAGAGTGGGCTGATAAAGTACTTAATCTTCTTGATATTGAAGAGAAGCCCAATGTTCAGTAGACTGCTATGAAGAGATCCAGCATGGTCTAGAGGGTTTCCTCAGTCTGCACATGGTTATCAGCATATTGAAGGTCTAGGTTAAGGTCAAGTATGGCTGTTTTGGTGTAAAGCATTCCAACCAATCACTCTTGAATCATTATTATCCTTCCCCTGAATAGCAGTGGGTGCAAAAGAATTGTTGCAACTTTATTTAATATGAGTCTTTTAGCAAACTGAATCCTGAGGTCCTTTAAGTTAGTATGTACACAGAACAACAGCTTTATATGAAATTTAATTAAATAGCATAATATAATTTAATATGGCATATGCCATAGAATATATAGACATATTTGTATTAAATTTATCATTTTGAAATAAGACAAAATAGAGACTGGTAAATTCTGCACACCACCACCCCAGGGGGTGGGGGAGGAGTTGGCAGGTTTGCAGACTGAGTTAGGTCTGTGGGAGAGTGATACCTAGTTGCAGGCAGAGGGGGTTGCTAAAAATAGCTGAGTTTGGGTCAGGGCAGCAGGATTACAACACCCCAGAGCTCAGGCTTTCTGACCCCTGGGGCAGTTCTACAAATACATATGGCATTCGGTAGAACGGGTTAATCCTTCTCTAGATTGGTTTAACTCAGTTTTGATCTAACTTAGTGCAGCTCCTGAGGTACACTAGCTTGGATTAGGTGTGCCATTTTTTGCTGTATGAAACCTCCTCAACACCTGACCAGGCATTTAGTTCTATATAGGTTGATCTAAATGTATTACCTGTACATTCCCTAAGTGTGCAACCAGTAACAATACTTTACCAGACAGGATCATAAAATCATAGGTAATTAGGGCTTGAAGGCTCCTCACAAGGTCCTTGTAGTGGACTCAGGCTAAGTAGCTCACTCACAGTTTCTCAATGTCCTTTTATAGGCTCACAGACTCTGTAATGGTCCAACTCCTTGGGACAAGCTCCTTCCCAGCATGAGTCAATTAGCATTAGCACATATCAGTGTGCAAGTAAACAACATATGGTCTCTTCCCAGACCACCCAGTTTACTCTAGCCATAACCATAGTCTCTGATGCACTCACAGTTTCTGACTGACTCCCAGGAGAAAGGCACTCCAAGCAGGGTCCTAGGGCACTGCTGTGCTGACCTACTGGCTTTCTCCCTCTGGCTCTCAGATTCTCAGTCGCTCAACTTTCAGGTCTCAGTCTTCCAGCTGCCTGCCTGCCTGAGCTCTTGACTGTCTACCTATCCCAGGCTTTTCTCTCTAGGACCCTAATTCTTTGACTAGGAGTTCACTCCGGAAGTCTCTCACTCTCTGCTTTCAGACTCCAACTCTCTCCTTCCCCCTGGGTCAGTTAGTTGGTCGGTCGGTCTGTCAGTCTATCTGTCTGTCATTTTCCCCTGGAAGTCTCTCTCTCTCCAGCTCCTTTACCAAGTTTTTTAAATTTCCTGTGGGCTAGATCATTATCTCAGTCAGCTGGTCCAGTCCTCCTACGCAGCTTGTAAATCAGGGTTCACTGTCTGAAGCAGGGATGGAGCCTCTGAAGCCTGCAAACTGCCCCAGGCTCCTTGAGCTGGATGTCTCCTACACTTCTAGAATCACCCGGTTTAGTCCCCTTCTCAAGACATAATTATCCCTGGCTAAAACATCCCAGATGTTTAACCTGTTGTTGAAACCTTTCTCCAGGTAGCCTGTTCCAATGCATGACTACCCTCATAGTCATAAAGTTACTCCTAATCTCCAACCCTGCTGCAGCTTGAAGCCATTTCTGCAGCTTGAGGCAACTTCATAGATAATAATATTGCAGATATTTATTTTCAAGAGATAGAGAGGTATAATTAATGCCAAATTACAGGAGGGAGAGTACTTGAATTGGTATCATTAGTGGAACTGCTAAACAACAGGTTTTTACTTGAAAACTGTTGTACTGGGACACATTCGATTTGGCTTGGCTTGGCTTTCTTTAGTTATGGATTTTTATTCTTCCACTTGCACTGCATCATTGGTGTAAAGTAGAATCTAATGTCCCTATCTTGCCTGGCACAGATATCTCATGACATTTAAGCAAATCCAAGGAATGTTTATCATTCTGTAGGATTAATATTTCTATTAGATTTTACTGGTTTTCTAACATATGTGCCCATGTCTTCCTTCCCAGAAAAGTACAATATTGTTTTAAGGCTTTCTTATCTGAAATAAGTGGTCAGATATTTTAACCTTAACACCGGGACACACGGTTATTTGTTTTTCCCTGCTAATATGTATCATTCCCACTGAGGTCATGGAATCGCACAGCTTCATTATGGGTTTACAAGTAGCATTTGCTCTTAGGGCACAGTAATACAGATGTCATACCCTTGTAAAGCATTTGGGAATATGCAGCAAATAGCTCTTACCTTGACCAGTGCTACTTTTAATACATTTAAATGCCATCTATTGATAGTATACTGGGTTTTAATATAACTTTTTTTTCATTTAGCTAGTATATTTAAGTTATTTGCTCTCAGGTTGGGACTCTTGCAGGCTCTCACACCAGGAAAATTAGTTTATAAATCATTTATGTATTGTTCTTATTGAGCATGTGTGGTAAGGGAATCCAGCTGGAAACATATTGTTAAAATGATGCATTCAAGTACAGACATATTTGATTAAGTTGCTGTTTTTCATAGATAAATATTGTCTGCAACATTTGAGCATGTAACAGGATAGCCATAGCAAAAAACTAATTACCAAATTGCACGTGTGAATTAAATTTTTTGTTCTGCTTGCATGTATTTAAATATGAATTACTTGATAATATAATCTAACTATCAATGTTGTCAACTAAAAGTTAATGTCTTTATATAAATACCGGTTATTCATTTCTTAATTAATTTAGTATAATTGAATTGCTTTTAAATTGATTTTTAACTCTTCATTTAAAAACATGCACAACTACTTGGTTTTTTAGATGTGTTATTAAATTAAAGTTACATGTTTGACATCATTTGACTTGAATGGTGTTGTACTTTAAATGAACTGAATGAAAATGCTTTCCCAAGTAAATTAAATATTAAATTAATAATAATATTAATAATGGAAAATAGCCTGTAGCAGGTTTGGGGTTATTGTTTACCTCCAACCATCTCTTACAATGATAGAGTCCTTAAAGGGTTAACTCACAGTTCCTTGTAAACTCTAGGAGAGGGGCATCCCTGTGGTGTGGTTCTCAAGGTTTGTTCTGCAGCTGACATATTGGCTCTGTCTCTCTACTTTTTCACTATCCCTTCATTTATCTGCACTTGCTTGACTCTGATGCTGGGAGAACACCCCCAATTTTACTTCTACCCCAGAGTCTTCCTGTCTCTCTCCTGCTCAGCTCTGATTTCCTTTCCTGTCTTTCTGTGGGAGCCTTTTAACTTCTGTGGAGCCAGCTAATTACCACCATCAACCAGCTCAATTCTCTGGAGCAGGCTCACAGCTGTGTCTCCTGCCATGCCATAGTTATTTAAATTGGTTTCATGTTTACATGGAATCAGACTTCAGTATACATGTCTAAATTGGAGGTAGGGAATGGAGAGAGAACAGTAATAATAATAAAAAAGATGATAATGCATCTAATTTTGAAGGTTGCCTTGTTTTTCTTATAGCTAAACCACATTTTCAGTTGCTTTTCACTCTCACAGTCCAGCCCCAATGTTCTGTGCATACAGCACATTCACAAAGAAACTGGACATGAGTGCTGGGCTAAGAAGGATTTTCTTCGTCATTGAACCTCAAATGTTTGGGATAATATTTCTTACATTGGTCCTTTGCTTGATGATGGTGTCCACTCCCCCCCCACCTCCATTTTAAACTTATGACTCAATCTTACCAAAGATTGAGTTTGGGAGGAAATATTATATATGTTTAAAAAAAATATTTACATCTGTGACAACTATTACCTACATCATTTGGAGCATCAGATTGAAATGTGGTCCTAGACCAGTAAACTGACTTTCACTATTTCTGTGAAAATCTGTTCAAATTCAGCCAGATAACTGGAAAACAAAAAAATTGCAGTTCACACAGGTTTGTAGAGAGTTATTAGAGTTTGGCAAGCTACATTTTTCAGAAACTTTTTTTCAGCACAAAGCACAGCATTGATGTCATGATTGGAATCATGTGGCTGTCACTAGCAGCTGCTTTTTTTTACTCTTCCTCCCCCAAAGTCAAAACCTGGGGAGGTTGCCTCATTTGTCTTGTCCTAGGTACGTCACTGACAGAGAATTTTCCAGTCCCACAGCCCAGCCTCAATGTTTTGTGCATACAGTGTGTTGACAAAGAAAATGAGTGGGGTAAGCAGTATTTTCTCAGCAATTGGCACTTCCAGGTCTGTTATTCTATGGGGCCTGGAAAAGGAACTGAAAGGAGTATGGCCATCTCTTCTGAGCTTTCCTGTTAGGCTCATAAAATTTGGGTGGAAAGCAGAAAGATCCAAATTCAGGGAGAGCAGACAATAGCTTAAACTAGGATGTGAAAGTTTGGTATAGGAAGGCTAAGTTTTAATGATAAGTCAGGTTTGATGTGGACTGGATGCTCAAGAATAAGCCCACTGAGAGCTAGTAGGGAGCAGGAGAAAATGGTCTGAGCAGGGAGACTGACTGTAGAAGGGAGGGGTTGATATGGGAAGCCAAGAAGGTTAAGACTGAGAAACAATCAAAGTGTAATGCTCCTGCTTACCTGAAGAATGATTTCTAGAGCACCCAAAACAGGTTCTGCTTCACTCAATTTTTCTGCCATGACTTGATGGAATAGAATTCAAAGGAGGGGTTCTTCACCAGTGTAAATAGAGAAGTCCCTGCTTGGGGTACTCACGGCTTGCGAAGCAGTTGATGTTGGGGCTCCACCTCCCCTACACCCCATCCACATGCCAACCATTGGTGTCAATATGCTATGATTAGTTGTGACACTTCAACCTTGTCTGATTCCAATCTTCGGAAACTCATGTCCCAGCTTCGGCTTCCCCAAGGAAATGCTAGCTGAGTTGGACAGTACTTTCCTGCCTTTCTCAATGCCGTTTATCTAGTCCTTGTCCTCAAGGAGCTACTCCCTGTAGCAGGTCTTGAATAAAGGCCCACTTGTCTCCTGACCCTTGTGACCTCCCAAAATAAAAATCAACAAAATTGGAAAAACAAAACCCAGGAAAGCTTCCACTCTGCAGGAGTTATCTATTCAGGACCCAGCATCCCCATTATGATTTATTTAATTCTCTTTACACCCTATGGGAAATATGACTTGCCCTATGCTGAGGTTCTACTTCCCAGATTCAGCATACTGGAGCCTATCTGCCCCCATGCTAACTGGGCTCTCTTGGCCCCAGCCCCACTCTGCCTCAGTGCCCAGCAACCATCTCTACCTTGGTCTCAGTCAGCCTGGAGGCAGTTCCCTCTTTTTTCCTGCCAGCACTTTGAGTGCCTTTTAAACTACCCATGGAAGCACCTATGGTTGATGTCATCAACCAGGTGTTGCCAAGACTGATTGACATGGAGCTTTTAAACTGTGACAGCAACACTGCACACTGCTGTGGCTCTGACTCTCCCTGCTCTAAAGGTAAATTTTCCCCACTCTCTGGGGCTTTTTGTTTGGGCAACTCGGGGTTGACTGGGGGTCTTGGTGTATTTAGGGGTATGTATAGCCCCCATTGTCACATATCCTCCCCTGTAAGTCACCTTGTGGCATCTTCAAGAGTACTCTCTTGCTTAGTTTTGCTTCATGCTCTCTCTAATGCTGTTCTAAGGCACCCCTGGTTGTTCCATCTTCTATGACACACCTGGAGAGGACATTGACCACAATATTGACGTTGTCAGGTTGATCTATTACAGTGAAATCAAAGGGCCGTAAAGCCAACACCCGGTGGGTTATATGCACATTGTCAATATGTGACTTTGTCAGTCATTGTAATGGTGCATGATCTGTGACAACCTTAAATTTTCATCCTAATAGGTAGTATCTGAAGTAATCTATGGTCCATCTTACGGCTAGACATTTTTTCTCTTTGGTGGCATACCCGCTGTCTGCGGTATTAATCTTGTATATCTATGTCCCCTCATTTTGGTAGCAAAACCACACTGAACACCTTGTCAGATGCTTCTGTCTGCAAAACAAAAGGGGTGGAGAAATCAGGGGTATTCATTAACACATCTCAGCACAATAGGACTTTCAAACTCTCAAAGCATAGTAGGAGACCAACTAATTGTTCCCATAAGTCTCCTTTGTAAGGTGTCAGTCAATGGGGTGGCCATTTCCATGAAACATGGTATGAATAGTCTGTAGTAATTGATGAGTCCCAGAAATGATTGCATCTGAAGCCTAGTCCTTGGTGGCTGGAGCCAGCCCATTGTCTCCACTTTATCCATTAAGGCTTGAATAATCTCCTGCCCCAATGAGAATCCTAAATATTTGATTTCCTTGCCCACCACCACATGTTTTTGGATTAGCAGTGTGTCAGGGAACTATTGGTACATGCCACTTTAAGGGCTGGGTCAGGCATCCAGCAGGTGCCTGATGGTGGCAGCCATTTTGAGAACCTAGTATATAAGGTCTGCAGTCTCATGCTGCCAGCCTATGCAGAAACATCACCTAGCTGAGATGCAGCAGGAGCAACCAGGAGGTAAGGGCAAGAGCTGATGAGGATGGATAGGGGGTCCTGGGTATAACCTAAAACTGCACCATGCCAGGGATAGGTGGCCTGGTGGGGCTCCTAGTGTCATGGGAGCTCCCAGAAAATACCAGAACAGTTACCACCCTAGTGAAAGGCAGGTCAGGGTGCCTTAATAACCCCAGTTCCCACAACTGGGTGGGTAATTCTATAGTAGGGCTGAGAAGGTGGACCCGGGTGAGAAAGAGGGTTAGATGTTTGGAAGCCTGACTTGAGGCACCCTTAACTGGTCAATGCTCAGGCCAAGAGCATAAGGGTCAAAAGGGCCAGGGCCAAATGTGAAGGATGCCCAGAGCTGAGGGCCTGGGGTTCTGACTGACTTTGGAGGTGAGGCAAGGGCCTGTGTGGCCAAATGTCCTGGGGGGGGGGCATGCCTGAGAGGGGGAAGTCTACAGGGAGGTAGTGAGCCCAGAATGAGGGTGGGGTAGACTGCCTGATTGGAGGGATCCATTTGGGATCTGGACCGGATGATTATGCGGCTCAGTGTGGGGTCAGAGACTCTAAAAACTGTGATGCTATTTGCGAGGCATGGGCTGCGGTGTAGCTGCAGATAGCTCCCCTAGCATCGTGGCAGTAATGGGCAGTCTCCCACATTATACCAACAGTTTATGAAACAGCAGTCATGGCAGGTGAGACTGGGTGGACTGCCCCATGGAGACAGATGGGTGGGTTGGCATGAGTCCCAGCCCTGAGAAATGCCCCGTCACAGGCTGTCATGTAGGCAGCTTGCAGTTCCTCTAAGACAGTCTTTATGGCTTGAATATGTTGCAGCCAGTTCCTTATAAAAATAAAAATGTCATCAATATAAGGAGCCACATAAGCTGTATGAAGTGTCAACAGAGAATCCACAAGTCTTTGGAAGTTGCTGTTTCCCCATAAAGACTGAATGGCATTTATAGAAATTCAAAAAGTCTCCAGGGTGTCCCAAATTCCATTTTTGTGTAATCTTTGGGGACCATGGAGATCTGCCAGTAGACAGATCCACAGTTGTTATGAAACTGGCTTACCCAATTCACTCCAACAAGTGTGCAATGTGGGGCATGAGAAATGTATCCAAAATTGTCAGGGCATTCAATTTTCTGTACTCAAAACAGAGACATAATGAGCCATCAGGTTTGGCTACTCATACAATTGTGCTTCGCCAGGGACTGTGCAATGGATGTATAATCCCCTGTGCTAGCATTTTCTCTAATTCTGAATGCACAGCCTAGTGCAGGTGTTGGGGAGTGTATCTCCAGCACTCTCTGACTAAGGCACCTGCTGGAGTCCCAATGCCATGCTCAACCCCTTGGGCTCATCCTGGCTCTTCCCTGAATACATTCTGGAATGACCGTACCAGCTTCTCCAGCTCTCTATGTTGAGCATAGAAGAGTTCATCACTGAAGAGTACTCCACCCTCCAAGGTCTCCTCCATACCTAGTTCCAGACATGCAAAGTCCAATTCTTTGGGTTCTTCTGCATACATGGCCATCCAACCTTGGGCATCTTCCACTCTCTAAGGAGGTTTATGTGATAGATTTGATGTTCCCTTCTGTGACACAGTTTGAGCACCTCATAATCTACTTGTCTGATGACTTCAAAAGGATCTTGCCATTGTGTTAACTGTTTACTAGTGGATGTTGGAAGTCTCACCAGGACCTTCTCACTTGGTTGAAAATTCCTCATTATTGCACTTCGGTCCTACTGGGACTTTTGCCTTTGCTGGGACTCTTTTAAATTTTCATTGTCCAAGCATTGTGCCTTCTGTAGGGAATCTCATAAGTCTTGTCTGTAACCTTCTGCTTTGACTCCGGGTTCTACAGGCTTCTCCCATTCCTCTTTGAGGACTTGCATGAGTCCTCTGTGGTTGTGTCCATACACTAACTGGAAAGGGAAGAACTGCGTAGATTCCTGAGGTGCATCCCAGAGTGCAAATATTAACAGAATCAATAATGTGTTCCACTTGCAGGGTTTACTTTGTGTACTTCTCTGGGTCATCCTTTTTAGTCTGCTGTCCAATCTTTCAACTAACTCGTTGTTTTGCGGGTGATACACGGAAGTCCTAAGGTGGGTAATCCCTAACATGCTACACAATGCCTTCATCACTCTGGACATAAAGTTAATCTTTTGATCAATCAAAATTTCATGAGGGATACCCATTCAGATGGTCCACTTGAGCAGCTCTTCTGCCACCCACTGGGCCATTATTGATCTAAGCAGTACCGCCTCTGGGAAGTGAGTGGCATAATCTACTAGCACCAAGATGTACTGATATCTGGTACTTGTCTTTGGTAGTGGCTCCACAATATCCAAAGAAAAGGAGGGTTTTATTATTGGAATGGGATGTAAGGGGGCCCTTGGAGGCCTAGGATCTTGGGTCTTTTGATGTTACAGGCATGCAGATCCCCACTGATCCACTTCCTCCTATAGGCAAGGCCAGAAAATGTTTTGGGTGATTCTTGCCCTAGTCTTGCTTCTTCCCATGTGACCTCCCAGAGGGGATGCACATGCGAGTTGCCAGAGTTCCCTTCTAAATATTCTTGGGACCACTAGCTTCACTATTTCTTCCCCTGACCCATTACACCTCTGGAAACAGTATAGGAGACCTCTTCTTTCCTCATACAGGGATCCTCCTCCTCAGTGAGGTGTTATAGTTCAGTGTCTTTTCATTGTGCTTGCTGAAACTGGGTAGGGCAGGGCTGGCAACTTTTTCTAAATTGATGTTTGTGTCAGTTTTGACCATGCTTGTAGTAGACAATTCGCTGAGCCACCCATCAACATTTCTTATGTTCTTTGGCCACTCAAACCATATCTAACACATTGTATATTAGCTCCTACTCCCTGCTGATGATCATCTCACAGCAGAGGGTCAGTGCCAACCCCACTCTCAACTCTCTCTGGTATTCCGCTAAGCAGAAGGGTATGTCAGAACTCTCAAAATACATTTCTTCCCTCAGAATGCATATCGTTATGAGCAGTTTGGCTTCATGTAGCCTGGCTGTTGGTGCCAGATCAGCTCATATGAAGGACTCAGAACATTCAGTGGTCTATGGTAGCTCTTACCGACCATTCCCCAATCCAGGCGGTGACAACAGAACATTTCCACCCACCTGCTTGAGTGCTGTCACCAAAACTATAGTCGATAGATTCCCCACATTCCTCCTCTTGGGGTGTATCTCTAAATGACTGGGAAAGGACAGCTCTCTTACTAAAAATACTTCGGCCTTTTGGCATTCCTTAGTCACATGGACTGTCTTGCCACAATGATACACACCACACCATGTGGTGTTACCTTCTATGGCCCCTGCTTTTTATCTTCTTCACATGGCCCATTCCTGGTAGGGGGCCTGAGGCCTCTATTCTGGCCTCTGTCACACACAGATACCACAAAAGCCTCGACAATCTGGAGAGCCTCCTTACAATTATGGGGTTGGCGCCTGTGCACCCACCTCTGTGTACCTCATCCAGGTCCCACATGAACTGTTCTAATAAGACCTGATTGATCACCCTGTTACAGTCACAGCAGTTCAGGGGAACCCACTTAATCAGCATATCTTTTAGCAATTGCATAAGAATGAGAGGATGCTTTACATGCCCACAAGGCCAACCTATAAATTTCTGGGGTTATTTCTAGGTGATATAGGATTGCCACCTTAATAGTCTCATAATTACAGCCGTCTTCCCTTGAGAGACCCATGTGCCACCTGGGCCTTATCTACCAACCAATGCCCTGAATTGGTGAGCCCACTGGGTGTGATCTACCCCCACTTGCAAGGCAGTCAATTTGAATGATTCAGTGTAGGCCTCCGGGTCATCATCTTTAGTCATTTGCAGCATTTTGAAAAGTGATAAGTTTCTTTGGAGCCATTCCTACTGATGAGCTGCCTGGATCACCACCATGGTTGAGAGTGAGTTTACACCCCTACCTGGTCCCAGCAGCTCCTCTTTGGGCCTCTGGCCTAAGGCAGCTTCCCAGAACAGCCCTCTGGGCACTTCCTTTGTGCCTTCCATGCAAACTCCCACACCCTAGTACACCTGCACCTGTTTTCACACTCTATTCACATGGCTCTGGTTTCAGGGCTTCAGGGAGAGGGGGGGAGAGGTTGCTCAGCTAAGAAAGGAATGGGGAGGGCATTCCCCTCCTGGGCTGTGCTCAGCTGGTATGTCCTGCCCAGCACAGTCCAGCATGCATGTACACATGGCACATACACATGTAAATACACACACTTCCTCATGCAGCACCTTCTGAGTACTTCCTGTGTTCATACACCCTCACCTGGACAGGTACACTCTCCTCCTGGCTCTACACTGGGGAGTCTGTGGAATCTGAGTCTGGGCCTTTGGCTTCTGGGGGCATAGCAGGTGTAAACCTGTGTGTCTTCTCTGGGAGCTGGGCCGCCTGAAAGTAGTTTGCATTTGGGCCTAGTTCAAAAAGCCCAGGATATTCTCTGCCAAACCTTGTAATAAAACCCAGGACCCCTAAGTCCCACCGTTCTGCTGTTGTGAGCAAATATACTGTGGTAGGGAGCAGTGTATGAGGAGGAGAACCCTGAAAAGTGGCCCGGTAAATAAGCCTGCATGGCAGATTACTATGAGGATTGGCAATCAGGGAGTGGGAAACAGCCCAGGGGCCACCTAGTTAAGGAGGACACCTGGGCAGACTGATTAGCAGCTGCCTGAGGATGATAAAACAGATACCAGAAGGAAGAGGAAGGGGAGAATGGCCAGATTAAGTGAGTATCTCCTGAGGGGAGGTTGCTGCTAAAAAGACAGCTGAGAGAAGTTTAAGGGTACTTGAGCTGGGCAGACAGCGAAAGACCTAGGAAGATCCCAGCCATAAATGGACAGTGAGCCTTAACTGCATTGTGGACAGGTCCATCCTCAGGGGTGGGTGACATGAACACCTGACAAGGGCACCATTGTCAGGGAGGCACCAAACACACGTGCACATAGATACAAATGTAAGCAGCCTGCACTTACAGCTTTCTCCCAAGGCAGGCTAGAGAGGAGCTTTCCCATTGCCCTTCCCTGGCCTGCCTTGGCCAATACCTACCCTAGGCAGGAGGAGAAATACTCAGCCTGCCCTCTGCCTCAAGCTGCTCCTTAGGAGGAGCTGGGCTGAGCAGTGTGGGCAGAAGCAGTGGTGCTTACCCACCTGCTTGCCTGGCATACCATGTTGCCATACTGCCCTACCAGACTACATTTTGCACCCCTGCCTGCCTGCCTCTGCCTGTGGTAGTGTCACTTACTTGAGAGGGAGGTCCTATGTGGGGAGGGACTAAAATACAAGTTTGCTTAGTCTGCCATTTCTCCCAAGGCTGGCTCTGATTGTGGAGGGAGGGAGTAGAGAGTGGAAAATCTTCAGCAGGAGAACTAAGAAACCAAATTGTTGATGTCTCTCCTTTAAAACCAGAGTGATTGTGTTTATTAGACATTGACACATACAAAAAGAGAAGGGAAGATTTATGTAATAGGGTTTTCAGCTTAACTGTGGGACAAGGCAAGATCAGAGCTAGTGGACTGAAAAAGGATTCCTTTATCTGAAGGAAGAGCAGCAGTGACATTAAAAGGATGCTGAATCTCTGGAAGATGCTAAGGCTAATGAATGGTCCAGAGTGGTAAGAGAACAAAGGTAGGACAATATTATGTACCCTATTCCCGTTTTTCCATCCTACATTTTTCCCAAGTTCTAGTGCCATGACTGAAACAGACCATACAAGGTCTGCTTCAGACAAGGACCTGTAGCTTATTCACCAGTGGGTTACACTGTTAACAACTATAGTTACATTTTATATTTGCTGTTTTCTCAATATACCTATGGGTTAATAAATCTATAATGTGCAAACAAATAGCAAGTCAGAGAGAATTAGATTTGCTAAGCATTTTTCATGCCCACACAAATTAATGGGGTTCCTGTCTGTAATAGACCATTTTATAAAATTCAAAATTCCTTACAAGAATTCAAGTGAAACTCAGTAAGCCATAAAAAATATCTCCTACCTTTGAAAATATCAGAAGAATTATTTTCTGACTGATCTTCACATTTGAAAGTCCCAATGAGATCTGTAAATGAGAGAAAATAAATCAGTAAACATGGGAACTGCCATTTGGAAAGTTAGATTTGATCTGTAGAACTGAATGATCATTACAAGAAATGATCAATAAAGCTGAATTTCACTATGTCTTAGACTAAAGATCATGGGACCCAAAACAAACCCCAAAGGAATCAACCAGGCCAGGAAAAAAAGGAATAACAGGGTAACTCAAATGTTCCCTTAGAAGTACATGAATTCAAAATACACCCTAAACCTTTTGCAGTGTAGTTAAAGGCCACTGCACTAGAAAGCTTCCAACTGAATCCTGATTGCTACATGTGCCTCAGTTCTTATCAGGTAGAAAAGAGACTTCTGTTCGCTCTTTGCTGAGAAATACGGTACTAAAACCCCTGTTGTTCACAAGATACTGAAGTACATAGTGGCATGGCTTTATACATGATCTCTTGAAGTACTCTTTAAAATAAGATGTCTAATTCTTATTTATAGTTGGGACAATTATTTGCAGCAAACATTTTGTTCATTAAATGGAGCACTTCTCATAATCTTGAATTTCCAGGAAAATGATTATTGTTACCATGACTTTTTATTCTTCAGACTTATTGAACAGGTATTCTGTATGAACACATTACTCATGAATTGTTCACTACGGGCATCTACACGTGTTCCAAGATTGGTTGGGGGTTGGGCGCTTTAATTACAGTGACTCTGAGAGAAGCTCTAATCAAAGTGCTCACAGCATCACATATTTTCGGTGTCAGAGGTTTTCAACTCAGCATTTAAATTCTCACTTTATATGCCTATATCCTTTATTGACTCCTACCCTGAGAAAATAAAGTATTGTATCATAGACAGTTGGCAGGCTGAAGAGCCACAGTGTATCACTGTATAGACCATATTCAATGCATGCCACTTTCTGATCAATATGTTCAACCCTGTAGTAGGTGGAATTCCAGCTGCTTGAATGAGCATTTGAAGTGGAGATAGATAAATAGATATATATATATTTAGTTGAATTCTGGCAAAAGATTCATAACAAGCTCTTGCACAGTGATTAAAGTAGGTATAAAAAAGGAATCCTTATCAATGCCTGTTCTGTCAGCAAGAGATTTGTACCATAAATGATGCAGTTCTAAAAAAAGAAACTACTTAGTAGTCTTTGCTGTTTTAAAAGTGTGGAAGTATCAAGTGAATTTTATTTGCTGTAACAGTGAAGGCAAAATTTGTTATGAGTTTATTTCTTGGAGTTCAAAGGGATCATCTGTGAAAAGGAAATGCTGTTTTGTGGTTGAATGTCCCGATGTGAGCTATCTGAAGACAGACCACTGAAAAGCATTAACAGCTTATACAAAAACATGAGTAAGGTGGGAAAGTGCAAAGGTCAGACTTTTTCCTTCTGAATGCTTTCTTAGAAAAAAAGAGTAAAGATGTGATCAAAATCAAGTCAAAAGTGAGAACTGGCAATGTAAAACAGAAGATAGACAGTAAGTGGGAGAGTTGGGGGGCCATGCTGTTCAGGAAGCAACAGCAAGGAGTAGAGTTATGTAGATGAGTTGATCTTGTGTGGTGGTGGGTGCCCGTTAAGGGAACTGCAGCAGTTAAGCTATTCTGAACAACCTGTCCCAAGGAGGCATATGGTTCAATGTTGCATGGTTTTCAGGGTCATTATGTGACTAGTGCTGAAGAACACAATGCTGAGGACATACACATTGTAATAGATCAGAATGAATTGTATAGCCAACAAGGGCACTTTAACAATGTTACCTAAAACCACTCTAAGTCTCAATAGATGTGTCTACATCTACATGTGCATTTGATGCGGGACCAGTTTATTTGTGAGTATACTACTCATGAGTAAACACTTCAAGGCAGGCTTCTACATGTGCAAGGACATGGGAGCAGTTTTGCTGCTCCCAGCAGCAAACTGCTCTCACTTCCTGGGGCCCTGTAACAGGCCCGTGCTGCCACCAGGGGGAGCTGGAGAATCTGGCTGCAGCTGCCTATGGCCAAAGAACAACTTCAAAAGGCAACCCCATTTCCTGCTCCCTGGCCAGCTGCATTTCTGTTCAGGAGAAGTGTGTACAGCATCAGGGCAGTATATGGCTGCTCTCATGCCACAGTCTCTGCCTCTCTGCTTTATGGCTGCTGCAGTCTCTGCCCCTGGCAGTGACACCCAGTGCCCTGGCACCTGCTGGCCACTATGCTGGTCCTGCTGGACTGCCACACTGGTTGCTGACTGACCCATGGCTGTCTGGGCCCTGCTTGCTCCCCCATAGGCAGCAACCACCTGTCTGGCCCCACCACACCATCCTTGAGCTGCTACCGCCATGCAGCTGCCTCCTGGACCCTGTCCTGTTGGCTGGACCCCAGCATGGATTCTAACCATGTGCTCCAGGATGCCACCACCAGAGCCTTCCTCACCCTCCAGCAGGGCCCTTCCGTACCCTTCAGTGCCACTATCTCTGGGCCTGCCAGGCCAGTCAGGACTGGTGGCTGTACATTGCCTAGTACACCTGGGATGATGAGCAATGGCTGCAGTCATTAAGAATGACTCAGGCTACCTTGCAGGATCTCTTGGAGAAGCTTTACTCACATCTGGAGTGTTAGAACACCAACATGCAGGCACCCCTCCCTGTGGCACTTGGCTGGCCATTGCCCTTCTGAAACTGGCCATGATTACCAGCCTCTGGTATGTGGGCAATCTCTTTGGCAATCCTGGAAGTATGTGGTGCCCTCCAGGACATGCTGGGGCACACCATGCTCTACCTACATGGACCCCTGGCATTGGTGGCAGGGTTCATAGTTTCATAGTTGGTAGGGTTGGAAGGGACCTGAGAAGATCATCAAGTCCAACCCCTTGCCATAGGTAGGAAAGAATGCTGTGGTTAAATGACCCTGGCTAGGTGTCTGTCTAGCCTCCTTTTGAAGACAAAAGGTTCTGTTCTCTGGCATTCCCCTGGTGCATCAGGCCCTGGATGAGACACATATCCCTGTCACCTTTCTGCCCTGCAGTGACTGCCCCTACTGCAGCTGGTAGGGCTTTCACTCTGTTGCACTTTAGACCATCATTGACCACTGCAGCATCTTAACCAACATGAGTGCCACCTGGGCAGACAGTGCCCACAATGCCTGCATGTTTTGGAATACCACCCTGGCAGCCCTGGTGCAGAGTGGGCATTTCATGCTGGGGGTGCCAGACTTCCAGCTGGGCACTGTGGTCATCATACCTCCCTCCTCATCAGGAACCCCATCTACCCACTCATGCCCTGGATCATGTGGCCCTACACTGGCCAGCTGGACCTCTGCCAGGCCCATTTCAACTGGTGCTTGGGCCAAACCTGTGCACTGGTGGAGAAAGCCTTCGGCCACCTCAAGGGACACTAGTGTACCCTCACTGCCCACCTTGAGTTTTCTGAGAACAAAGCCCTGCATGCTGCCTAACAACTGTGAAGTCTGGGAAGACATCTTTTGTGGGGCCTGGGTGGAGGAAGCACAGTGGGTGAAGGATGCCTGACAACAGCAACACCAGCTGCAGTGGAAGCGAGAGTGGTGCCCCCCCCCCCCGGATGAAGCCCTAGGTGAGTTACATACTCACCACCAGGGGCCAGGGCACTGGGTGTGAGAGGCATTGGCTGACCACCTACTCCTGCAGTCCCCACTGTAGCCCACTTGCACAGCCTCCCACGGACCCCTGCTCCATTGCCTGCATTTGGCACAATGGTCATTGTGGGCAGTTCTCAGAAAACCACTTTATTTCCCTAATAACAAGCAAATCCTCTCTCCCCCACTCCCTTCTCAACACTAGACCTCCTCCCCACTCCCTCCCCAATAACAGTCCCTCCACCACCCACCCCACCCACCAACAATAAAATACACACTCCCCCATGCAAAATTTTACAATATAATGTGTCTGTGTGCCCTTCTGAGGTGGGAAGCTGTGGAGTGGGTGTGCCTAGGGGGCAGAGCCTGAGGATAGGCAACCAGCACTCTGGCCTCTGGCTCTTCTCCTGTGGGTGCATGCACTGTAGTGAGTCCAGTGGGGGTGGAGTATGAGGGAAACTTGCTCAGGGTCAATGGCAGCTGCTGGTCCTCTGAGACAGGAAGCTCCCCCTGTGGCAGCCAGTGACCATGGTCAGCAGGGCTGGTGTGTGGTCCTGCCCCTGCAGTCATCTCTTGCTCCATTCCCTAGGGCCCCAGCTGTGGGTGGCAGTGAACCTGAGGCCACATGAACCTGAGGCCAATGACAGCTTCTCCCCCACCTGCAGCTGCAAGACCTGCAGACCCATGAGAAAGAAGCTGTTTGTGAGATCTTGCAACATTTCAAAATTTAGATGCTCTGTACCAGGGCCTATGCAGTGCCCAGCCTCCGATTACAAGTTGGGTATGCGTGGGTGCTCAGGGACCACAGTAATTTGGCCAGGCAGGTCCAGGACCAGATTGCTGCTAGCTAGGCCCCCCATCCCTGCTCACTGCCCTGGGGTTAGTGGGGTTCTGGGTGCTAGCCACAGTCAGCCTGCCTACCCCACCCTGTTCCCAGGCTGAGACAAACCAGGCTCCCTGCAGCAGCTACTGCCATGTCTCCAGGCCCTGCTTCCCCCACTTCTCCACCTGCAGGCCCACTGGTCTCCTGTGCTGTTGCCAAGCCCATGGCATCTGGCCACAATCTCATGGGATATTGAGCTCCAAGATGACTGGGATAAGGAGCTGCCTGCATCCCTGCTTTCCCTGCAAAGGTCCTCTCTAGAATGAAGCCCCAGCACCAGCTTCCCCACCATGTACCATAAGTGTTCCACTGCTGTGCATGTCCTGGATGCTGCATTAGGAGATATTTGCTTGGACTGAGGGGTGCCTGGCCCACTATACTCTGCTGCTGGTGACCACCAGAGTGCCACAGGTGAATCTGCACACCAGGCATAGGACCTTGAGCTTCACCAGTGTGGTGGCAAGCCCGGCCTTCCCTACACATTCCTCTACCACCTTGAGGGCTACCTGTGGCTGCACTACATGCCCTGCCACCCCGAGCTGAGGAAGACTTTGCCACTGGCAGTAATGCATCCCTCGGCACATGAGAAGCCCATGCCCACCTATCTTTAGGGGCATGGGCTGCTCACTGTAGTTTTACACTGTCTCTCACCACCCTGTATGCTGAGGGGGAGAGGGGACCCAGAGGCCAGGGAAGTGTGGCTGACCTGGGCAAGGGGTAAATGGGGGGGTGGGGCTGGGACCAGGGAAGGGGGTCTTGCCATGTGGGTAGGGCTAGTGGACCTGGAGCCACTGGTTGGTCCTGGCTGGCAGCAATGGCCTGCATCTCCCAGTGGTGTCCTCAGGTGATGGGGCACAGTGTGCAGGCACCCAGCCAGGGCCCCTTCATGGAGGAGCTGATGAAGCTAGCAGCCAGCAGTGACATGACCAGCCTTGCCTCATGGCTGGGGCTGTAGCTGCAGAGATGTTGGGATACACACTGGATCAGACTCCCCAAGCTCCTGGTGAAGGTTGGGGGTAGGGAGCTCAGTGGTATGTATTGCTGGCACCCCAAGGGGTCCTCCACCAGCAGCATGTTATTGAGGATGCCAGGTCAGAGTAGGGGCTTGGGCATGCCACCCATGCTGTTGTACACAGCCCAGGTGTGGACTGGGTCCCAGTCAGATGCCATAGTAATAAGCATGGACTTGCAGGTACTTTCAGACCAATGACTGTGGTGTGTGATGGTGACCCACTGTGCTCAGGGTCATGGCACGGGAGCTACGCAGAGAGGTGATGCCCTCCATCACATGCAGGCTTTGGCCAGACTCCTGGGGGTTGGCTGCAGGCAGCTGATGCTGGACCCAGTGGCTGGGAGCTGGCTGCAGCTGGGCCCAGGAACTGGCAGGCCTGGCAGGAGCCTGCAAGTCTGGATGGTGGGCCTGGCAGCTGCGTGGCACTGTGGTACCAGGCAGTGGCTTTAGGTTGCAGGCAGGCTGGCATAGGTAGCCTGTGGCCTGTGCAGGGGCAGCAGAGGCCAAGAGTCATTGCCCCCAGCCCCTCCACCCATCCTCCCTGCTGTTGTGTCCTAGGGCTCAAAATGCCTTCAAGATTTTAAATGACCTGTGGATGGGGTGCCACACAAGCAGGCCAGCCCTGTGGCAGGAGTGACTACTAGCCCTGGGGCCCTGGAGCTGACCTGAGGCTGACCTCCTAGTATCAGAGCTGACCAGCAGCAGATCTGCTCCCAGGTGGAATCTACATGAGTATTACTGCACAATGAGTACTCATGAGTAAATTTACTACTTCCATTGGTTGGTTGCAAATTTACTCTTGAGTAGCAAAATTTACTGCATGGTAAGCATATGCATGGGTAGACATGCATACTGACTGCACAGTAAACTTTGCTACTTCGTAGTAAAGCATCTCATGTAATTGCACTCACAGTGTTGTCAGTAATCATCCAAACTAGCAAGATAGAAGCACTCATTACGTCCCTGGAGAGTAAAGCAATGTTTTTGTTCCATTCCATTCTAGCAAAGTCAGTCCAGGAATTAGTCTACCTGACCCCTGTCTCTCTTCCTAGGCCTTTCGCAGAGCAGCATAGTTGTGTAAACTGAGAGGAGAGGCTTATGTGTGGCTCATGTTAGGTTTAGAATCACCACGATTAGTGATATGGACACACATTAAGTACAGTGCACAAAATGGTTTGCAAAGCAGCCTGTATCACTTTAAAAATGTGCAGCTATAAAGCGATCCTTTCCTTTGGGTGCTAATGTACACAAGATAATCAGTGCATTATGACCTTTCCAGGGTACATCTCTACTTTCTTAAGCATTCCCTCTGCACTTGGAGGGTCCTGATTAGTAAATTAAGGCTATCTTTTTTTGTTGGTGCACTAGAGCAGGCATGCTGTTTCTCTGTGGGAAGTCTTCACCCAACCACAACTAAAGACAAAAGTCTTTTTTTTAGTGAGATGGTTTTGACTCCTGCCCCTATCACCTTGCAGTGGTATGTAGAAGTAGGCTGAGATTACATAGACCAATAAAGCCAACTGAAGTGCAAATGGCTTAGCAATTTTCAGAGGAGACAGACAGAGATGCACTATCCATAAATTGTTTATACTTGCTTACAGCAAATGACCATATATCTATTCTTCCAATGCAATAATTTATTTCCCCTTGATTCTGCAAAAAATATGGTAATAGAAGTGTTTACTTATGCATGCCTCTTACTTTTCAAGCCAAGTCATCAACAAAGTGTTCAATACATGACAAATTTAAGGTGTTCAGTCATGCACAGTATGTTTCTAAACATTATTTTGTTCCTTCTTCTACAAATCAACTTTACTGATGGTAGAATAGATTTTTCTCAGCTTTCTGTGCTATACTTAGAACAGAGGACCAGGCCAGGCACACCTGTTATGAAATTCAGGTAGTAGAGAATGGTATAAGAATGTAGTGACAGTTCCCTTGATACACATTGCCTGCAGTTTGGTACAGACCTACTTTTGCTTTTGGTGTGTCAAATCTTTGGAACCACATCTTTACAACGATCAGATTAGTAAAAACTCATTGGCAGGATTTGATATGTTGGCTGAGTTTCTTACTGCAGCAAAATATAACTGTAACCACTTTACTATGCTATGGCACTTCATATTTGTATTAACAGTTTCTGTGATTAAATGTGATAAACTGTTAATTTATATTCCAGTAGGTAGATGCCAACATTGGCAAGCATGAAGTTAGATTCCCAAATCCATATTTGGACACTTAAATAAAAACGCCCTGGTGAATAGAAGCCTTGAGCACTTGTGCCTTTTTCATTTATCATTAATGGCTCAGATGCTGCTGAACCTGGAATGTTTAAATAAGGAGATTACAGCTTCTTGGGGAATCTTTGCTGTCATGTTCAGCTGTAAAATTTCCAGGTCATTCTGGGCTTTAATAAATAGAACTGCATCTATAAGTGAACAGGAATCCAGGGAAAAGATTCAAAGTTCATACTGGGGATTTTTGCAAAGGTTCAAATGCCAGTTATGCTCTGTTGGCTCTAGTAGGTGGAGACCAGATTCCACATGGCTTCTCAACCCTTTTCCTTCTTTTCCTTTTCCAATCCTCCTCTTTTCTATCTTCAAATTGGGAGGACCATCAATTTAAAGAGAACCCGTACCTATGAGAGAGGCTCATATGCTTTGTTTTAACAATCTTTCCATCTTAGTATCCTGAGGATGCTCTTTTCATCTTTCATCTTTTCATCTGAGGGTGCTCTTTTATGATGGTATCTGAACACCTTTGTACTTATAAGACAAACTGTTCTGCTCATAAATAAATCAATCAGTGTCATGGATATTCCAGGCATAAGAAACAACAAGGGTATGGTGGGTAAACCACATCCCTGAGAGCCACTACAACAAGCAAGTGTCATTCTTACTATGCTGATCAGTGCATCTAATGGAAAGGATATTTCCTGTATATGACTTGTCACTAGTGAGGACTCCTTTTTTTAAAATTAAACCATCAATCTCCAAAGAAGTAGCAACTTTGGTTTTAATATATAAGGGGGAAATGACACAATCGTAGAAAAATATAACTGAAATTTAGACCAAATGAGGCCTGAATGTAATAAGCATTTTTAACACCATCCACTTAAGACCAGAATTGTCACCATTTTCGCAGTGTGGCTACTACCACTACTCCAACTTTCAGTCAAACTCATAAACATAAACATGAATTATGGAAAAGCAGCACTCATCACTATCCACTTCCTTCAGGAAACACTCATGCATGTGTATACATATTAAAGGGGGAAAAAGAGACTGAGGAGAATTCTCATTTCATCTCAGATACGATCAATAACAAACAAAGAGAGAGCTAAGCTATTGAAGTTGAGGTTTTGTCTACCATTGGTTAAGAACTTACACATTGGTTATTTCCCACATATATCTCAGTTTTTTCTTTGTCCTCAGTGATCTCAACATTTATGAAAAACCATTGGTTTCTTTCCTGGGTTTAAATAGAATTTAGACAAAATGAAAAATTTACTTCAAATATCACAAGAGCCTCTTCTTTATCTGGAAGTACTGTAGGTTGCAGGGGTAGAGTATAGATTTTAGGCACTTCACAAAATATTGGTTGCAGATTAAGCCCATCAGGATTATTGTTTGGTAACATTAGCCACTTTGCATACTTAAATAATGAATTCATATTAGGTCATTTAAAATAAGCATGACAGTACAGAAAATGTCTTTCAATTGAGCTTGATTAGATTTAAAATGGAATTGCATGGGATCTTCATATGCATTTTTTTGCCCATGTTCAAGCACAGGACTATTGTAAGTAAATTCTGAAGAATCACAACAGAAACACTTCAACAATCCTTACACAAAACACAGTGCATTAGTAAAACATGTATAGTACAAATGTATCAATTTCCGGTAGCACTGAAACAATCTACATATAGATTACTTTAGAGTACACTTAGCACATTAAAGAGATTGTTATATTAAGTTCTCTTTCTCAATTTGTTAATTACTGATATTTAAAATGTTTTCTTGTAGAAGATTTATTTTCTGCCTCTAGTCTTAATCAGCTATGGTTTTGATATTTCCTCTGGATAACTAAGATGAAGAGAAATCAGCATTGCCTATATCATATGAATGTATAAATAATTCTGTTATATTACTTGAGAGAAAAACAGATCTTACCCTATTTATTCTCAAATATTTGTGATTCCAAATGCTTGATGCATCGGATTTATTTATTTTTGTTTCAGGAACTTTAAGAAAAAGCCATGATGGGTTTCTGTACTGGGAGTATATCAATTCTGCTAATTTGTCATTTTAGAAATACTTTCTATTGTACTTCTTTATCCACTGTGTCAGGATTACATCAGTTTTTACCCTACCTGAAAAATTCTGGCTCATCCAGGGAATTTATTCTCATCTAAAATACATTATTGATTTATTAAAATGCAGTTTTCCTAGAAGATTGAACACTGTGGGAAGGCATTATGCAGCCAGATGAATACTGAATAGCAACACTATGGGAAGAAAAGAATGTGAAAAAAAAAATCATTATGAGATAGATAGAAGAAAAATCAAGATAAATTTTTAGGAGACCAGGAAAGCTTACTTGGCTTTTCACATTCTATTCCTGTGTTTCACAATTTGAAATCAAAAGGATTAACGTAGAAGAAAGAGTATGATAAAAGGACCACCTTGAGCTTATGTATAAAATTGAGAATAAACCAAAATCAAACTTTCACAAATTCAGGAGGAAAATGCAAAAGGTTTTTCATTATTCTTTTTTTACCTTTGGAACTTCTTAGTGTTCACTGGGACTTGAAGGAATACTGTCCTGGTGAATCTATTGAAGATTTTCTCAGCGACACTGTACCAGAAATCTCCCCATACTCACCAAAAAATATTCTTAAGTTTCAAATCTTTTCAACCTGTGGCTTGGCTGTAGTATCTTGAATGAAGCATCCTGCACTGAGGTATCCCCCACCTGGAATTTAGAAGCATTGATAGGGATATGAACAAAAATGTAGCTGGGATTCAATCCAAGTCAGTCTTATGACAATGAGAGAATGGAAGTACTCCATTTCTAGGCTAAAGGTAAATATTGTACCCAAAGGTCATGTCTACACATGGGCATTTAATGCACATTAGCCCAATTTAAGGCACATTAAAGGTACTTGCATAAAGCAAGTATCAAATTTAAGTATGATTAGTTAAAGCTGATTAACATACATGTAGACACTTTAATCTCCATTAATGCAAGGGCTTTAGCCCTTTAATTGGGTGGTCTGCCCAGCCGCTAGATGGCCAGCTGGAGCCCAGCCCCTAAGCTCCTGGCTGGCTGCCTCTCCTCTACCATGGCTGGGTTGCTCTCTGGCAGCCCCTAGCTGCAGGCTATAAAAGCCTCCAGACATTTTGTGCCTTGGGGAATACAGCACAGAGAGCTTAAAGGAGCCAGTTCTGTCTGCATGAGCCTACCAGAACTCCTATGCCCTCCCTGGATAGGACTCAGGCAGTCTCTGCCTGTCCTGTCCCCTAGCTGGATGTTCTCCTCAGCAGCAGGGGGAAGGAACTTGTAATACTGCCATCAGTAGCTTTCCAGGTGGTGGCAGAGGTTGTGGGGCAGCCTGGGCTGTCATAGCTCAGGGTCCTAGACCAGGAATGCAGGTGTGCCAAGGGCATCAGCCGGATCATCATCATCAGAGCATAGTGGCTCAGGCAGCCCTCTGCTTGCAAAAGCTACTCATCATACACTGCCTGGGACACACAGCAGGGGCACACTTGGGGTACAGTGGCAGCACAGGGGGTGGGCAGCCCTGAGGAGCCTCCTCAGAGAAGCTCTCAGTTGTCTGGGAGCCCTGTGTGCCTCAAGCCTCAGTGCTGTGGCCTGGGTGGCAGTGTTGCACAGTGGTTGGCTTGCAGAGAGAGTGGGGAAGTGGGGTCTGGAACTGCAGCAGCACATGCTTCCAGCAGCCTGGTCTGGGCCACCCTTGGAAGGGGGCAAAGGAGGCAGACTGCCTGCAGCCAGGACCCAGGAGGCAACTGGCCTCATGGGAGCAAGTGTGGCTGGACATCTTGGCCATTGGGGGCTGTTCCTTCCTGGAGAGCTTGCCATGGTCCCTGGGCAAACATGCACGGCCAATCTGAGGCTTCGCAGCCCAAGGCCCCTGATGCAGATCATCTTATCTCTGCTATATTGCAAACATGCATAAAAGACTTCTGTCTCTTGCCTCTGCAAGGCCAACATCTGGATGCAGGGACAAGGCTGCAGGGCCATATGAGAGTGCTGCATCAGAATCACTGCCACTTACAACTGGAGCCACCTAGACACACCGGGCACATTAATGGCACAACACAGCTTAGACTCTCCTGCTCTAGTGGCTGGTGATGGTTCCATAGTTTCAGTTGGTAGGGTTGGAAGGGACCTGAGCAGATCATCAAGTCCAACCCCCTGCCATGTCAAACAACCCCAGCAAAATGTTCGTCTAGCCTTATCTTAAAGACCCCCAGGGTAGAAGCCAGCACCACTTCTCTTGCAAGTTGGTTCCAGATCCTAGCTGCCCTGACAGTGAAGTAGCACCTCCTGATGTCTAGTCTAAATCTACCCTCCACCACCTTGTGACTGTTATTTCTAGTCACTCCTAGTAGTGCTTGGGGGAACAGGGACTCTGGTCCCCTCTGAGTAGTTTATAACAGGCCACTAGATGCCCCCTCAGCCTTCTCTTGTGTAGGCTGAACAGGTTCAGGTCCCATAGCCTCTCCTAGTAGGGTCTGCCTTGCTGACACCTGATCATGTGAGTGGCCCTCCTCTGGACCCTTTCCATGTTGTCCATATTCCTCTTGAAGTGTGGTGCCCAGAACTGGATGCAGTACTCCAGCTGCGACCTGACCAATGCCGCATAGAGGGGGAGGATCACCTCCTTGGACCTGCTTGAGATGCATCTGTGGATGCATGACAACGTATGGTTGGCCTTCCTGACTGCATCCCCACACTGCTGCCCCATGTTTATCTTGGCATCAATGATGACTCCAAGATCCTTTTCTGCCTCTGCACTGATGAGAAGGGAGTTCCCCAGCCTGTAGGCATCCTGCCGGTTCTTCCTCCCCAGGTGCATCACTTTGCACTTGTCAGTGTTGAATCCCATCCTTTTCTCATCCGCCCACCCCTGTAACCTGTCTAGGTCTGATTGCAGCCTATTCCTCCTCTTTAGCATGCCCACATCCCCCCACATCTTAGTGTCATCAACAAATTTGAACAGGGTGCTTTTTACCCCCTTGTCCAAATCAATGATGAAGATGTTGAGCAGTGCAGACTCAAGGATTCAGCCCTGTGGAACCCCACCACCCACATTCCTCCAGGTCAAAAATGACCCATCCACCACCACTCTCTGGGTGTGGCCCTCCAGCCAGTTAGCGACCCATTGAACTGTGTGGGTGTTGACACCACAGTCCCCCTGTTTTTTAATGAGGATGGGGTGAGAGACAGTGGCAAAGGCCTTCCTAAAGTCCAGAAAGACTACATCCACTGCTACCCCTGCATCTAAGGATTTTGTGACCTGGTCATAGAAGGCCACAAGTTTGGTCTGACAGGACCTGCCTCTAATGAACCCATGTTGGTTTCCCCTAAGCATGACCTCCCCCACTGGCCCCTCATGAACATGCGCCAGGATAATTCTATCAATAAGCTTACCCAGGATGGAGGTAAGACTAACTGGCCTATAGTTTCCTGGGTCCTCCTTCCTCCCTTTTTTGAAGATGGGAACCATGTTGGCCCTCTTCCAGTCCTCTGGCACCACACCAGAGCACCACTAGTGCTTGTAAAGCCATACCCGGGTTCCCACAATGACCTCAGCTAATTCCCTCAGCACTCTGGGGTGGAGATCGTCCGGGACAGCTGATTTAAATATGTCCAGTCCCTCCAGAAGTTCCCTGACTAGATCCTCACTAACCCTTGGCCTGGGTGCACCTCCTCTGGGGCCTGAAGGGGTTCCAGTGAGGGGCTGATCCAGTCCCTGCTCAGGAAAATGGAAGCAAAGAAGTTGTTAAATAGTTTAACTTTGTCACCTGGATTTCTTAGCATGTCTTGCAGGGGCCCCACTTTACCCAATACCTTCTTTTTGCCCCCTATGTATTTAAAAAGGGACTTCTTGTTGTCCTTGATCTGGGTAGCTAGTCCCAGTTCCATCTCTGCCTTGGCCTTCCTGACTGTCCCTCTGCAGCCCCAAGCAACCACATATAGTCCTCCCTGGTTATGGCCCCTCTCTTCCATTGGGTGTACTCCTCCCTTTTGGATAGGAGATATTCCTGGATACTTGTGGTGAACCATGAGGGCTTTTGCACCCTCCTGCCCCCTTTTGATCCATGTTGGGATTACCTCCCTTTGGGATTGGAGGATAGTTTCCTCTGGTGATGGAGAACTGGGTAGCATGGGAGCAGGTGTGGCAGCAGGCAGGGAAGGCATGGGAGCTGGCCTGGAAGGAGGAAGATATCACCCAGGAGACCACCCAGGAGGAGGCATGGGACTGAGTGTAGTGGGAGCACTAGACTGAGGTGGAGGCTAAGCTGGGACTGCCAAGTGGAGCTGCTCCATCAGCAAGTAGCCAGCTACAATACACCAGTGGAGCTCATGTCTAGGCCTCGCTTCAACCCCTCAGCCCCTCAGAGCCCCTGGGACCCCCACACTTTCCTGCCTCCCACTTACAGGAGATTCTGCCATTTGCCACAGCCCCTGGACCCACAGGGAAACTGTCCACAGCCAAGGTGCTCACTACCTGCTGCCAGGCTCTTTGCCCTGGGCACTTCCACTTCACAGCTGCCCACTCAGAGAAAGACTGAGACTGATGTATATAGTTTTAAGTTTTGGAGGAGGGTGTTTTTATTATTAGTGAGGGGGGGAGGGGCTCTGTGTGTTGGGGAGGGAGGGAAGAGGGGGATGTCTTGGTTGAGGGGGAATGTGGGGGCCTGGGGGAATAAAGGTTTTCATTACAAACATGTGCGTGTCCTGGAGTAGTGCTGCGGGTGGGCAGGGGATAGGGGTATGTAGACATCAAAGTAGGTGGGCATTGGCAGGGACTTCTGGGCACTTCTCCATGGCCTAGCACTCCCAGTGGGACCAGAGCTGGTGCAGCAGTTCTTCAATGGTGACCCAGGTCATTTGGAACATGTTGACACACAAGTCATTGTCCCATTCCTGCAGCATGATGCACTGTCACCAGTCCTGGCTGGTGTGGTGGGCCCAGAGGTGGTGGGACTGGTTGGACAGGTGGGAAACAGCAATCCTGGTGGTGGCATCCTGAAGCCCATGGTCATCAGGGCTGGCAGTAGCAGCTGTGTGGTGGTAGGGGCCGCAGAAGGGCACATACCAGTCATCTAGCAGGTGGCCAGAGTGGATGTGGGAGTTGGGAGGTATGGGCTGGCCAAGTGGCAGGCATGCAGAATGGCAGCAGGTGAGAAAGACAGCCAAGGCAGCCCTCAGTGGGGGACCTTTGGGCATGAGGGTCAGGAGCTGGGGTAGCCAGGGCTGGGAAGTGCAGATGTGGCAGGAGCAAAGTAGTCTGTGTCTCTGCCATGCTGCTGCTCTGACACAGAAAGCCTCAGCCCAGAGGTCACAGGGCAGAAGATGTGCTTTCAAGGTGGTTCTCAAGTCCTGGCAGATGGGTCTGCCTTCAGTATGGCTGCCAAGTTATTCCCAAGTCCCATCACATGTAGACTGCCAAAAAATGCTTAATGTGCATTAAGTTTAAGTGCACTTAAATTCACATGTAGACACACTCAGGAGGACCTATAGTAGTAGAATGTCCTTATCCTTAAATCCTTCCCCAATATTGGCTTTATTGTGGGAATTCAATCAATTCCCAGAATGAACAGCCTCATTCAATAAGGAGTACTCAGCTGCAAATCCTCTCTCTGAACTCTTCCTTTTGTACTATGTTCTTAAATTCTAGTTCCCTGTTTTAAATATGGCATTCCTCTGATTGCAAACAGAAGGAAAAGGGGGATGGAGAGATGATCTCTGACAGATTAAAAACATGAATAAGTTAAAGAAACTTCTTGCTATTATGGAATAAATAGCATACCACCATTAATAGTAGACTCTTACTTAAAATCAACACATATTACTCTAGATAATTATGAAGTAATTAATGAAGTATTCACGAAGTAAGGCACAACTCAGCTTCAGGGTACTAAACAAGGCTAAAGATAATAAAAATGTGATTACATATTTGGGAAATGGGGAATGATGAATAAATCTTTGTTTAGTATACCTATAACATAGCCTACATTCACACATAAATGCTGCCACATATGATGCTCAGATAATTGTACTACTCTTTAAATATTAAAAGCTTTAAGCAGAGATGACCTCAGTTTCCTATGGTTAGAAAGAACATTATGGTCATAGTATGGGGATGTCAAATACCCTGCACTTGATCAAAGGAGGAGCACAGTAGGTTTTGTCTCTCTACAACCATCCTTATTCCTCTGTGTAAGGCAGAAGGAGATTAGTCTCATTTGTGGTGTGCTACTTGGAAATCTTTATTTTGTTCTTGGTGCAGTCATGCCTGTATGGTTTGGGGTAATTTGCTTAAGGGTAACATTCCATTACTGATTGAGGATGTGGATCTACAATACGGTTACTCTGGTGTATTTTCAATTTTTGTCCGGCGGAAAACTAGAATACATATATGATGCACAGAATTTACTCTGGAGGAGAAGCTGTTTCCTGAGTTAAAGTTACTTCTGAGGAAGTCAGAATTATATTTATACTGGGAAAAGTTACTTTGGCATATACATCAAGTGTCTGTGATCACTCAGTGCAAACTGGCTCTCCTGAAACTTAGTGGCCAGGATCTGCAATAATGCTTATGCTGGGTGTTCACTGTGTTTCCTATGCTCACTGCTTAATACAGAGGAAATTTAATGCAGAATACAATCTGGGGTAAATAGCAGCAGTAATCGTAATCTGCCCACACAGTGAGAACGTGTATATTCTGGGAAATGGTAAAATAGGCCACATGGAGCTCTGTGCTTCTGTACTTAGCTCATTGACATTAAATGGATAAATGGATATGTATACACTATATTATAGTCTGCAGTGTGGCCATACCCTCATGTGTTATTGTAATGTGGATCATGTAAATGTTTAAATTAAAAAAGGATTATTTAGTTCCTGATAAGAAAAATAATAGTTAGTAATGTGTAATATATAATATACAATATGTATAAAATGATTGAATTCATCTGAAGGACAGTCTTATCTTTTTTATTTATTCACTGTTCAGGTGCCTGACCTTGCAACATTCATGTTATATTAAAACATCCTGCATTTTTGTCTATTATAAAGGAACTCACAAAGGAAAAAAATGTTCCAACAGCAAAATTGAAGTTAATGAAAAGATACTAGGAGTCTCCAAACCATCCATTTCACTTTTAATCACACCTGTGCTCATTCTTTTTCTATTGTGGCTTAGACTATTTTTTTAAAGAAATAATTGTCAGTCTGACTACAAATACTCTCCCTGTTGAATTACAGGTAGTTTAACATCTTTTAGAACTCCCAGAATGTCCTTTCTTAAAAGGACACCACATCTTTATATATCATCTTTGAAACATTAATAACAGTATTTCCTCCCCTGACTAATTATTACTACAGGGAAGCTTTCCACAATCCAACCAGCAGTTTTCTGACAGTATGCATATCATACACTTGGTGACTGTAAATGGTGGTTTCATGAAACCGTTAACATACAATTGACATTTTGAAACTATTAACATTTGACTGACATCAACAAATTCATGAAATCATCAGTTTCCTATTAAAGTAATAAATTAAAGCTTAAGCTTTTATTGTATTCATGAAACCATATCTAAGTTTTGAATGTGGTAGATAAAGAAATACTGCTATCATGAGAAGAAGAAGACAATTATACAATATTTGTTGCACACATCAGTTAACAGTAGGATAAATGTGGCTTTGATACCAATCCAAAAACAAGGATCAATTCATATCTGCAATGTCCAAAGAACAGATCAGAAAAAAGCTTATGACCCAGTCACAACCTGAGGCTCTGTTTTCCCTTTTTTTCTGGGAGGATAGTGTCCTCTGCCAGGTCTGTTCCTGATTATTTTTCTGGCCATGGCAGCTCAGTTACATGGACTAGTATTTTGTTGAGATTGCCCATTCATTCCCTGAAGCTGCCTGCCTGCACCTATCCCACACAAAATTAAAGGGTAGAGATAGGTTACTGTGGAGGCTGCAGTCCTTTCTGTACTGCTGCTGTCCTGGATGAGTGGCTCTTAATGTAGTATAAGGCCAGTGGAAAGATACACAACACATCCTAAGAAAAGACAGATACATCTGAGGATCTGTCATGGTGGTTATGCTGTTGCAGTGCTCCAGGTGGGAAGAATGGTAAAGTGCAGAATAGAAGAAGTCATTAGCAGACCATAATAGGACACCACTATGTATCTGTGAGTGCTGCATATATTTATTATTAATGATATGCATACAACTATTAAACATGATTGCTTAACAGATGTTGAAACAAGACACCATTTAGCATCTGGAGATCATGGGAAGTTAATCATTAAATAGGTCCTCTGACCCTGGGGAAAGAGAATTTTAAGGCTGACAAGGCGCTGTTTTGGTATTTGAACAATTTCTAAGAGCCAGTAAGTTAAGCATATTTGTTCCCCTGGGGCCTGAGGTTTTGCCCTTGATTTCATAATATTTTTAAGGAAAAGAAATACAAGAATGAAACATTTGAAAAGCTGCATATTTTTCTCTGCAGGTAAAAGATGTTTCTTGTTAGTGCCACAGACATTATGTTTGTGAAATCTATTTATAGCAGGGGACTAGATTTGATTCTTGAAGAAGCCCTTTTCAGTTCTATGTCCTTTGTTACTAGGTGGTTCTATAATTTAGAAAGTTGTACAGTTTTACAACACCATTATTACTGTAATGTATTTACAAAGAACTGCAACAGTGGCTCTGATGAATCAGCCAAGGAATGGAGAGCTGCAATCTCTCACAAGTTTATAGTTCATCCTGCATTATTTAGCATTCTTCTTAAAAGTCCAGTTTTGGGAGCCATAAGATTACATGCAAGTCTAAGGGTTTGTGTGGGGGGGTTGGTTTTGATTTTTTTAATGTTCTAGTATCATGATGGTGGAATAAAGCTTCAGTGCAATACACAATGGAACAAAAAACAAAGGCTATTTTTTGTAAAAATTGAATGTCTCTAAATGGACCTTTGAAATCCAGTCTCATGATCTTTGGTCTTGTCTCATTATTTTTGCATTTGGCAGTACAGATTTCTTTGCAGAAGGTTCACATACCTACAGTCCACCTTCACAGCAGAAAGAACTGACGTGGTTAATACAAAACTCACTTAAATAGTTTGTTTTTGTATTACAAGATTATATGTATACGTTATTCCAGATTTCAACTTTTGGATATGTCCTACTCTTCCAATGCAGTAATATAATCCTGTGTGTCAATAATAAAGCCTGTTGTAAAATTGCACTCTGTGAAGTATTTAGTTTGAAATTATTAAGGATATACCTAGGAAGACACATATTTACCAAACGTATCAATGTTGTGTTCAAAGCCATATCAGTTCTACTTATAATTTCTTTGCAAAAGGAATTAATAATAGATCACGAGCAAAACATGTGACCAAGCATTGCTTGCAGTTTATTGCATTTCTGCAATATATCTACTGGCATTATATTTAACTTTTTAAGTTAGGAGGGAGCCAGAGCAAAGGAGGGAGCTCTAAGGATTATAGTGATTCTAGCTGTTTATTGCTCATTCAATTCATATAGCTAACAATGCTCAAGTCTTGCCCAACAGGCTGTTTTATGCAGGCTTCAAAAGTTTAGCAACTGCTGTTCAAATTATGCTCAAGTTTCAAACCTATCCTTTCATCCTAATCATTTCTATCCACAGGCCTTTTTGTGTAGAAAAAATATTAAAATGCAACTTTCAGGATGCCTACTGAGACTAAATGTCCTGTTTCCATAGCAAAGATCTTTTAAAGTTTGTTTATTTTTGTCTGTAAAGTTATAGTACTGTAAAGTTGTAGTAATGAAACTATGAAGCTACAAAGACAATTTTATATCCTCTCCCCTCCACATGCACACATATGCATTTCAGTAGCCTTTGGGTAAATGCCAGACTAAATTTTTGGAAAAAATTACCTTCTTTTCCAACCCCCCCCCCATAACTATAGGTCTTACTGTGCTGTCAATATAGCTTTTTTCAATGAAAATTTAAAATCAGAGGCAAGCATTTTGATGCTTGAGGAGCACTGTGAAGTCAGACAGCACTTCATGTCTAGGGTAAAAAAACCCACCTATGCTCTGTTCAGTAGTGTCGTGCCCCATAATGCACCCTTGACCTGCGAGCCTGGGTCGGCACGACCGGCTTGGCACGAGGAGGGGGATTTATGACCGGGCAGGTGGGTGATAACGGTAAGCAGGAGTCAGTATGATTTAAACACAGCGTGATGGTTACACAGAAAAGTTTATTTTACTTACGCTACTGATGGCTTGCAGCGTAGGGAGAGGAGCTGATTGATTCAGCTACAGAATGCAGATATCATGTTACCCAGCATTTACAGGGTGGG
>NW_017728886.1:114891953-114905500 GCF_001723895.1 Crocodylus porosus
TTAACACCTTTGGTCTTTGTAAGAAACCTGCATAAATGTGCAGAAGCTTGCCAAGGGTCTGCAGAAGTGCCTTTTGTTTGTCACGTGAAATTTCTTTGAGGTTTAGCAGAGGTAACTTTTACAAATCACAATTTCTGTCTTTCGTTTGGGTTTATTGTTATTTGCGCATGCACATATTTATTTTATAGATTCATAGAAGTAGGGTCGGAAGGGACCTTGTAGATCATCGGGTCCGACCCCCCTGCCCTGGGAAGGAGAGAAAAACTGGGCTCAAATGACCCCAGCCAGGTAAACATCAAGCCTCCTCTTAAAGACCCCCAGGGTAGGAGCCATCACCACTTCCCTTGGAAGTTGATTCCAGATTCTAGCTACCCTGACTGTGAAGTAGTGCCTGCAGATGTCTAGTCTAAACCTACTCTCTAACAACTTGTGGCCATTATTTGTTATTACCCCGGGGGGCACTAGGGGGAACAAGGTGCCTCCCAAACCTTTCTGGTCACCCCTAGTGAGCTTATAGTCAGCCACCAGGTCCCCCCTCAGCCTTCTCTTGTGAAGGTTGAACAGGTTAAGGTCCCATAACCTCTCTACATAGGGTCTGCCCTGCTGTCCCCAGATCATGCGGGTGGCCTTCCTCTGGACCCTTTCAATGCTGTCCATATTCTTCCTGAAGTGCAGCACCCAGAACTGGATGTAGTACTTCAGCTGCAGCCTGACCAGTGTCGCATAGAGGGGGAGGATCACCTCCTTGGCCCTGCTTGAGATGCATCTGTGGAAGACAAGGTACAGTTAGCCCTACTAACCGTGACCTCGCATTGTCGGCCTATGTTCATCTTGGAGTCAGTAATGACTCCAAGTTCTCTTTCTGCCACCGTGCTCTCGAGAAGGGAGTTTCCTAGATTATAAATGTGCTGCTGGTTCCTACTGCCCAAGTGCAGCACCCTGCACTTGTCAGTATTGAAATCCATCCTGTTTTCATTAGCCCACTCCTGTACCCTGTCCAGGTCCTACTGTAACCTGTCCTTCCTTACTAGCATGCCCACCTCACCCCAGATTTTGGTATCATAAGCAAATTTAAACAGGGTTCTTTTCACCCCATCATCCAAGTCACTAATAAAGAAATTGAACAGTGAGGGCCCAAGAACTGAGCCCTGGGGGACTCCACTGTCCACTTCCCTCCAGGTCAAAAAAAGACCTGTCCACCACTACCCTCTGAGTACAACCCTTCAGCCAATTTGCAATCCATCTGACTGTGTAGGCATCAATGCCACAGTCAGGTAGTTTTTTTTAATGAGAATGGGATGGGAGACCACGTCAAAGGCCTTGCTGAAGTCCAGAAAGACTACATTCACCATGACACCTGCATCCATTGCTTTTGTGACCTGATTGTAGAAGGTTGGTCTGACAGGACCTGCCCCTAATGAAACCATGCTGGTTGTCCTTGAGCATCATCCCTGCTGCTGGCCCATCACAGGTGTGCTCCTTGATAATCTTCTCAAAGAGTTTCCCCAGGATTGAAGTAAGACTATCCCTGTCACAAGGGATGTTATAATTTTATCCCTGTCGCAAGGGATGTTATAAAAAAAAAGGTCCTTGAGTTATTTTAGATTGATCCAGACCCTGTGACATGGGAGTAAGGGAAAGGGAGGACAGGGAACTATGGCAGGGAGCCAGAAGGTTCCTGCCCCTTTAAGAAGATGAATCAGGTTCAGATGTCTGGTTGGGGCCTGGGCTGTAGAAGGGCAGGCTTCCCTTGATGGACAGGGAAAACCCTGTGCAGGACTGGGGAAGGCACTTAACCAAAAAGGGGCTGTGGCTTCCAGGTATATAAACCCAAGGCCTGAACCAGAACAGGCAGTCTGTCACCTGAGCTGGTCCCTAAGACACACCAAGGGGAGCTAAGGGAAAGTGATGGCCTGAATAAGGCAACAATCCAGAGCTGGGTAGGCTTTTAGTGGGGATTAGTATTTATTTTCCAATTTAAGATCTGGAGGACCAGATTATGGCTATGGTGGATGTTTGGATGCCACAGTGGGGTGTTTGGTAGGCACTTGACATTAGGCAGCCTAGCCAGGTTCAAGGAACACAGTGTTAAGGGCTGGAGAGGCAAGCAGCCTAGCTCAGGGTTAAGGGCCAGAGGGGTGAGAACTGGAGAGAGCTGGGCCCCAGAGTGAGAGCCAGAGAACTGACAGGACTGAGACCAAGTGAGCTAGGCCCAAATCAGTGGGCCAGGGCTGGAGGTTTGCAGCCAGAGGAAAGGGAGACTAAAGCCAAGAGGTCAGAGCCCTCTACAAGGGACAGAACAGTGTACAGCATATGGGTGTAGCTGTAGGGACAGAAGAAGGCCACAAACTTAATCCTTAAGGAATGTAGGGCTGGAGGGAACAAGGGACTGAGACAAGGAGGGAGAGACAGAAAGAGCACCTAGGCTCACCTACCTCCAAGGGCAGCCTTCCCTCATCATTTTTTAACAACAAGATGAGGAAGCAGGGTGAGCCCCTCTGTGGCAAGGGTAAAAGCCAGGCAAAATTGAGGTGGCCACTAGGGGGCACCATGGCAACCCCAGGTGCCTCATCTGTTACATTCATTCATTGCACAGATTGAATCTCATAAGGGTAGGATTCATGCTTAAATCTGCATTTTGTAACTTTGGAATGTTTGAAACCTAAACAACATTCTCAAGGTGTTGGCTGTGGACAATAGGTGTTTTTTCCCTTAGCAAGTGTTTAAGCTGCAGAAGCTGCTACTGGCTCAGCTCTGCTGTATTTCTAAAGCAAAACAGAACAATGGGTGGGGTGGGCCCTCAACTGTCTCTTCAGGTGTGGGCAGCCAGCAACTCAGCTCAGCTTGAGAATGAAAGTTGGGCCAGGCAGTTTGGTTCAGGCAGCGGTACCTGTGGCACTAGCAAACTAGAGGGTTAGCTACCCCATTACTGCAGCTTCCTGTAGTTTTCCCTGGGAAAATACTGTACTTAACAGAATTTTCAAGGAAGATTTTTTCTTCATTTGGCTTTTCAAAAATCTTAAGTTCCTGTTAGTTTAACAGGAAAGTGAAGTAGGTCAACTTTGCTGTGTAGGCAGGCAGCTGAGCAGGATCTAGCTGCACAACAACAAGCTTACTGTGGGGGAAAGATTCCCAGACAGGTTGACAAAAAAGCTGCAAGCAGCTGAGTCAAACTACAGCAGGGAGGAACAGGCTGACCATTAGGCACAAAGAGAAACCCCTGTGCCTGATTAGGGAGTCACCTGACCAGAAGCACCTAAGCCCAGTACAAGAATGAAGGTAGGCAATCTGGTCTTTCTCTACTGCAGTCCCAGGGAGAAAAGGACTGAAAGCAAACAAAACAAAAACAAACAAGCACCAGCCTGGCAAGCACCCAAGCGGCTCATGGGAGCCAGTAGGTAAGAGCCAGAAGGGAGGTGGAGCTTGTGGGATGGCATAAACTCAAAAGAGAGGGGGGTTATTTGTTGAAAGTGGCTGCTTGTCTTTGTGTTGTATTAGGTTGAAATTGGAGGACCAGGTTATAGTTACAACTGCAGCATGGAGGCTATAGGGGTACCCAGGAGGCACTGTGCATAGAGGCCTCTAGGGACCAGTGACCAAAAGTTGAGTAGCACCAGAACCACCTGGGACAGGGGACCAAAGCATGTGACATAGTCTAGGAGCCCAGAAATTCCCATATGGAGAGGGCTGAAACTGATAAAAGTGAGCCATGGTTGAAGGCAGGTAGCCATAATAACTGGGCTAAAACCAAAAGGGCTGAGGCCCCTACAGAAGGGTCTAAGACATTGTCCAAATAATACCTGTGAGACATGGGTATGGCTACAATGGAGGAAAGAAGCCATAGTTACTGGCCCTCAGGTGGTTTGAACTCTATGGCACAGATAGGGCCAGGGGCTACAACAGCCAGAGGCATAGGATGGATGCCATCCAGGTATTTGAGACAATAGACAGCAGAGGGACTGAGACTCACTTTGGCACCCTGGGGAATTCTCCCTAAGCATGATTAGTTACATCAAGGCATGGCAGATGAGGTAGAATGGGAGTTGGAGGTGGGTGGGAGGTGCTTGGCCACCATGGGGAAGATGCAGTCACCCCTGGGGCCTCAGTCTTCTGCATTTAATGCACTGGCTAGGATGGCCATGTGCAAGGGACTTGGTTTCCCTGGACAAAATGAGAGAAACTTTGGGCCATGCAAGGGCAGAGGAATATACATTTTAAGTAGGTTTCTAGCCCACTTGCTAAGTGAGGTAATGCCATAGGAGGCCAAGCAAGCAAATGGGGTCACAGCTAAGAAATGGGGGTTCACAGACTAGGAGACTTTGAGAGAAGTGATTTAATTTTTGGAAGATAATCTGCTCCTGCTTCTCTGCATATGTAGACACCTGCCTGGGAGAATTAATTTGTGAGAGTAGTTTACTCCCACATCAAATGCATGTGTAGAGATGCCTACTGGGCTGCACTAGTAGAAACATTGCCAGCAGATTGAGGGAAGTAATTTTTTCCCCATCTATTCAGCACTGGTGAAACCACATGCAGAGTACATTGTCCAATTTTGAGCCCCCCACTACAGAAAGGATGTGGGAGAGAGTCCAGGGGAGGGCTATGACAATGGTTAGGGGGCTGGGGCACATGCTGTATGAGGAAAGTCTAAGGGAATTGAGCTTATTTAGTCTGGAGAAGAGAAGACTGTTTGAGGATTTCACAGCACCCTTCAATTACCTGAAGAGTAGTTCCAAAGAAGATGGAGCTGAAGAGCTGTCAGTGGTGGTAGAGAACATAACAAGAAGCCATGGTCTCAAGTTGCAGCATGGTAAGTTGAAGTTAGAAGTTAGGAAGAACTTTCTCACTAGGAGGGTAGTAAAGCACTGAAAAAACAGATTATCCAGAGAGGTTGTGGAATCCCCATCCTTGGAGGTTTTTAAGACCCCAGCTAGACGGCGCCTTGGGTGGGAAGATATAGTGGGGATGGTCCTGCTTTTAGATGACCTCTAGCTGACCTCCTCAAGTCCCTTTCAACCCTTATTTTCTGTGAGTCTATTTCCAAGTTCATATGTGGGTCTCATCCTCATGTAGTTGAACTCTGTCTCAAACTTAATTTTCTTGAGGCTTGGTTTCTCCCCAAGTCTCTGGTTCTCTTCATCCAATGTGATGTTGTTGGGTTTTTTTGTTTTTTTTTAGTTTAGCAAGCTCTTTCTGTGGGGTTCCAATTTCTCTCCCTGTGGTTCTGCTCTTCCTGATGCATCTTCTCCACAGTGTTCATTTTGGTCTGTTGGCAGTGATACATGTGCCTTACTGGCATTAGTTCTTCTGGTAGGGCTTAGACACTGACTAGTTCCTTCTACAGTGATGCCACCAGCTGTTCACATTGTGTAGACCTTTCTTGCCATTCCTTTGCCTCTAGCTGAATCTTTTTCTCATGTTCCTCTTGAGTTCTTAATTCCTTTTTTAAGGAGTCTATGTATGTATTCTTTTGTTTTCTATTTTTTCCCCCATTTCCTGAGCCATTAGGCACCTCTGTTTTTGGGGTGTAGGCCTTATTTACCACATGCAATGTAATATCTGCTATCTCTTGCCTTAGCATTAGCAGTTTTTCTTTGCTTTCCCAGATTTTCTTAGACTCAGTAATGAGCATTTTCTTCAGCTCCCAAGTTTTTTCTGCCTACATGTCTATTAGGTGCTTCAGTTACTTATTTTATCTTCTTTTTCTGCTGCCTGTACCCACTTCTTTAAAGACATTACCTTGGTTTCCTGTTGTTCCCAATAGTAGCATTTAACTGTAATCTCCCAATGCATGTGGGCTGCTCTTCCTGTGACCCCTTCAGAGTACAGTTATGATTATAGTAACTGGAGTTTCAGTTCCCTTATGATACTGGGCTCTAATTCGGCCTTCTCTCAGCTCTTATATTCTGGTCCCTAGGGCAATAAATGTTGTGAGAGCTGCTTTTGCATAGTCATCTAGGTTTGCTGGGCTGCTGTAGAGTATGGGACTTCTGCACCATTCCCTCCCTCACTATGGAGGCTTTGATCTGTCCCCTCCCCCACAACTGACTTGGTGGGTGGTAGGGCAGAGGAGGGGTGTGGTAGATCCTGGATTGCCCTTTACTTCAAAAAGTAACCTTCACCTTTAAAAGGTTGGAGACCACTAGTCTATACAAGTGCTACTGCACAGTAAATAATTACAAGTAAATTTGCTACTTGCATTTGCAGGTAGCAAATTTACTTATGATTAACAAGGTTGACTGAGCACTAAGTGCGCACACATGTAGATGTGCTTGCTTAGTGCATAGTAAACTAGGCTACTGCATAATAAAATAGCTTGTGTAGGCACATCCATTATGCCCTTAGCCTTCTTCACAACAAGGGTACATTGTTGGCTGCTATTCAGCTTATTGTCCACTGTAACCACTTGGTCCTCTTCTGGAGATCTGCTGTTTATCTAGTAGGTTTCCAGCCTCTACCGGTATATGGGAAAGTTGTGTCCTTAGTACAGGACTTTGCACTTCTCCTTATTGGACCTCATGAGATTTCTTCTGCTCCAATCTGAATGAATTAATTGAATCACTGTCCCTGATCTGGGCCAAATTCGAATTAAATAGGGCCTGCTTTGCACACCCCTAGAGACCATATCAAAAGCCTTGCTAAAGTCAAGGTATAGCACATCCACTGTTCTTCCCACATCCATAGAACCATTCATCTGATCATAAAAGGCAATCGGGTTGTTCAGGCATGACTTGCTGTTGGTGAACCTATGCTGACTGACCCAAATCACATTCTTCTCCAAGTGCTTAGAAATGGATTTTTTTGAGGACCTGCTCCATGATTTTTCCAGGAACTGAAGTGAGTCTTATCGATTCATAACTCCCTTTTTTAAAGATGGGCATTATAATTTTCCCTTTTCCAATCATTCAGGACCTCTCTTGATCACCATAAGTTTTCACCGATGACGCCCAGCAGCTCTGCAATCACATGAGCCAAATGTCTCTACACCCTTGGTCACATCCAATCCCATCTGGTCCCATAGATTCATAGATCGTAAGGCTGGAAGGGACCTTGGAAGATCATTGGGTCCTGCTTGTTGCCAGGTGCTGGAAAGACAATTGGGGTCAGGTGAGCTCAGCAAGGTGACTGTCCAGTTACCTCTTGAAGATTTACAGGGTAGGTGATTGTACCAACTCTGGAAAAAGCTTATTCCACAGGCTGTACACCCTAGTTGTGAAGCAGTTTTTCCTAATATTGAGCCTGAAACGGTCTTCCAGAAGTTTGTGTCGATTACTCTTAGTTTTCCCCAAGGGTGCCCTGGTGAACAGTTGTTCACTGAGCCCTTGATGCATGTTTCTGATGTGGTGGTAAGCTGCTACCAAGTCCCCTCTCAGCCTTCTTTTTTTTCAAGCTGAAGAGTCCCAGATCCCTCAGTCTTTTCTTGTATGGTTTGCCATGTAAGTGTCTGATCATACAGGTGGCCCTTCTCTGGATTCTCACAAGCTTTACCACGTCCCTGTTAAAATGTGGCACCCAGAACTAGGCGCAGTACTCCAGCTGCAGTCTCACCAATGCCAAGTAGAGTGGGAGAATCACTTATCTGGTTTTGGTGAAGATGCATTGATTAATGCATGCCAGGGTGTTGTTAGCCCTGCTGGCTACAGTGTTGCAGTCATAAAGATCTTTTATTCAACCATGTTATCATCATAAATCATGACTCCTCCTCTTCTACTTTGCCCGTCTTTCCTGAACAATTTATACCTATCCATGACAGTGCTCCAGTCATGTGAATTATCCCACCAAGTCACTATTATTTCAGAGATCTTGGGGGTCAAGGACACAGGGGCTGGAATGGACAGTCCTGGGAGATTCAAAGGGAGATGGAAGGATCTCAGGAGGGTGGAACCATAGCTCCACAAGAACTAGAACAGACAAAAAGAGTAGAGGAGAACAAAGATGGCAAGAAGAGTGGAAACCAGCCTCTGGGGACACAGAGTGAGCCCCACCAAAACTGCACCCATTGAGAGAAGCTGCAGGGGTGCCAGAAGTGAAAGTAATGATTGCATGCACAAGGGGAGAGGCTGTGGGAGCAGTACCCCTGACTGCAATAGAAAAGAGCTGAGCAGCTACCACCAGCCAGCCTCAGATGAAACCCCTAAAGGAATGGCAGTACAAAGATGAGGTAATGAGAGTAACTGCAGCTACAGTAGAGAATGGCTTAGAAGGCAAGGACCTTGAAATTGTACAAACAGGGGAGGAAGGAGAAGAGAAAGGCTCAGTTTTCTGGAGGTCAAAGCTAGTTCCTCATTCCACTGTGAGAGAGGGTCCCTGTCTGAGGAAAGTGGAAAAAGCTTGAAGGTCAGAGATGAAGAATCCCACAAAAAGAGAGACAACATGACTCTGAAGCAGGAAGGCAATCCCTCACAAGGTAGTCTAGAAGTGATGATCCATAAATGTAAGGGGCATGAGTGGTGATTACTCATTATCCCCAGGTAATGCAGAAGAACCCAAGTCAGGGGAGGGATTCCCTCTAAAGATAAGGGAAATAACGGAGTTTCCCTGAAGTAGTTTAAGGACTGCTGCTTTGTGGAATATTGGGAAAAGAGCAAGACAAGGAAAAGCCCTTGCCAGGCTTGCAGGGGTGGTAAGACCCCCATATCTGTTGGAGATGCTGACAGTCCCAGGCATTATAAGGAAGTGTTGTTACAAGAGATGTTGTAAGTGAGAAAATACAGTATGTAGATGGTATGGTATGTAGGTCTTCATAGCTAGGTAATTTTGTTAGCTTTAGAGTATAAAAACAAATCTGTTTTTCTGTCTCCGTTCCTTACGGGTGGCTTGCAGCTCTCAGGGTATTACCACCTCTAGAGCAGCATAATCATTATATTGCCCTTTTCTAGGAAAGGACCATTTTGGTATACCTGGGCCAGGAGTAGGCCCAAGATTTTCTGTTATGTGCACAGTGCTGAAACCCAAGACACATTTTTCAGTTGTCAGTTTGCTGAAGGGAGAAACACCACAGGTGCAATACCTTAGTCTCTAAATAAGATCTTCTATTGTTTTCAGCACAATAGGAAGTATAATGCATGGTTTTGTTTTGTGGTTTTTTTTTTTTTTTTTTTTATAACCCACTTTGGAGTCTGTTATTATATTAAAGGTATTTTTCCATAACAATGACTCAGTTATACACATGATCAAATGCCAGTGTGTGGGTTATACTCCAGGAAAAAAAGCATCTATTTGTAAACTTAGCTGGCACATTTGTGAACATAAAGTTTCACTAGGAGGAAACATAATGACTATCCAGATGCAGTATTATGTACATATTATGTACTGGGTTTTATTATGATCTATTCTTTGCTTCAATTATTGGTTTTCAGAGGCACAGTTTGTCTTGAGAGGACAACTTTGATGTAGGAAAAAAATTCTGGATTGTGATATTGGATACTAGTATGAAGTAAACTAATGAACTTCTAGTGAAATGAAAATGTTTCGGAGAGTAAGCAACATATTTATTCTATTTAATTAATCATGGTTGCTATGGATAAAGGCTTTTTATGGCCTTTTTTCTGTTTGTGAAAAATCACTATACATTTCTTCAGCTAGAAATAGAAACTTTAAGACGCTAGTTGTTTTTAGTAGTTACATATTTGTCTCTCTCTCTGGAACACTATAGAAAGAACATTTGAGTCTTAGTCACTGGATGCTACCAAAAAAAAGTTGTCATTTTTAAAGGAGCCTAAGGGATTTAAGTGTACAAATCCCATGGAATGTCAAGGTCAACTGACTTGTTTAGGCTCCTCCTGCTATGAACACTGCATATTCATGGCTATGCCAAGAATTCTTGGTAGAGGCAGGTCTCAGGGTTGAAAACCAAAACACTTTTCTAATAAAAACCTTCCTCAGAGACTATTTTTCCTTTTCAGTCTGCCTACTATATTAACTCAAATCCAAGATTAAAAAAAAAACAAAAAACTCTCAATTGGCATGGCAGGAGGGGGTGAGGGGGACAGGGCTTGTCTTAATTTTATGCATCTGTCTAGGGCTTGGGGCTGAAGCTAGAGCTGAGTTGTCACCCGACTTGTACTATGGTAGGTTATTTGGTAGAGAAGAGGACTCAGAGCTGCGGGGAAAGGGAAAGACCTCAGAGTGGTGGGAAGGAATGGGGAAGACCCAGATATATGGCTTGGGGGAACTGTAGCAGGGGGGGACCAGAGTAGTGCCCTTCTATCAGTGTGCCTCTCCCCCTGCCTCACCACTTAGGCAGGATCAGAGCCAGAGCAGAAGCCATCTAGGAGCTGCTGCTGCTTCTCCCTAGGTGGGCTGGACAGGGCCTGAGCCAAGGCCACCACTGATGAAGCCTGTCCCAGAACTAGAGCAGAGACACAGTAGAAAGTAGTATGAGGAAGGGAGAAAGAAGTGTGTGGGAGGTAGGCATGGCTTTGGAGGCAGGTACAGGTGAATGCAAAGGGTAGAGGGGAAGGAAGGCTGCAAGGGGAAGCAGGGCATCACAGGCTAGGCACAGGGTACAATGGATATTGGGCCAATGAGTAAGGAGTAGGCACAGAGATGCAGGCACCTGGGCAAAACAAGTGGCAGGAATACAGACAATGGGGGACAAGCATAGCCATAGGGGAACATGATGCTCCCCTTGTTGCTGCTTTCTTCACTGCAGAAGTTGGGGGGGGGGGGGGAGAATTTAAGATGACCTTCCACTAATTCACTTATAGATATAGAAAACTATAATGCACTTATAATTTTCCATACCTAGAGTCTAATCATTGTGGGTCATCTTGAATTTGGATAAAATGGTAAAATGGAGTAGGAGCATGAGACTGGAAAGGGGAGAGCTTTAATTATGGTGACTGGTTAATGAAATGGGAAGTGGAGAGACAATGGGCAGGAATAGTATCTGGGATCTAGGTGCTGAAATGAGGGAAGTTAGCCACTGAAGTCACTAAAGGATAAAATAAAAAGTAAGATAAAAAGAATTTGAAAAAGAAATAGAGGGTAAGTAAATTCAATAAAGCAAATTCTAATAAATTTGGATTGGGACTGAGATTGGGTAGCCCCAGCTCACCAGAATCCTGATCTAGCCCCCTACCTTGCTCCACTCTCCATCACCATAGCTCTCTCTCCTGGACTGGTCCATGCCCCTGCAAGCTGTCCAGCCAGGTCCTGACCTCCAGGGGCAGAAAGGGGAGTTGGATTGCTGCTGGTATCAGCCCATGAGCAGTAGAGTTTAAGAAGTAGAAATTTGTCCACACAAAACAGGACACTGGATTCTGGGATGCTGGAGGACAGAAACTTGGGTGACTTATTTCTGGGGAGTGACCACACATTCATGTTGCCCAGCTCCTGCTCTATGAATCGGAGAGATACCTGCTCTGGAGTTCTGTAAGCTTAAAGCACCTAAAGGGTGCTTAAAACTAGTTTAAGGGTGTGTATAGATAAACAGGGGCCCTAAATTTAAATGGTGGGTTTTTAAAAACAATGCTTCAATTTAGCATGTAATGAAATCCCCGTGTTGTTCATACACCTGACTTACCTGCCTCTCCAGTAGTTGGGGGGGGAAGAAAAGGGGAGCTGCCAGCAGGTAAAGCAGTCCCTGGGCTGCAAGGTGGGAGGGGAGTGAGGCTGATGCTTCTCTCCATGGCAGTGTTGGCCCGCCCCCAGCTGGCACCCACTTGCAGGCAGCCTGTGCAGGTGGTTGGGGGGGGGGAACTGCACCTGTGGCAGGAAGCACCTGCCCTTGCACAACTCAGGCAGGCTCTGGTGTGGGTTGGGGGGGAGGGAAATGATCAGGCTTGCTGCTTTCCCCTCCCCCCTCTTGGGTGGAGCCTGGCTTTCCAGGCTCCTGCCCGGCTGTCTGCAGGGCTTCCTGCAGAGCCTCCGAGCTGCACGGAGCCCAGTGCTTCACTCTGCAGGCAGCAGGGCAGCAAAAAAACTCCTCAGTGGAGTTTTAGTTTGCTGTACCACAAGTCATTTAAGGTGCATTATGCCACCAAATTTGCTACAGTGGCTGTAATTAATGTGCAATATGCCACTGAGGTGTGCTAACATTGAAGTGGTGCAAAAACTTTTACTTTAAAGTTCTGTGCACAAATGCCTCTTGTTTCATCTACTCATGGCCTAAATGTCTTAATGTGTGGACACTCTAGTGGCTAGGAGCTGTGTAACAAAGGGGTGGGTCAGTTTCTCTAGCTTCCACAGAAGGAAGTGTGTGTGTGTGTGTGTGTGTGTGTGTGTGTGTGTGTGTGTGTGTGTGTGTGTGTGTGTGTGTGTGTGTGTGTGTGTGTGTGTGTGTGCGCTCTCTCAAGCAATGTTCTTTCTGGCAAGAAAAAAAAGAAGTTATTTTTGCATCCATTTGGATTGGATGTTACTTGGATTTTGGGCTTGTCTGAGAATTTGAAAAAAAACAAAAAATCCCCTCAGAGCAGTTCCCCTGGCAAATGCCTTATCTTGCCATTAATATATCATGCTGTTATGTATTTACAAGAGTTTAAAAATACCTTACCTAGTAGGCACACATACTCAAACTTTAGATCTCTCTCTCATTACCCTATCTTGAGTCCAGAAAAATGGAAAACAAATCACCATAGAAATAAAGTAAGAAAAACATAAATCAAGAGAATTAAAAAGTGTTACAGATAGTATAGCAGCTCAGAGTTAACAATTTCCAGTCAGTCACTTGTCCTGCATTCCTTTCTAGAGTGGCATCCTCACCTGTGTAAAAACATGAGGTCAGTAAAATACTTAAGCATAAGCTGAATTTTAACCTTCTGGAACATTTAATTTGGCTTAAGTGTGACAAGTATTTGTTAACTTCAGCCACCTGAGCTAAGTATCTGTGAGGGTGTGGGGCCTAGGAGTGGCCATGTACTCCCTAGTGCCCCCTACCATCACGTAAGGTGGACTCAGCACCCTCGGATTCTCACCCGCCACGACTTTGATGATAATTAAGTTTATATGGGAGGCTGCCTCTATCCCCTGGGTGAACGGTACGTGTGGTCCTACCCCTACTCCATATGGGGTGCCTCTGCGCACCCCTGCCTTAAGGGCTATACGTGCCTCCTTATCTCCCCTTTAGCACGCCCCAAGCCTCGCAGATGTTCTCTGGACGTTGTTTGGTCCCTCGCCCTCTGGCGCTCTCTCTGGCGCCCCTAGGCTTATCACGCGCCCGCTGCCCCCTTCTGGGGCCTGTGCCACGCCTCACGGCTGGGGCTACAACCCCCCACCCTGAGCACCTTTCTGGCACGCCTCATGCTGTGCCTAAAAGTGGCACTGTGCCCCTACTGGGCACTGGGAACCTGCAAGCTTCCAGGGAGTCCCTGTGAGGCCTCCTCTCACCCCTACAGCCTCACCCGGTCCTCCGGAGTAACTATAACCGAAACCTGAGCCAACTGGCTACAACACAAACAATACCGAGCCTCCCCGCTCATAAAGTAAACTCCAAGCCCCTCTAGGGCTTGCAACCCTACCTCCCTTTTAGGGTGTTCACATCCCTAGCATCATCGCAGCCAGTCAGCACGGTACAGCTGCAACCACCAACTCGGGCCGCTCAGCTC
>NW_017728886.1:114905706-114930205 GCF_001723895.1 Crocodylus porosus
CCTGGTTGCCACGGCAACCAACACCTGAGCCGCCCCATTGATTGGCGGCTCTCCTTACTTCCCTTCCTTAAGGCACAGAGCACCTCATTGCTCCTGTGACAGTATCTTAAGGAGATGGTTTCTATGTTTATCACCTGAGCCAGGGAACTATGGTGGAAGTTTAGTTTTGCTCCCTAAATAAAGTCCTGATGAGGATACATATACACCAGCATAGTGAGGGCTCTACCTATGCAGACCAGCTTTCAGGATCATGTCTAAAATGTGAGCTTGTCCTAGGAATACAAAATAGCTATTTTTTTGGTAAAACTTCATGGGAAATCAGAGGAGCTACAGCCACCATGGGTAACATGCTGGAACTTTTATTCTTAAACTAACTGAATATTTATGCTGTAAGCCTAATAACATAAAGGACTGGGATGCCTAGTTCCTGGAGTAGTATCCAAAGCCCGGTGTTAGGTGCTTCTGCTTAATTTGTGGACAGAAACACTTATGAATGAGATCCCAACCTCCACAGTACACAGCTTCTGATAGCTAGTCAATAGGAAATGTTGAGGGCATAAATGTGCCTCTCAGGCTGCATCCACACATGCAGGCATGTGTGCTTGCAGCAGCTCAACTAGAAGCAGCACAAATTTGAGCTGGGGCTTTTTGCCTCAATGGGCATGCCTGAACATGCACTTTGGGACAAATTATGCCACACCCATGAGCCTCCTGTTGTGCCACTCTCCTCTCTAGGGAACCAACTGCTTGTCTGTCCTAGCTTTAATTTCCAGAATGATCAGCTGTGCAGTCCAGTGTGACTTCCAATTTGCTGCCCTGCTGGGTCCTCCAGATGGTCTCCCTAATTACCATCCAGGACCTTCTGCCCGGCTCTTCCTGTCTGATCTTGCCTCAGCAGTAAGTGTTTTTGCCTCTGTTGTTCTTTGGGCTTTTTATAATGGGGCATACTCATTGTCCTGTCACAGTGTTGTCTGGGTTAATGCCCAAAGGACTAGAGACACGGAGACTGAGTACTATGCTAAAGCAAAAGCCATGTTATCTGACACTCGACTGGAAAACTTCACTAACTGGCTTCTGAGGGACACCACAAAAGCAAAACCAGAAGTCCCACTTCTGGTTTGCTGTTGCAAGGCAAGTTCTGTTGTTTTTTTTTTTTCCTTCAGTTCACTTCTTCACTTCCTTGGCTTATGGCATGCAAAGCAGCCTGCATAGGGCCCCTTTCTCTGTCCCCCAGCATACTGAAACCAGGGAGTGCACCGGACAGTGCATATTTGATTAACCGGCATCCCCCATTCCCAAGGAATGCCGGATAACAGCTTTTGCTGTTCTTTGTGTGACAATAGTCATATGGAAGGTGAGAAACCTACTGTTGGTCAAGGGACTTGTTTTCACCAGAAAAGAGTGGTTTTAGTCCACTGACCTTATGAGCCTGTCCAGGTCAGGCTATATCCCCAACCCATTCTCCAGTCTGACCGCCTTCTGCCATAGTTTATTGTCATCTGCAAACTTTGCCAGTCTGCATATGATGCGTGGATTCAGATCATTAATGAAAACGTTGAAGAGTACTAGCCTGAGTACTGAGCCCTGAGGGACACCACTAGTCAGTTTGCACCATGTTGATTTGCTCCCATCAACCAGTACTCTTTGGGTCCAACCCTGGAGCTAGTACCCTAGCCAAGAGACTGTGAGATGGTAAAGGCCATAGTTTTCCAGTTAGCCATGAGGACATCATGGGAGACCAAGTCAAAGGCCTTCTTGAAATCTAGATATATAACATCAATTTCATTTCCCTTGTCCAAGAATTTGTTACCTGGTCCTACAAGGAGACCAGGTTGGTTAGGCAAGACCTTCCAGCAACAAAGACATGTTGACTAGCATGCAGAAATTTTCCTTCCATTAGCCTGCTGCTGATGGAACCTTTGATTTTTTTTTTTTTTTCTCAAGGATCTTTCCAGGAATGGACGTCAAACTGATTGATTGGTTTGTAAATCCCTGGGTCTTCCTTTCTCGAAGATTGGGGTCAGATTGACTCTTTTCATCTGGTACTTCTCCGAAGTGCCATGAGTTCTAAAATATCTTCACAATAGGGCATGCTATGATGTCCACCAGCTCCATCAGGACTCTTGGGTGCATACTGTTTGGGCCCATGGACTTGTGGATGTTGAGTCTCTTGGTGTCCCCTCACTTGATCTACGTCAATTGTGGGCCTATCTCCCACCCCTGAATTCTTTGCATCCTATCTGACAGAGTGACCCCTTTGGATGGGTGGAAGACTGATGCAAAGTAATTGTTTTGGAGATTCACTTTTTCCTGAGTATTAGATGGCAGCTGCCCCATTTGATTTAGCAGGGGTCCAGTGTTGCCTTTGTTCTTCCTTTGACTTCCTACATATCTGAAGAAAAACTTTTTGTTGTCCTTGATTCCCGTGGCTAGTCTGAGTTCAGTGTCTGCCTTGGATTTTCTGGTCTGCTCTCTACAGGTGAGGGTTAATACTGTATCATCCTTCTTGGTGATTACTCCCATTTTCAATTTGGTGTAGGCTTCTCTTCTTAGCTTTAGAGGTCCAAAAGTTCCCTATTGAGCCAAGGGGGAATGCTGGCCTGCTGACTGCACTTTCTTCAGGATGGAATGTACTTTCCTTTTGCTTCAAGAATTGCATTCTTAAGGAACAACCATTCCTCATGGGCTCCCCTTTCTAAGGGGCCATGGTCTCTGAGTGCTTGGTTGACCAGTTTCCTGAGTTTTTGAAAGTCAGCCTTCCCAAAGTTGAGGATATTTGTTTTACTGAGACACTTTTCCACCCTGTGTTGGACACAGAAAGTGATCAGTTCATGGTTATTGTCACCAAAATTCCCTTCAATCTTCAGATTTCTGGCTAAAGAGGATGATCTGGTGAGCATTGGACCAGCAGTGCCTTTCCCCTAGTTGGCCTGTGGAGCACTTGTGTTCAGTAAAGGTCATTAATGCAAGTAAGGAAGCTACGCAACTGGTCAGATTTGGCCATGTGCTCTTCCCATAAGATGTTGAGGAGGCTGAAGTTCCCCATGACAACCAAGCATCAGGAGCATGCATCCTCAGCCAGTATCCTACTGAATTCTCAGTCCAGCTCTTCCTCTTGGTTGGGAGGTCTGTAATAGACTCCTACAGTTATGTCTCCTATCCCAAGTTCTTCCCATATTTTAACCACTATGAATTGGTTAGTATGAATTGCCTTATCCAGTTGGTGAGTTACTTGGACTGTGAGGGAACATTTAGGGATAAGGCAGCATACTGAAATTTCTGGGAGATTACAAATAATGTAAAGAAGACCCCATGCTGGCATAGTTTGATTTTGGGGGCTCTCCAGGACCTGAGAGAGTAGTCACAATTAAGATGTGTATGGACTTTATGGAAGAGAAGGAGATATGCTTTTGGTTCTCAAAAAAACTGCAAGAGTGTGGAGAATGTGGACAAGGTATCGAAGCCACTATGAAGAATAGGGAGCTTTGCAAGGAATGTATACAAGCAGCGTGAAATGGTAGGTAGGTGTTAAAGAAAGAACATAAGCCTTTTTTTTCAGGGTTTGGTGGAAAGAATGGCCTAGGAAAAGCAGACGAGATTTATGAGATTTCAATGGAGACTGCAATGTCTCCTATGACTGGCGGAGAAGTGATTCCCAGTAGTGGAAGAATGAAGACAGGGTGAACCTATTGAAGTAATGGTTTAGAGAGAAAGGGCAAAGAAACATCTTCCTTGCTAAAGTCACCTGAGTGGGGAAAGGAGGAAAATGTTCCTCTTTGCCCAAGGGGGGGGAGAGGGGGAGGGAAGTCTTGGCACTGTAGGATGAGAAGAGAATAAGCTTAACAAAAAAGAGATACTGAGCATGGTGAAGGGGTTTTTACCAAAAATTATATTCCAGTCAAGTGTTGCATCATGGAGTCCTTGACGCCTCCTTTTTAGTGGGGTTAGAGGCCAGTCTGGAGGCAAGTGGCAGGCATCAGCTAGAGAATGTGTAAATGTTGAAAGAACTATGGGAGGTAACTCAAACCCTCAAGATAGGGAAGGCCTCAGGAATTTTACAAGAATTTCAGGAACATACTAAGCCCAGATCTGTTAACAGTGTTCCAGAAGTATCTGGAGAGGGAACAATTGGGGCTGGTAGGGACACGGGAATAATAACACTATTGTACAAGAAAGAGCAGGAAAAGCTAGAGAGCTTGAGACGAACCACCTTACTGATCCTAGATTATAAGGTAATGGCCCAGAAATCAACAAATACATTTTTAATAATGTGGGAAAAGTGTTGTATGGTGGCCAGGCTTGTTCAGTCCCTGGCAGAGTAGTAACTACAGCACTGCTGCTATTAAGAGATGTGATTTGGTACTTATCAAGAAGGACTGAATGTGACATTCCTGAATCTCAAGTTTTAAAAAGTATTTGGTTGGGTGGAGCATGAGTTTCTGTTTGGTACTTTGAATAAGAAGTGGGGGGAGGGGAGGGGTCCCCCCCAAGTTCCTAAGTTGGGTCAAGACTTTATACACAATGTAAGTTGGAAGTGAATGATCATATCACAGAGGAAGTCAGTAGGGCTGTGAGAGACTTCAAACAGAGCTTCGGATCTGGGAAAGCTTTGGATACTTTGGGGTCCAAAGCAGCACATCCAGGTTGAAGCGTTGGCCTCGTTAGGCTTCCCGAAGCAGTTCAGAGCTTCTGAAGAGATTTGGAACCCGCCTCAGATCCAGCCATAGGGTATAATGGGGAAACAATAAAATATCTATAACTCTATTGTTTTTTGTCTGATTTGGATGAAATTTTCAGAACTAGTAGACTCTGGAGAGAGAATGAAGTCTGCCACATTTCAAGAAAATGGGTATATGAGTTTGCAGGGAATGGCACCCCAAATTCTTGACAGCAAAACTCCTGTCACATCTAGGTGTTACAACACAGCAGGGTAAAAACAGCAGGGGCAGTAGCTCTTACTGAGGCTACAAATCCTGCCATGTTTCAATAAGAATGGTGCAGGGGTTTGGGGGCAACTGTACCCAAATTCTTGAAAGCAAAACTCCTGTCACGTCTATGTGTTACAACACAGGGGGTCAAAACTGCAGAAGTGGTAGCTCTTATGGAGGCTACAAAGCCTGCCAAGTTTCAAGATCAGTGCAGGGGTTTGGGGGGAACTTCCCCTCAAGCTGCGGACAAGCTAAACTCATGCCATGGTTGCTTGTGGAACTGACTGTCTCTGTCTTGAGGCAGGGAAGGGAGACACTACTGTAGGCCTGGCTGCTAAGCTACTGTGTTACCAGTTACCAATCAATCAATCATCATTCACTCAGGGACCAGGGACAAGCTCAATACACAGGACCTAGCTACTACATAATGACTAATGGGCATCAATTAGCACCTACAAAACTAAGCTAAGGAGAGGGAAGAATCAATACAGACAATCAACTGCCCCAAGATGGAGGCAGTCGTGGCATGAGTTTTGCCTGTTAGCAGCTAGGAGTGCAGGGTCCCGGCACCCTGTGCACTGATCTCTTTGACAGCTGGCAGGCTTTGTGACCGCAGCAGGGACTACCATCCCTCCAGCTGTCACCCTGCTGCACCTTAAGACACACAGTGTCCTCATGTCATGAGTTTTGCTTATCCACAGCTTGAGGTGCAGTTCCCCCCAAAACCCCTGCACTGATCTTCTTGAAACTTGGCAGGCTTTGTGGCCTCAGTAAGAGCTACCCTCCCTGCAGTTTTGACACCCCTGTGTTGTAACACAGCCATGACATGAGTTTGGCTTTCAAGAATTTGGGGTACAGTTTCCCCCCAAACCCTGCACTGCCCTTTGTGAAACTTGGCAGGTTTCATGATCTCAGCAGAGGCTACCATCCAAGCAGACTTCATCCAAATCAGACAAAAAACAACAAAGTTATAGATATGTCATTGATTCCCTATTAAACCTTACAGCTGTATCTCTGAGGTGGCTCCAAAGCTTTGGCTCGATCGAGGCGGAAACCCGGTCTGGAGCTCCAGATTGGATCGTGGTTGGATGTGAAGCTGGATCAGATCACTGCTGACTCGCACAGGCCTAGAAGTCAAGGAAAGAGACATGGGTGCTCCCTGTCACCACTCCTATTCATCTTTGCCGATGAGCTCTTTCTGCAGATGTTCAGGACAGATCATGGTGTTTAAGGGTGTGCCAATCCCTGGATGAAAGGACAAACAAGCAAAATGTGTATTGCACATAAACAATATTCATATCCTAGCAAAAGGCAGCAAGTCCCTAGAACCAGTGATAAGATACAAATGAATAGACAGATGTTGGGACAAAACAGTGTACAAAAAAGTGTGTGCTTTATAGTGGGCAAGATGGAAGGAATGGGAAAACTGGGGTTAGAGGTCACAATGGAACGAATCAAGAGATTGAGAATGGAGGTGGATGTATGACTGACAGGCAAAGTGGCCTAGGAAGAGATGTAAGGGAAGGTGAAACAAACTGGGAACCTGGTATGACCACAAGCTATCAATGGCAGAATGGGCAAATGAAATGAAGGCAATGGTGTTCCTAATCAGACTCCATACCTGCATAGAGTGTGTTTAGGAATACCGTTGCCTTTATTTCATTGGCCCATTCTGCCATCATGGGCCACCACATGCAGGAATCAGTGGGAACTGATGGTGTTCTTTTGAAAAGCCAAATGGGAAAGGCTTAGAAGAATAATGTTATACATGGAAAAATTGAATGGAGGATAGGGCTTCCCAGATGTGTTTTTGTTTGTTTATACAAAGTATGTCAGTCTCTGCTGCCAAAAGGATAAGAGAGGGCACTGAATGGACTAGGTTTGTTCAGTACTATGCAGGGTCATTACTGCATAAATATAATGTATGTAAAAGACCAGTCTTATGATTCTGATCCTGGATAATGCTGCCAATGTATGAAAAGATTGTAAAAAATTTGAATTGGCATTTTGGAAGGGGCTGTTTGGCAAAAGCTTACAGAAACAGCACCATGACTTTGGTTGTCTGCTAGAACATTGGATTGTACTAGTACAGGTGCTCCATTGCAGTTGAAGGCTGTGGAAAAAAACTGAATGCCTCAGACAAACATGTTGCAACCAAGAAAGCATGTGGCATACAGCAACTCGGTACTAAGAACCAGCTCATGCTAAAAGAAGTTCTTTGTGGAGTGTGGTCTGGGGCCTGGAAGGTGAATGGAGAAAGAATACGGAAAGCTGTAGTGAGCTTTTGCTCAGCACCATGGAAGGCAAGATACTCACTAGTCTTGCAGGAACTGGAACTCTTGGTAGAACATTCCTTGCATTTCTGCTTAAGTGAACTGGGGTGGTATTGCTGGCAGGACACAAGAACTAAGAAAAGAGTGTGGGATGTATTAATGGAAAAGAGAAGAATGGAGATGCCTTGTAGATTTAGGAGGATGAAAAGCTGAGGCCTAAGAGGCATTGGAGCTATAGCTGCAGGCCAGGGGTTGGCTAGGAAAAGGCATACTATGGGCTAAGACAAGACATCTGGGATAAAGGGTGGTGGGCATTAAGGGAGTTCTGCATGTGCTCCGGTGTTGGGGGTGGGAGGCACTTTAACTAGAGAGTTGCTCTAATTTAAATCACGCTTGCCACCATTTTGAAGCATGGAGGATGCTGATACACAAGATGCTTTGGGTGCTTTATCTAAAGCTCATCAAACAAGCTTTACTTAAAGTGCCCCTGCTGCCATTTTGAAGCATAGGGACGCTGATACATGAGATGTGGAGGGTGGATGGAGTGCGCTAATTAGCACACACCAGCAGACTTTATTAATCAAGGCTGCTCTGACACAGTGTAATTACAGTGTGATAGAGCAGCCTCCTGGCTCATGTACAAGCACCCTAAAAGATGAGCTTGGAAGGTGATGGAAAATAATGCAGTATTAAGAAACAAAAATGTCCAGTCCCCTGGAGTAATGGGAATTTCAGGAAGGAGAGAATCATTGGATAATGTATAAATGTTCTTTGTTTTTTGTTGATTTTTATTTGTTGAAGTTTTGGAAGCTGATAGATGTATATTTTAAGTTAGATACCTTATTTTTTAATTTTTGTCCTTTAGTTACTGTAGTTTTTGTAAGGTAATGTAAGCTGATAGACGCACATTTTAAGCTTCGATAATGTATTGTTTTGTTGGCCTATAAATGAGGTAGTGTTTTTGTAATGTAAGCTGATAGAAGCAGGCTTATAAGTTTTTAATACTTTCATAAAAAAAAATGTTTCTATCAGAATGTTTGTCCAATGTGGGCCTTGTGTTTTTATAGTCATGTTCAGTGTTGGCTGCATATAATCAGCTTCATAGTTGGTTTCCATTACTGAGCATATGCTGCTTTTGGCAGCAGTTTAATGACAGACAATGTATTTAATATGGGTTTCCTTGTATGTGATGAGGAGCTTTTTTCCCCATGATAGTTGGGGCGGGGGAAGCCCTTGTCTTATCCAAGTAAATTAATTTTCAGTTGCCCTTGGGCCTTCCTGAGCCAGTCCCTCAATGGTGGGATTTTCCCAGAGGTTCATTCAAAATGTCATCAAATTACTGTGACCTGAGTGCTGGTGATGGAGTTTGCAGTAAGAGCCTGGAGGGGAGAAACTATTTGCTAAGTGTCTACTAACAAGACATGATGAGAAGGCCACTCCTCTGAGGGCTGATTTCTCATTTTTATCATAAAGATTTCTTTACCCTACCATTATGATGTCTGTGTGCAGCTCCCCTGATTACTGATTGGACCTAGTGCCTGTATGAGTGCATGAAGGAGATTGCTTACAAGTCCTAACAATTGAACAAGAAATGTTCTTGGGCAACAAGAACTAAGAGAGGAATTAGTTTTTCCTCATAATGCCAGCATGCATACTTGTTAGCTCTTCAAGTGTGTGGGTATGAAGTTGTTTCAGCAACATGGAATGCCATGGCCTAGGTTTTACCATTTGTTGTTGTTGTTGTTGTTCCTTGTGCAGCCTTTACGTATTAAAGCTGTTGTACAGCCATCTCTCAACTTTATATGCCTGAGTCATAGCACAAAACATACCTGCAAATGTACTGAAATGTGAAAAAGCTGATATGTGCATCTTGTATGACACCAGTGTGTGTGTATATGTTGGCAGTATATCTCTATACACATACTGCCCTACTTCTAGCAGCTATTGACCTTTCTGGAAAATAGCTAGCCATGCTGGGTTGTGTGCTCACCATATATTAGGATGCTTTCAAGGTGAGGAGAATTGCAAGAGTATGAATGATGCCTTCAGATTTGGCGCATGACCACTATTGAACCTTGTGAAATGTTCTAGTCTACCTACCATCTGGTTAAGGTACCTATTCTAATTCTCATTCTTATCCAGGTTGTAAATACTTTGTTGGCCAGGTTCAAAAGGATTTCTTGACACACTATCTCTGCTGTATAATTTTAGTGGTGAAGTGAGGGAGAAGTGTGTTTGTGGGGTGCAGGGGTTGGGGGCATCTCTAAAGCCAGAGCTGATTTTTTTGAGACTGATGTGCAAAACTTAATAAAGAGTCAAGCTCTTCCTGTTTTAGTCTCTCCTCTACCTACTGCAGCTGTTTGCCTGGCTCTGCCTTCCCTCACACTTTGTCAAGGTTTCACATGACAGCCCTCTTTTTTCCAAGTAGTACAATTCAGTACGAGTTTCTGCTGGACTTTGTTTCCAGACCTCTGTGCTTCATGGCCCAGACCAATGCACAAAAGTGGCCTGTAGGAATGGATTCAAAATGGTGGATCTAGTGCAGGAGTTTGTGTTCTTATTGTCAGAGATACTTCTAAATTAATTTAATTGATGAACCATTTCTGTAACCTAATAAGAAATTTAAATGTTAGTGGGCTGCCCCACCTTTTAAAAAGCCACTAGTAAATAAGAAGGAAGACTACGTGAGGTGCCAAATTTAAAGTGATGAACTCAAATCCACAGCTCTAGTCTTTTGTTTGTTTGTTTGTTTGTTTTTCCCAGTTCTTTCATTCTGTGCCATGTCTTGCTTACATTCAGTGCAAAGAAAATTCAGGCTGCTTACATCCCATGCGTTGACACTGAAATTGCATTTTGCAAGTGCTAACAGAATCATACTATAACAACACAGTCAGTGGTTTTAACCAGAATAGGAAGCCACAATAACATTAAAAGACTGAAACTGAATTGTACACAACAAGAGTTTATCAGTGTTTTATGGTATCTCAAGGGAGCAAGAAAAGGCATGTTCAGTTGCGTACCCAACTTCTAACAGATTACTAAGGTGATGGCCTTTCCCTGTCCCACAAGACAGGGAAAAGAGAGAGCCTACTTTTAACTGAAGGAAAAAAATGTTGTGTTTTCTGGACTGGATATCCCAGTAGATTTCCAATACTAGGAGAAATAATGTAGAAGTAAGCAACATATATGAACTGAATAATTAAGTTCAATTTGAGACTGTCTAAGGGCAACCAAAATTTTCTTGGCATGTGGAACAGGTTCTAAAATTTGCACCACTTGTTTAAACAGTCAGCCAAGATGACCTTGTTAGTTTGTTTCTGTAGCAGAGTTGTTTGCTGATTCCCAGTACCATTACAATTTGTAAATTTTGGGGGCCAGGAACTATGCTTTCATGTGTTGGTGGAATGCTCTGAATTACTAACTCCCATATTTTAATATCCAAACTCTTACTGAATCTAGCTCATCCAACCTGTGAAGACACTTCAGAGATAAAGAACTAATGAATAAAAGCAAGTTTTTAACAATAATTTATGTTGCCATAGGAAGACTATAAGTGGAATTTTAAAAAAGGAAGTGGTTTTATTAAAGGCAATGGGAGAATATCAAACCTAATAAAATATCTTCATTTCTGGAATAGGGAATTTCCAGCACATGGACATGAATCCCAATGAGCACAGAGCTAGGTGGGGGGAAAGATCATAAATGTTTTTAAATGCTCTTTCAATTTTGTTGATGGAAAATGGCTTTTTTGCCATCAAAACAATATTTGACAACACACTTTTCTTTGCAATGTTGAAGGTTTTTCTTGAAGGAAATGGAGAGAGAATTATTTTTTTTCTATAACAGAAACTGAAATATTGATTTTTAAACAGAAAAAACAATTGTCATTATTTAACAAAACTTTGAAAACATGTTGGTAGCAATGAGGGGAAAGGGGATAATTTGCTTAGGAAAGGCTCTTAAACTGGGGGCAGGAGGAGGAGGAAGTAAGGGGTAGAGGGTGAGGGGTAGATGGAGAGGCAAGGATCAAGTTAGGGAAATTCTACCTCCAGGGTTTTACAATGGCTAGGAAGCATTTTGCCTGGCATTTGTGAGAGACTGGGTTATGCTCCTGGATGAAGGAAAATCCCAAGTTATTAATGCTTCATTTCAAATATTTACTCACTTGAAATTTAGTAAATTGGATCTTCTTCTGTGAAGTATAAGGGCTTAATGTTTCTATATACATTCATATATGCTACCTGTCACTATGACTTACTTTATGCATGCATGCAGAGACAAATTGTGTTTTTAAAAAGGGTCCTAGAAAACTAAAGAACAATACTTTGATGCTTGCACAGTTACCTGATTATTGTATTCTCAGTAATGCTAAGAAAAGGTGGTATGGAGAACATGGTGAATACTAACATAATATGATCCAAGGTAAACATTGTCCAAGTATAAATAGTTTGACTATCTAAATTTTACACACTAAATTATGCCTGAAATATTTCTAGTGAGGTTGAACGCTGTTGAGATAATCTACTGAAGTCACTAGATGTGTTGTCCCCCTCTGCTATCTGTTTTTCTCATGGCAATTGGAGCACGGAATTCATACCCTATTTAGCAAGTGATTTGCTACGGTTTTAGACTGTCCCAGGATGGTGTATATAGCACAGAGCTGGTCAAAAGTATTTTATGGCTATTAGGACATAATTTAATTATTTTTGCTGTTGTTGAGGAGCCTCTGAAATGGTTCTTGTAAGGCATTAAAATGTAACTTTAATTCTTAAATAGTACGTTTTACAGAATCAGATGTAAAATCCTTAAATTCTAAGGCATGCATGAAACTGAATTGGAATTCAGGTATAACAAAACATTCAGTACAAAGCTAAGACAAATTTTTATAAATACTCAACTGCGGCAGTTACCAGCTGGCACTATCTGGCTCACTGAAAAGTTCTCATAAATATAAATCCTTATGTGAAGTCCATAGCAGCGCACAGTCTAAGACTTTTTAAATAAGTGACATAAGAAGATTGGTAAGTTGAGTTTGAGAGGAATTTTCCTGTTTACACCAAATGCAATTCCTTGCAGAGCTGACAATTAATTTTAACACCCCAGCGTATCCGTTTATGACTCTTTACTTCTATAATAGCTTGAATCTGCTTTATATAAGAATCAGTGTGTTATCTTTTCCTGCAGTGTTACTGAAGCAATTTGATGTTGACAGTACAAGAAAAGAGGAGCAGATGGGGAAGTGAGAAGGCAGACAGATCATATTAATGAGGTCCAAATTCACTATGGAATGAAAGATTGAGAGAGACACTAAAATAGGTCAGAAGCTAACGTTATCAGCAACAGCCTGATGCTCCAAATTTACAAGCAGGAACTACATGATCATATTCTAACACGTGAGCATCAGTCATCATTAGCTGTCAATAGCCTACTATTTTCTGAAGTACAGTAGGAAGATCTTTAGCCTTGCAGTTGGACCCAAATGCCTTCCAGGCAGTGGGCTGTAAATAAAATAAGCTGTGGTCATACTTGATTATAACAATTTGTTCTCTCCAGTTCACTTATTTTAGTTTTTGGTTTTCTATATGAGACTTTCTTGAAACTTCAGTTAAACTTTTAATGAATGGATTTTAATGAATTAATTCATGTTGATGTCCTTTAATACCAGACAGTTAATGCAAGTAAAATAGCAAGGGGAAACAGCCTATTACATGGCACTAATGAAGCACAACTAGGAATGTTCCATTTTTTTCAGGTTGCTTTACATACTGGAGGATAACATTTCTTGGAAATACATTGGTGACAGGACAGGACCTGTTGACCACAGGTTGTCATGCAATTCAAAACATAGTATACATGTCCACAGGGTACTTTGCACTGAATGTTACAATGACTATGGAATTCATTGCTTAGTATATGAGGGAGCCCATGCACAAGGGGCTAGGAAACTTATTTGATTAAAGGCCGGATAAAGGGAACTGAAACAAATTCAAACACCCAGCAATGGTTGGAAACCAAGCTGTGTTACTTTAAATTGCTAATAGCTCAAATTAAGAGTGAGACCTTAAAAAGGGGGATAAGGCAAAATGTCATGTTTATTGATTACATGAAACAGATACATGAGCTTGGACACAACACTCATACAAACAGACATACACAGGCATACATACAGACAGACAAAACCCCTCCAGTAAGATGTTATAGTTGCCTGTAGCTGTTACTCGATATTAACACTGGATGGCCAGGTCCCGGCTTATTGAGAATGATAGGAGCAGGGGAAGAACAGACATTCATGCCTGTTCTCTACGAGGCTGCAGCGAGTGAATTCCCCATCTTGGCTTGTCTGCATCTCACTTCTATAGGGATTTCAAGTCATTGTTCAGCATTGAGGGTTTTTTCCATGCTCAGTCTTTAATTAAAGCTTGTTTCTTCTGGTTATCTCAACTTGAGGTCATTTCAGTAAAGCTGGTATCTCCATTGGTATCTTAATTTTGATCTTTGCCTTAAAGCATTGTGTACTTGGTTTTGAAGCATTGTGTAGTTCAAATGGCAGGATATGCAAAATTCCTTCTTTACACCTGATCACAGATGAATGCTTCAGCCATCCATGAATTAGCTCAATTAGTTTGCTGTCTGGAAACTTATACATTGGTGCCTTGTTGCTTACACAATCAGTTAAATCTTCTGTTTTCATGCAAATAGTTACCATTCTTTCAGCATTCACCCTGTCACACAAACAGACACTCACATACACAAGGCATACAAAGTTCATCTACTAATGTCAAGGAGAGAACAAGCACAAAATGGAGTTTCAGTGGTTTATACAATCATAGAGGTAAATCAATTCAATACTATTATCATTTAAACATAATAACGAACGTTCAAAAATTAATATTACAGCTGTGTATTAAGAAGTACTCAGGCAGGCAGTTTCCACTTTATGTATAAGAAGGTATAACCTGCAGTGTTCTGATTCAGCAATTTTCTATCCTTTTCTAGCTCAATTGTGAAACCATAACACTTGGGACAAATTCTCACTCAAGTTCATCTGAAATTGATACAGTAAATTCTTCAGGACCACATGGAAACACATGAAGCTTTACTTTGTTCTGATGTCTGTTGGCTGAGATTGTGGGTATGCACCCATTTCCCTGATGACTCTTCATCTTTGACTGGAGATAAGACAGTCAAGAATCTGATGCTACAGTAATATTACATGTCCTAGCCAGACAAAATATTTCCACCATTTAATCAGCATTATAGTAGCAGACAAAACAAACAAACAAACAAAAACAGAAGCAGGGTAACTTATCTAGTCTTTTGGAGAATTATGCCTGAATAAAACAGTGCATGGAGGTCCACTATTGACATAATGGAAAACAGTTTATGGGTTTTTTTATCCATGTCCACTCAAGGATCCATGCATTAAAAGCAGGTTATTTCTTTGCCACCTAGCAGTGAGGCAAAATTAATAACTGTCTGCTATATGAGCTACCACAGGTCAACTGTGCTCCTCAGCCCAGTGTAAGTTGTATCAATCTATAAAAGTGATGCAAATAATACCAGGGTTCATCGGTCCAGGGCCATATTGAAATTAATAAAAACATATGATTATTAGAAAATGATCCTCCTTAGATCTGCTGAAAAGTAATACTTTTTTTCTATGTATACATATGAACACATAGGTTTTTACTTCTGAAATAGAGTCTAAGAAATAAATTCAATGTGTGCAACAATTTGCTTCTAATCTATTCTTTTTTAGTACAAGTCCCTTTTTATATAGTTGTCAATTATCACCTCTTAATAGGAAATTGAGTGCAAGGGAAAGAGTGTGTGAAATCTCTTCTTAGAGCACAGCAAGTAATTTTCTTTAGCCCTCTACCTTGTGTAGTTATCATTTATAATGGTCCGCATAAAGTGAGGGGGCAAAAAGAGTTAAATGCCCGCTAGCAGAAAATTTGTTTGACCACATGATATATTTTTTGAATGCACAACTAATGGCTAGTTGCTGAACCCACTAAAAGTCAGGAATTCTCAGAACAGCAGAAACTTCCTATGCCTGCAGAAGGGTGATTGTGCCTAAAAGCTTGCTAAGAACTTTTTTCCAGTTACTCTGTTGGTCTAATAAAAGATATCACATCCTCCCAAAGAACCTTGCCTGCCTATAGTTAGACCAACACAGCTATAACCAAAAATCCAAGAAGAAGCTGAATGAATTTGGGCTAGGTACAGAAATTACACATAAACCAGTACACATCATCAGAGATTCTAAACCTGTAATAGAAGTTCAGGGCACATGGACTGTTTCGTGTACATAGACAAAAATGGCAGAACTTGGTCTAAGATAGACCTGCATGGATGTACATCTCTAACACCTTTGGCTCTGTACCCCACCGCCACATCTTCAGCACCCTCTGTGAGCTCGGCCTAACGGATGGAGTCATCAACCTGGTGTGAGAGCTCTACAATGGATGCACCATGACCAGAGAGACTGCAGAGATGCACTTTTGGTTGGAGGTCAGACAACACTGCCCCATCACCTTTAACCTAGCCATGGAAACACTCCTTCAAGCCATGACAGGAAGCCCCGGTGGGCATGACCTGTACAGCTAGAAGTTGAGCATCCTGGTCTATGCCAATGACCTCGTTCTCATAGTCCCCGATGCCATCAGCTGCAGCAGATGCTGGATGTGATATCCAAAGTGATCAGGTGGGTGGGCCTGCACTTCAGTGTTGCCAAATGCACCTCCCTGCACATGGATGTCAGGCAGAAGAGCTGTGTCCTGGACTCCACCCTCACGATCCGGATGATGAGGCACCTATGCAACAGCAAGGCCTACTGACACCTGGGGATGCCTACTGGCCACCGGGCCAAGCAGATGCCAGAAGGGACCATCAATGAGATTATGCAGGATGCCCACAACCTGGACTTGTCCCTGATAGCCCTCTGGCAGAAGATTGATGCAGTGAACACCTTCCTCATCCCCGCATCGTGTTCCTCCTGAGAGGCTCGGTGGTCCCCAAGACCCCCCTCAAGAGGGCGGATGCCAAGATCCGGTGGCTGCTGAAGAAGTGACTGCACCTGCCACTGAGGGCCAGCAATGAGATCCTGCATGTTCCCCACTGGCAGGGAGGTGCCAAAGTCCCCCACATGGGAGACCCTAGTGACATCACAGTGGTCACCCATGCCTTCCACCTCCTGATCTGCCCAGACCCCATGGTAAGTATCATCGCCACCAACACCCTCAAGGAGACCACCCACAAGAGGATCGCAAGGCAACCGACTGGATGTGACTTGGCCACCTTCCTCAGCAGCTTGCTGGAGGATGAGTTCAGCAGAGACAACGGGGACTTTTCCTTGCTGTGGAGCCAAGCCTGCAACACCACGCACCACCTCAGGAAGCACATCGGCTGCACCTGGACTTGGACTGAGGAATGCTGGGAGTCTTTCTGAAATCGGCCCTGCATGCTGACTGTGTCACCCATGATGCCCCACATGAGGACCTTTCTAGAGCAGGATGCCATCCGAAACAAGTGTGCTGGTGACCTGAGGGCCAAACCTGACCAGGGCAAGGTCTTTGACATCACCACAAAGTGGGACTCCAGCAAGCACATCATGCCCAGTAGAAGCGTCACGTGCTCCATGGACCGGTGCTTCCTCCACTGCACCTGCCTCAGCTGCCTACCTTTGGCCACAGGGACAAGAGGTGCCAATGGTGTGGCTACATGGCAGAGACCCTTCCCCATGTTCTTTGCAGCTGCAGGCCGCACACCAGAGCCTGACAGCTCTGCCACAGTGCTGTCCAGGACCACCTGGTAAGGGCCATCCTAGCCACAGCGGGGGAGATCTCTGTGAACTGTGCCATCCTGGGCTGTCCCGCAATAGCATGATCATGAGTGAAGAGACCAAGATCATGAACATGGACGTGACCATCCCCTTCAAGAACTGGCACCAAGTCTTCGCTGACTTCTGGGCTCATAAGCAGGAGAAGTGCCACCCCCAGTGGCCGAAATCCTGAGGGGCCGCAGCTACAATGTGACGGTCAATGCGCTCATCGTGGGAATGCTTGGATCCTGGGACCCCAGCAATGAGAGTGTCCTGCATGCCTGCCAAGCCGATGCACTACCTCATGGTGTCCAACACTATCTGCTGGTCCCATTACATCTATGTGGAGCACATCATAGGCCACCGCCAGTACTCTGTCCCCATTAGATCAACTGCCACCAGAATGGACCCAGAGGAGAACACCTGAACCCCCCCTTTGCAGCTGATGGACTTCACTTCAAGAGGAATCTTCAGCAACGGACCACCCTGCTCTACCCAAAGAGGACCCCTGCGATGAGACTCTCTACATGGGCTGAGACACTTTCATCGACCTACTTCCTCCACCATTGTAGACCACTGTACAGGTCTGTCTCCTTTCTCTCTCAGCGTTGCAAACCCCCTCCCCCACCCCTGGGCTTAGTTGGCTAATATTGGGGTTTTTGTAACCTAGTCGTGTTCCCTTCCTCCCCCACCCCCCATCCCTCTAATGTTAGTCCCTTGCTCGGGTGATTTCTATTTCCCTACTGGCTTTGTCATCTTTTTGTATTCACAATCCTAAACATCTGCTAATAAAATTCAATCAGATTTAACTGATTTAGGTTAGACTGGTCTATTGAACTTCTGTGCTAGATCCCCTCCTAATTTTATTTTTTAATTTCATTTTATTTCCAAGTTAGGTTGCAGCCCCCCAGCAGCCCAAACTTTTTTTCAGGCCTCTGTTTACCCTCCATCACAACATGGATGGGTTAGCCTTGGCCTGTGCTAGCTTGCTCTCATCTAGTCAGGCCAGCCTCACCCCTAGGCAACCACAGAGCTTCCTTCCTTTTTCCTGTGCTTGTGATAAGGTATGTAGTAGAATTCACAGATTCATTGGAATCTGGCAGGGCCAATCATGAGTGCTTTTGATATACCCTCAAACTTGCAACCTCTGGTCTGTCAACCATGCACTTTCATGCCATGCCAGACCAGGTCCTGTCACAAAGCTGAGGTAGCAAAGCCTCTACTCCCCAGACCAGCATTCTGCCCACACCTGTCCACCAGGCTGGGCAGCAGGTGGGGGGAGGGGGAGCAGAGGCCTCCATCCCCACCCTGCCCCCCCAACCTTAGACCCAGCCAAAAGAGCTGGAGGGCATATATAATGTGGGCCTTCTCACCCTCCCTTCCTGACTGGCCCAGTGCAGCTTCTTTGGGGAAAGAAGCCATGCTTGGTGAGTCAGTGGGGGAGGGGGAAAACCCTCACTGCAGCCACCACCACCCTTCTGATCTATTGGGAGGCTGAAGTGAGTGCAGGGGCCTCTGTTTTCCCCCTGAAGCTGTATAGGTGGCAGGAGGTGAGCCTTGGATAAGAACCCATGTTGGGTTAGTCAGCAGGGGAGAGGGGAAGCCCCTGCTGCATGCCCCTCCCAGGTGTTCTGGGGGGTCAAAGTGGGGGTTAGGGGTCTTCGATTTTCCCCACTCCTCTTTTCCCTTTGGATGTTAACAGCTGGCAGAGGTCAGGTCTGGGGAAAGAAGCCACACTGGGTCAGTCAACAGGGGAGGGAGGAACCACCCACTGCATCCCCCTCAGCTGTTCTGGCTGGGTTTGGGATCCCTGAGTCCATGCAGCAGGTACCTCCACTTTCCCTTGTCCACCCCCAGCTGGTGGTTGGGGCCTGGGGAGAGATTCTGTGCTTATTTTTCCTTTCCCTGCCTGCCCCAACCTGTGGCTGACAACAGAGGGTTAGCGGTTGTGCATAGGCCCTCAATCAGGCATGGCTTGCTGATTGGCTGCATTTGTCTGCCCTCAGCAATCTCTAGTGTTCTAGGAGATATGCAAGAGCACCTCCAGGCTCCTGGCCTCTGCCAGTGCTAGCACTTGTGTGCTGCCCCCCCCCCCACCGCCCAGTGAAGGGAGAACATGAATTCTTTCCATGGTGGATCCATTCTGTTGGAGAAACCCATGGAGGTTTGATTGATTCTTCCTCAGGCTTTTTCAATATCTGTACCTAGCCTTCACATGCGCCTTGCCTGATTCTCCAACTTGTTTTTAAACTAGTTATACTTATACCAGAAGTCTCTGATTTATTGACTATTAGTATCTTTGCTCCTTAAAAAACCTAGTGGGCACATCTACATGAGATACTTTGGCAGAATAAGAACAGCTACTGCACCATAGCCATACCATCACTGGGCATGAACTGTGATGGTAACACTACTGCTCAGTGATGATGAGTTCCTGCACAGTAGCTCATTGCTACTGTGTAGTAGCATCTAAAACTAACCTTGCAGTGACAGGACTGCACAGTAGTACCAGTTACTGTGCAGTCATTTAGTACTTGGTTAAGTACAAAATGACTGCTCAGTAATAACTACGCAGTTCACCACTCATGTAGACATGGCCAGCTTGTATCTGAGTGGACATATAAGTTGCATAGAATCACCAGCTGAGTGTGCAGGAATGCTCAGCACACATACTGCAATTTGTGTTTTCAGTTCATTGAATTAGAATGAGCTTTAATATGAACACACATGTGTGGAGACTGTGGTTTTTCTTTTGGGAGGGGGTAGATTTTGTTTTTGGCAGCATTTCTGATTGTTATAATCCTTTATTACTAAAAAGGGATGCTTAACTAGCTTTTGTAATTGTCAAGTGGAGAATTTTTATTGTATATGGCTGATTTGATATTAAATAAAATTTCCATTGGCGCAGGGAACAGGGAAGTGAAAAATGGCTGTGCTCATAAATTGAAAAAATGTTTTTTGCTTCAAAGTGCTAAATGTCTTTACAATTGTATCAAAATGAAATACAGCTCTGATGATAGTAAGACTGGGTAATGAAGTGCAACTGATTATGCTATAGTTTTCTTAATATTAACATTACTATTTAACCAGAAGTACTTGTATACCCTGTGTGGTATGCATTCATGAAACTGTTTTCTTCTTTTCTATGTAGTGCTTCTTTAGTATTATACTGTGTTTATATGGAAGGGCATCACCTCAATGGTATCTGACCATAGAGATGACATGGGAGGGTTAATACCCAACTTAAATAAATGTAATAGATTGTTATGCTTAGAAAGTCCTCCTTGTTATTTGCTAGCCTGAACTTGGGCAGTAATCTTTTAGTCACTAAGCCAGAGCATATCATTTGAGGGTATGTCTATACCATGGGTCCCAGATGAGACACCCATGAACCCATCCTGTCTATCAGCTCCTACTTACTCATGTGAAACTCAGAAATACAGCACCAAAATTGCTATAGGGATGTTCACAGCTTCCATGGCCATTCTTGAAACCCTGGTCTGGTGCGCTTGAAAAGAATCCCAGGGCACCCTCACTTTTGTGTTTCCAGACTTGGTGTGCATGATTGGAAACAGGTAGGTATGGTGTACTTGGAGCGTTCCTGCCAAGACACATTGGGAATGTGGTATAAATAGGTTCCTAAAGACTTGTTCAGTCTTGATTTTAAAAACATCATATAACAGGCAGTGGACTGTGTCAGTAAGTAAATAATCCTTAAATCACTTGCCCTATATGGACTTTTTTCCCTAATATAAATTTGCCTAGGTTCAGTGTGTATGCATGACAGCACATTTATAGATCAGATTATTGAATTAGAGAATTGTGTGTGTTAGGGTGACTGTATTTGGATCTTGGGAAGCATTGAATTTGCAGCCGAATAAAAGGCTATTACCTGTGGCCTAGTAAGCTGTAAACCACAAGGCAGAACGGTATGTTAATAGTAACATTGCAAGATACTTAGGCAAGCATTTTCCTAACAATATAGTAGTGTTCTAAGAGATATAGCTCATTGTGCAAGAAGAACAGGATGCAGACCTCCAGATATCGTTGGGAGATAAAGCAGAAGCAAGAACTTGGAGACAGTGAAGAAATCAGCAAAAGACCGCAAGTGAACAAAAGAAGCAGGGGTCAGGGTCTTAGGCATGCGCTCATAGCAAAAAGACATGTAAATAAAATAAATGCATAGGCAATTCCATGCTAATGAAGTAAACAGTAAATGGGAACAGAGCTTAAGATGGGAACGATTAAGGGTGCAACAAGGGAGGGGCAAAGGTGGGGTAAACGTTAATGAGCATGAACAAAAATGTATATAGAAAGAACTAATGTTTGAGATGGGTCCCCATTTTGTTGGAGCTAATCCAAAGCTGTCTCCATTCTGAATAAAGCCATTGACAAGCAATGTGCGCAGGTGATGCGTGATGGCATTGGTCCATTGTTTCCCTAGTCACTGGGCGTCGCATGGAGTCAAGGTCTAACAGTGTGGTCAAGGCAGAAAGTACATCATGGATAGTTTAGTAATACTTTCTGCTCATCTTGCTTGGCTTTCCCCTACTGATTACATCTGCATTTGGAAGGAGTGGGAGTATTTTAGCAAAAAAAATTGTGACATTGGGGATGAACCTCAAATATCTGGGTATCTGAACTAGTAAGTACTGTAGGGTGCCTAAACACATGCTCTGGGGTAAGGGGGGGAAGACTTTTTAATTAGAACAGCTCTCAGGAGACACTCTAATTAAAATGCCCACAGCATCTTGTGTATTCAATGTCCTGCATTTCAAAATGGTAGCAGGAGTGCTTTAAATAAAACTCATTTGATGAGCTTTAGTTAAAGCCCTGACCACCACTATTTTGAAGTGTGGGGGGCTGAATACAGAAGGTGTTGCAGCACACTGGAGCATTATGATTAGAAGACTTACTCCAGCACACCCTTTTTTAAATCAAAAGGCTTCTCTGACACATTCTCTAATCTGAACATGTTCGATCACATGTAACAGTACCCCTAATGTCTGGATATATATCTAAAGAGCAGTTGGTTCTTTCTCCCTCCCACTTCCCCCCAGTCAAAATTAACATATTCTAGGGCTATATCTAGTAGAAAACCCATGTACCATCAACAACTCATGCATAAGAACCTCTGCCCTAGACAAGTAGCTTGGAACCAAGTTAGAGGTTGCAATGAAGACAGTTGTGAGTTTTAACTCTTATCAACTTTGTTTGTTAGGTAACTAATTTATAAACAGTCCTAGAACCGATGACTCTCCCTCTGTCTCCTATGACACACACATATGGCTATGTAAGTACCTTAACCTAAATTACACTTATGCTCTTTATTGTTCATACTTGCATTTTCTCTATCTCTCCACTCACCTATGAATCTTCAATTCTCCTCTATACAATTTAACAGCTTCAGTGGAGGAGTATAGTGCCCTGCCTTAAAATAGACTATTTCCTAGTTGTTAGGAGGGAAGTTCCATTTAGAAGTAACTGAATGAAGATCTCCCATTTCATACTCCCATTTAGATCATGAGTTCTCTAATGACTAAGATATTGCATAAAATGGAAAAGTATTTTTTTCCAGCCACATTTGAAAGAAAATAGTGCACTTTTCCTCTGCATATTGTAAGAAGCTTCACCCTGTCAGCATGTACTAAATGTAATCACAATTAGTCCCACAAGGGACAAAGGAGAAACAATAGTATTTGAATCCCAATCAAGCTTAAGAGTTTGTTCAGTGCTGAGCAGCTTGGCTTTGTGAAAACTGAGGCACGTCTGTGCATAAACAGGACTAGAACTTTGAGGCATATAAATAACTTTTAAGGTCCCAAAATCTAGAGTGAAGGTGAAGTGATAGCTGAGTAGGGATTTGGGGGACTTAGGCAGAATTCTGCTTTGCATCTAGTCAGTCATTCATTTTTGTTGATTTACAGTTCTTATATAAAGGGTTATACAACATGAAATCATCTCTGTGGCCTATTGAGGATTTCTGCTCCATGAAAATTGTTCTCTCCCTCTTTCAGGCTTAGCCCATTAAATCACTTCTGGTGACGGTCAGGGTCTTTGCTGGAAAGACTCATTCCTTAAAGTTTGTGTGTCTTTGAAAATTCCATTATGCACTGGAATGGCATACTTGAGACTAGCATATACTTAAAAACATGCTGTTGAGGAAAAGGATTGAGAGTTAAAAAAAATTAACAAATGGTTCATGGCTACAGTACTTACTAATGAAGCAAGATCTTACTAAATGTACAACATTTATGACAAGTAAACTAGTCTTTACCATTACCTGTAATTATCCTGTATGATAAAACTTTATCTTAGCTGCAAAACTTCAGTAACAGATCTTCTCCCTGGAAGATTTAACTGCAAAGAATATAAATATAGTGTTTTGTTTTGTTTTCACTGTTTATTATCCTACTTATGTTTGACACAACCAACAGAAACTTACTATGGAGTTTATCAAGGCATTGGGTACACCTACCTCCAGATACTGCAAAGAGTCCATAATATTGTTTTGCTTGCCTGCTGCTGTTATTCAGATTCTCTTTTCCTTAGGGCTGTTCCACATGGATATATATCAACTTTGGGCCAGAACTTCAGGTGAAATGGGGCAGACTTGGATTAAACTGCAAGTTAAAAATGTAGGCATTCACAAAGCTAGTTGTAATATATCCAAAATTTTATGTAATAAAACTTTTTAGTTGTTTCCTGTCACATGAACATTTGAATGTGTGGCCAGACCAGGGCTCCTAACCACAGAGGCACATAGTGTGTTCCTGTGGCTGGCAGCCCCACAAGCTGATGGAGCTTCTAGTTGTGGGAGGTTGCTGCTTGCCAGTGCAGGGAAACCCAGGTTCATGATCCCAGGGTCCCTCTGAGCCATCAACAAGGCATGATAGTATCTGATACTGGATCCCATAATCAAGCTTCCTGCCATGCACGTGTTGCATGGCAGGACGTGATTGTGGGGATTCCACATCAGATCCCGTCATGCATTCCTTTTACATCTGCCAGGGGCTTTGGATCTAGAGTTTGTTTCACTTGCACTTGCATTTATGCTCTTTTATCTACAGTGGTCAGTATACTCACTAGACCTAGGTGTTAATAGTAAGGAACATTACCAAACAAATTTATTAACAGAAAAAAAACACCAACATGTAGTGGATTTGTTATTTATTAATAGTTTGGCTACATCTTTATTCTTTTACTTTGTATCAGTGGGTATTGCTGCACTTTCATTAATTTGTTGTAGTTACCATGCGTTAAGTTTGTGTTAACTCATGTGTTATAAGTTTGGTTATATAGTTTCATGGGTTCTAGGTTTGGAAGGGACCTGAGTAGACCATCTAGTCTGACCACTGCCATGGCAGGAAAGATTACTGGGGTCAAATGACCCCAGCAAGATGTTCATCTAACCTCCTCTTAAAGACCCCCAGGGTAGGGGCCAGCACCACTTCTCTTGGAAGTTGGTTCCAGAC
>NW_017728886.1:114930617-114934941 GCF_001723895.1 Crocodylus porosus
GTAACCTGTCTAGGTCTGATTGTAGCCTATTGCTCCCTTCTAGTGTGCCCACATCCCCCCACATCTTAGTGTCATCAGCAAATTTGAACAAGGTGCTTTTTACCCCCTCTTCCAAGTCACTGATGAAGATGTTGAACAGTGCAGGCCCGAGGATGGAGCCCTGCGGAACCTCACTGCCCACATCCCTCCAGGCTGAAAATGACCCATTCACCACCACTGTCTGGGTGAGGCCCTCCAGCCAGTTGGCAACCCAATTGACTGTGTGGGTGTTGACACCGCAGTCCCCCAGTTTTTTAATGGGAACAGGGTGAGAGACAGTGTCATAGGCCTTCCGAAAGTCCAGGAAGACTATGTCCACTGCTACCCCTGCATCTAATGATTTGGTGATTTGATAATAGAAGGCCACCAGGTTGGTGTGACAGGACCTGCCACTGATGAACCCGTGTTGGTTGTCCCTAAGAATAAAATCCCTTGCTGGCCCTCATGGATGTGTGCCAGCATAATTTTCTCGAACAGCTTGCCTAGGATTGAAGTAAGACTAACTGGCCTATAGTTTCCCATGTCCTCCTCCTTCCCCTTTTTGAAGATGGGAACCACGTTGGCCCTCTTCCAGTCCTCCAGCACCACATCAGAGCACCACGAGCACTCGTAAAGCTGTGCCAGGGGTCCTGCAATGACCTCAGCCAATTCCTTTAGTACTCTAGGGTGGAGATCGTCTGGACCGGCTGACTTGAATACCTCCAGTCCCTCCAAAAGCTCCCTAACTAGTTCCTCACTAACCCTTGGCCCAGGTGTGCCTCCCCTGGGACCTGAGGGGGGCCCATTGGGGGGGTGGCTGTTCCGGTCCCTGCTTAGGAAAATGGAGGCAAAGAAATCTTTAAATATGTTGGCTTTCTCGTCTGGTGTGATGACCAAATTTCCTAACGTGTCCTGTAGGGGCCCCACATTACCCAGAACCTTCTTTTTACCTCCTATGTATTTAAAGAAGAACTTCTTATTGTCCTTAATCCAGGAAGCTAGTCCCAGTTCCATCTCCTTCCTGACTGCCTCCCTACATCCCTGAGCAACTGCAGTATAGTCATCCCTGGTGATGTCCCCTCTTTTCCATTGGGTGTACGCCTCCCTTTTAGCTAGGAGACATTTCCGGATGTTTTTGGTAAGCCATGGGGGCTTATGTGTCCACCTGCTCCCTTTGATCCTCGTTGGGATTACCTCTCTTTGGGCTTGGAGGATCGTCTCCTTGAGGAGCGACCACTCTTCTTGGACACTTGTCTCCCCTCCCCTCTGGTACCTCAGTGCATCATTAGCTCAGTGAAGTTTGCCCTCCTGAAATCTAGGGTTGCTGCCTTGCTGCAGCCCTTAGCCACCTTGTGCTGGATGGTGAATTCCAGCAGGCGATGATCACTGTCGCCCAGGTGGTTGAGCACCCACAGCCCCCTCACCAAGTCATCTCCTGGGGTCAGCACGAGGTCCAACAAGGCGTCTTCCCTGGTGGGGCTGTGCACCTCCTGGGTTAGATGGAGGTCCTGCATTTTGGCTAAGAACCTACGTGAGCGGTCAGACCTGGCTAACTGCTCTTCCTAGCAGATGTCCGGGATGTTCAGTTATATATATGTGCCGTACATTCCTGATAGTGTGTGTATAATATCAGAAATGTATGGTGGCAACACCCACCCCCTAGTCTCAACCCTGCACCATAGATTTCTTATATTATGTGTATGTGTGTATAATATCAGAAATGTACAGTGCAGGGTTGAGACTAGCGGGTGGGTGTTGCTACCCTGGTTGGTTGGCGATTTGCAGCTGACGGTGGCAAGTTCTTACTTTTCTGGCTTTTTAGGACTATGTTTCTCAGCATTCCGAAGCTTCCAGGGTTTGGAACAGTTTTGAGGGGGACACATCAATATGGCGCTGCTTCTTCCACTCCCCTTCCCTGTCCATGTTCCACCATGAATCTGTTTGTCTGGTGTGACATGCAGCTTTTGGAGGGATGTTGCCAACTGTTTTTGATATGGTGGGATGTTGTTGAGTTTGGGGTGGAATATGTGCCCCCCTCCCCCCCAGCCAGACTCCTAAGGAAGACTTCAGGCTGTTCACTCTCCCCACCATCTGCCCACCCTCTCTCCCCAGCCAGCAAGAGGTATACTTAACCCTTCCACCCATGGAACAGTAGGTGCCGGTGTGTAATGAGCTGCCTCCCCCCCACAAACCACTTCCAGCCTTGAAGCAGGAGCCCCTTGCTCCAGTCCACCCCCACCCCCACTCATCCTCCCATCTGCTACCTTTTACCACACCCCCTGCAGACGGACACAGATGCTTATGTTCGTTTTAAATTGTAAAATCATTTATTGTAATGAAAAGAAAGAACAAGCACTGTTAGTTTCTGTTAGCAGCAATATCTTCTGCCAGACAATCCCACACAAGGGCTGCCCAACCACCTTCTCTTTGTGCATATGCCCTTGGTCCCTGCACTAGTGCCTGGCCACATCTCTATTGTCTGGCCACTTCCTATCATGCTTCTTCAGCTCACAACTGCCTGAAAACCTTTCTTCATGTTTCAAAGATGTTGTGCAGCATGCAGGCTGCCACTACAAAGGCCATGATATTTTTATGGCTCCACCTTGAGCTGGCACGCAAGCATTCTCCATCATCCTTTCAGTCAGCTGAAGGTGCATTTGACAGCCAATCTGAAACTGCTCAGACAGTTGTTGCAAACCAGATTTTGCAGGCCTGTAACATTTCCTCCATATGGCTTCATGAGCCAGGGCCTTAGTGGGTAGCCAGTGTCTATTAATATAACCGGGGAAACAGCAACACTGCGGATCACTGTTTTGTGGACTCTGGGTGCAAAGTGTTCTTCCTCCATGAGGCCAGGGAGTGAGGATTTTTGAACACATGCATCATGTGTGCTGCCGGACCACCTGGTAAAAATGTTTGTGAACCAGCCCTGCCAGGGCTTGCAGGATCATGGAGGCGAATCCTTTCCTGTTTGTCAAAGACCTCCCCCTCCCCAAAGGGCACAGCACTGGGATGTGAGTGCTGTCTAAAGCCCCCATGCAGTTAGGGAACCCTACGGTATTGAAGCCGTTTGTGACTTCCTGAGGATTTCCCAGGGAAATAAATATATTTGCAGTGATGTCCTGCAGCAGCTGGCAAACCTTATGAGTTGCCACCCCAGCTGTGCAGGAAGCCATGCCAAACTGGTTTGCGATGGAGCGGAGGCTGGATGGAGTGGCCAGTTTCATGATGGCCATTGCCACACTCTTGTCTGGCAGGATGGCCCAACACATGTTAGTGCCCTGCCTCACAATCTGGGGCCCCAGCATTGAGATGATTTGATTAAACATCTCCCTGGATATTCAGAATGTCTCCAGCCACTGCTGGTCATTCCAAGTGGTCAGCACAATTTGCTCCCACCAGTCTGAGCCGCTTTCATGGGCTCAGAACATAAGGATGATGTTCCTGAGGTTTCTCAACACAACCCACTCATCTTCCACTTCTTCATATGCCTCTTCATTTTCCCACTTCTAGGTACATCTCTGTTTTCTATTTTACCATGTTAGGAAAGCTTGGATACTTGCAATGTTGAATACACTACCATCCTCATCTGGTGGTAGAGCATTAATCTCAAGGCCAGAAGTAGTTTAATCAGAAGAACTGTCACCACCACTTTGTCTTCCTCCTCCTGCTCCTCCTCCTCCTGCTTACAAATGTCCTCCAGATTCTCCATGTCGGAGGAGTGTTCACTGCATTCTTAGCCATTCCCCACTTCCCATTCCTAAGGTATTTCATCCTGATTCTCCATTTGTCCCCTCTCCATCATCAGCTGGTTGTCAGATCTCACCCTTTTAAGATCACCACCGTCTACCACACTAGCGGAGGATGGGCGGAGGAAGGGGGTTAGCTCTGTCTAGCTGTATTCAATAGATGACCACTTCCTTTTCAACAAGTAACCCTGGGGGCAATGGGCATTTGCACAGCCTTTGTTTGGTCCTGAGATAGTAGCAGATACTCTGATGCATCAAATCTTTGTTCAAGACAACTTCTAATCAATCTTGCAAACATAAGAGTTTGCAACAGTCCTCTCCTGTTAATGTAGGACCAGCCAGCTGAACACTTTTTTGCAAGGTCAGCAAAAAACCCTTTGCTTCTTCAATAAAATTATTTTATTCAGCAATAACAAAAATGGCCTTCATTGTGGGACTAACTACGGGAAGACAGACCAAAACAAAAACAGGCAGGTATGATCAATTTTTTTTCAACATTCCAGGGCATTGAGAAGCCGTCCCAAGGAAACATGGCCTTCTGTAACCCATGCCCAAGT
>NW_017728886.1:114935041-114941598 GCF_001723895.1 Crocodylus porosus
CTTCCTGAGGATTTCCCAGGGAAATAAATATATTTGCAGTGATGTCCTGCAGCAGCTGGCAAACCTTATGAGTTGCCACCCCAGCTGTGCAGGAAGCCATGCCAAACTGGTTTGCGATGGAGCGGAGGCTGGATGGAGTGGCCAGTTTCATGATGGCCATTGCCACACTCTTGTCTGGCAGGATGGCCCAACACATGTTAGTGCCCTGCCTCACAATCTGGGGCCCCAGCATTGAGATGATTTGATTAAACATCTCCCTGGATATTCAGAATGTCTCCAGCCACTGCTGGTCATTCCAAGTGGTCAGCACAATTTGCTCCCACCAGTCTGAGCCGCTTTCATGGGCTCAGAACATAAGGATGATGTTCCTGAGGTTTCTCAACACAACCCACTCATCTTCCACTTCTTCATATGCCTCTTCATTTTCCCACTTCTAGGTACATCTCTGTTTTCTATTTTACCATGTTAGGAAAGCTTGGATACTTGCAATGTTGAATACACTACCATCCTCATCTGGTGGTAGAGCATTAATCTCAAGGCCAGAAGTAGTTTAATCAGAAGAACTGTCACCACCACTTTGTCTTCCTCCTCCTGCTCCTCCTCCTCCTGCTTACAAATGTCCTCCAGATTCTCCATGTCGGAGGAGTGTTCACTGCATTCTTAGCCATTCCCCACTTCCCATTCCTAAGGTATTTCATCCTGATTCTCCATTTGTCCCCTCTCCATCATCAGCTGGTTGTCAGATCTCACCCTTTTAAGATCACCACCGTCTACCACACTAGCGGAGGATGGGCGGAGGAAGGGGGTTAGCTCTGTCTAGCTGTATTCAATAGATGACCACTTCCTTTTCAACAAGTAACCCTGGGGGCAATGGGCATTTGCACAGCCTTTGTTTGGTCCTGAGATAGTAGCAGATACTCTGATGCATCAAATCTTTGTTCAAGACAACTTCTAATCAATCTTGCAAACATAAGAGTTTGCAACAGTCCTCTCCTGTTAATGTAGGACCAGCCAGCTGAACACTTTTTTGCAAGGTCAGCAAAAAACCCTTTGCTTCTTCAATAAAATTATTTTATTCAGCAATAACAAAAATGGCCTTCATTGTGGGACTAACTACGGGAAGACAGACCAAAACAAAAACAGGCAGGTATGATCAATTTTTTTTCAACATTCCAGGGCATTGAGAAGCCGTCCCAAGGAAACATGGCCTTCTGTAACCCATGCCCAAGTCTATCACCAACTCTTTTGTTTGTAAACAGGGTGCTTCATCATCTTTGGGTGTTGTGAGACATAACTCACAATGACTACATATCTTTGGAATTTTCACAACATGTGTATAAAGCCAACCCACAAATTTTGCCAGGGACCTGTAGTGAATCTCTTGCTGTTGACCATGAACTGCTTCACATGTCTCATAAAGCCAAGGCCAGCAGTATGGAGTTCACAGAGTAGGAAGCTTATACCTCCAATGCCTGTGGACCCAGCTGGACCTGGGAAGAACTGCAGGACTTAATTGACATTTGGTCAGAGGAAAGCATCATAGAAAAGCTGGAAAGTAGGAGGAATGAGTCTGTTTGCATCACTTTTGCAATGGAGACATAGGCACAAGGGCACAATCATGACTGAAACCCAAGTCTGGTGCAAGATCAATGTCCTCAAATCTGCATTTTACCATGCCAAAGATACAAACTCTCACTCGGGGCAGGGTGCAAAATTTCCCCTTTCTACGACCATGTGTCCATCATTCTCTCCAAGAATGTGAGTGATGTTCTGGGTATGCAGTGTTTCAGGACTGGGGTTACTTGGGAGGAGAGTACACTGACAGAGGCAGCTCCTCCTGTGGTTGAAACCATAAGCATGTTGCAGCTGTATGGAGACTGCTCAGTGCTCCTGGGTGATGGGAACTGCCAAGAAGTTCAGTTGGCTTGCAGTGTTTGTAATGTGTTTATAATGTGATTGTAATGTTTGTTCCCCACCCCCCATTTGCTCTTGTGTAAAGTAAATAAATACATTCATGGATTGTTAAAAGAGAATGATTCCTGTGCCTGACTACTGTCTTTTATGAAACTATTTGCAAAGCTCTGAACAAAGATTTGCAAAGCTGTTTCTGAGCTGCTGCTGAGCACCACAAGGATATTATCCCCCCACCCCACTCCTGCTGATGACAATGCATGGACCCAGCTTCCCCACCAAGCACAGGCATTAGTCTGATAATACATGAAAGAGTTGGTAATTGTCATCTTTCAAATGTTAAGGAAGGCTCTCCCATGCCTGCTGAAGTATTACAGCTTGCTGCTTTCTTTTTCTCTTTTTTTTCTGTCATTCTTTCTTTCTTTCATAACTCCATAAACACCAGCAAGCCAAACACCCCTATGCTGGCTGAGGTGGCTGGGCACAGTCATCACCTTTCCCAACCTGCCCCACCCACCCCAGACCCGCACAATTCATGCCAATGTCCCTAGAAAAGAAAACATGCCACACACATATATAAATATAGACAAAAAAATTACAAACTTTATTTAAAAAGGCAGTGTATAAGTAAATAAGTATTTAAATAACAAATAAATTAACTAAGGAAAGAAAATTTAAAGTAAATAGGAAAATAGAAAAATAGTATTAGAAAAGTCAGGAATTTCTCCCTCAATACCTATACATATACAATCTATGTACAATAACTAAACACTAATTCCTATACAATTCTAAAGGATATCTATCAATTTATCTATATGCTATCTAAATGATATCTATTGAGCTCCCTAGCTGAACACTATAGACTATATATAAATATGTACACTAAACTACTAAACTACTTTCTATAGGACACTACACAGTATACTTTAAATGCTGTTTTTTCTCCTTATTATTGGTCTTTGCGAAGTTTCCTACTGTGAAAGTTTTCTGCAGGGAGGGGGAAGAAAGACAAAGAGGATGGGGTTTTGGATGGCAATCCAAAAACCTCCCTCTTGCCTCCACCCGGCACAAGGTGGATATTATCTATATATCACCCAAGATGCTGCGTATCCTGGCAGGCAGCATCTGCCTGGACTATTCACTGTGATTCTGGAAAGGGAATGTAAATTATAAGAAATAGGAAGGAACTCTTAGGAGGTAGCACACTCCAAACTTTGATAGTTGCAAACTTACCATTCTGGTGCTGCTGCTGTGCTTGGCAGTTAGGAAGATTACGGTGGGCACAGTGGGCAGGGGGCATGGTGGGGGGTACATAGGTGCAGGTGCAGGGTGGGTGGAAGCACATGCACTATAGGTGGCAGTGGTGAAGGAAGGGGAAAAAATATCAGGGGGTAGTATATTACATTCACACCACTGGGTTGCTCCTCCATTTCTCTTTATTCACATCTACTATTCTGAGCCAACATGCTGCACTATGCCCTAGCTGCCTGTGGTCCACTTTGGAGTAGAAGGGTGGGAGGGAGGGAGGGAGGGTTAGAAAAAAAATTAAAATATACACAGAAAATAAAATCACAGTGGCACCTGCAATCAAGAACCTGAAAAACAATGAAGCCCTGGGAAATGCTCAAATAAGAGACAAAATATTAACAGATCTTGACCCCATCATCCTAGTGGAACAGATATTATCAATGAAGTTTGAGTGGGGTGAGGAGGGAAAATGGAAAATGGAATCCTTGTCAGAATACACAAAAGGAGAGATCTCACTGCCTTCAAAAACTATAACATAACTCTCATAGGGTCTTCTGCAGTTTGTTACTGTGCAGAATAAAAGGTAGCAAATATAAAGTTTGGGGATCTAACAGTTCCTCTGTAGACCAAATAATTACACCAAACACCACCAGAGAAGAATGCCAAGTGTGGCAGGATCCGTCATCATCAACTTCATTATGGGTGTGTACACATGTACTAACTTTCTGACAATTAAGGTATCTTAACTTTTAAAAGAAACTTAACTGTCAGAGTGTATGTGGAGCAGAGGTGACTTAAATGTGTTGCAAGATAATATACCTCCAAGGTGGTTCATGTTGAGTTGCATTAGTTTAGTTGACTTATCTCACAAGATGGCTGCCACCACATCCAGGAGCTGTACATGTGTACGATCCTACATTATTGTAAATAGACTTATTATGCATGCACTCACCCCATCTGTTCAGAAGGCCTTTGATAACTGTAGATGTGTGTTATGGAAACTACTTCAGATCCATAACATGGCAATTGAAATTGGCAAGCTCATCAAGAGCATGTGTAGGCAGTGCTCTGTAAGAGTGAATTACCAAATACGACTGGTGTAGCGTTGGCACGGATATGAATAAGGGCTGACTTTTTTCTCCAATTCTGTTTGGCATTCCCATGGACTGGATAAAGATAAGCGTGTTGGACCCCAACTACATGCAGTGCCCAATGGCTAGGGAGATGGTGATCCAATTGCCAATGGATCCTGTTACTCATTAGCCAGAGCAAGCAGGGAGCAAACACCAGCACACATTGCTTGCAACAGCTTTATTCAGAATGGAGACAGCTTTGGGCCAGGTCCCAAGAAACCCAACAAACCGGGGACTGAACTGAAAAATAGTTCTTTCTACACTTTCTACACCTTGGTTCATACTTATTAACATTCACTCCATCTATGGCCTCCTTCAGTTCTGCTCATTTCTCCTCCCATCTCAAGCTCCACCTCTGTTTACTATTTGCTTTCTTAGCATGGTATTGTTTATGCATTTCATTAATTTACATGTCTCTCTGTTAAGAGCTCATGTGTACGACTTTGACCCCTGTCATCTCCCAATCAGTTGTGGTTTCTTTCTGGTTCTTTCTGGCTTTCTTGCTGACTTCAGCACCATCTTCAAGTCCATATTTCTGTTTTGTCTCCTGACTATAGCTGGTGGGCTGGATCCTATTTTTATCCAACACATCATGCACTTTGCACCCTATCCTTTTGTTAAGAATCTGCTTACTTAAGCATTAGCAAAGTTAGTTGCTTTTAATATATCCTTGTGACTAGTGCCTTTCACTGAGACACAGGAAACAGCTGTCATTCAGATGCACACCCAGTACTCCCCAAATTCATATGTTAGCCTAACAAAGTGGATTGGCAACACAAGTACTGTTACTTGCGGATTATGAGTTTTACTCTGTCTCTGGTGACAAATACTAAGAAGATTTAAGTTTTGTTGATGGCTCCATGCAACTGAGCAATGCCCAAGGAAATCTATTAAAAGGATAATCTGGAGGGAAAAATTTAGACCAAATGCAGTCCAAATTCAGTTACAGTGAAACAAACAACCTGAAACTTAGACACTGTAGCAAAACCTCCATTTTTTTCTTTTTTTAAATTTATCTTAAAATGCATTCTCTCCCCTTCCCCAACCATTTCTGACATTTTCTCTCCTTCTCTATTCCCTACAGATAAGTATAAGTAAACTCAAACTTAGGATAAGCTTTAAACATTTTTATTTTGGTAGCAAATTTTTGGTTTTGGATATCCATTGTGTTATAATTATTAGGTTTGTATTAATTCTTACTGTTGTATATTGTATTATTATCATTTTTGTATTGATTTTTGTCGTTTCATATGGATATTGTATGGTTTAGGCCTGTGTTTGTAAGTGAACCAAAGACATGTCAAGTTTTCATTTTATATGTCAAACCTCCAGCTTCTGTCTTCTGCCTGGGCATCCCATGTTGCAACAATATGATTCATTGTACCCCTCCCATGTAAATTGGCCTGTAATGACTGGGCCATCACCTTGCACTGATTCATCCAGAAACCATGGACCTCACCCAGGAACAGAGAAAAGACCTGTGTTGCAGGGCACTGAAGTGCCTGCTCCTAAAGAAGGACAGGTGTTGGTTGCTGGGGTAACCACAAGGGTCAGCTGACCGGAAGGGGGCAGGGCCTGGTCTATATAAACAGCTTAGGCTGAGGCAAAGGAGGCAGTTCCCCTCTGGCAGCTGCAGAAGATGGAGCTCTACAAAAGCAGGCTGAGTTGAGGAGCCTGGGGACCTTATCAGTGAGGAGACCAGGCAGAGGAGCCTCTGGTAGGGATTTGGGGGAAGATAAAGAGCATGATGGTGTAGGGTTTATGTTTGGCCAAGAGGCCTGAGTTTGAGTTGGGGCTGAACGGCCCATGGTTTTATTGTTGTGTAACACCGGAGGACCGGGCGAGGCGGTAGGGGTAGGAGGAGGCCTCATGGGAGCTCCCCAATAGTGTGGGGTTTCCTGGCGCCAGAGAGGGTGCCGTGTTTTGGGGTTGTATAGACCCTGGGCAGTGTAGGGCAGTGTCGTGTGGGGTGAGGAGCCCAGTGCAGGTGAGTGACCCGAGAAGGCGGGTCTGGGGGCCAGGCAGGCTACGGTCACCTGAGTCCCGATCACAGGAGTCATAGTTTCATAGTTTCTAGGGTCTGAAGGGACCTGAGCAGATCATCTAGTCCGACCCCTGCCATGGCAGGAAAGAATACTGGGGTCAAATGACCCCAGCAAGATGTTCATCTAACCTCATAAGTAAGGCCCCAGTGCAGGCGCGAGTAGAGCCCCAGGGAGGGCGAGAGTATCGCGGTGAGCCCCAGCCCTTACAATACTTTCACTA
>NW_017728886.1:114947656-114979118 GCF_001723895.1 Crocodylus porosus
GAGGGAGACAAATTCAAGGCAGAGGAGCTCCAATAATTAAATTTTATACCTGTAAAATTATACAAAATTCATACCTTTTCAATGTATAGATTCTAATTATGGGGAAGTTGGGGGGAGGTGGTCATCTTATAATTAGGGTTGCCTTCTATTTGAGTAAATATGCTGGGTAGTATAGGCTTAGAGGGATCCCGAGGTCATACTCCAGGAAGACTACTCTCAGGCTCTCTATTTTAGGATTACATGGTTAGGACCCCTCCAAGTACTTAAATGCCAGGCTTGGGCATTCAGAAAACAGGAGCAAGTAAGATTTTTCTCTCAACAGGTGTCCCAGGCTTTGTAGCGAGACAGTATAAAAATGGCTTAAGTAACTGACTTAAGGTAACACAAGAACTCTGTAGTAGAGTAAGGAGGGGACCCCACTCTTCTGTATTTAATGACAGTGCTATCACCACAACATCAAAATGATGAACAGAAACCACACTCTTCAGTATCTCCTCTTATATGAGCACATTTTAAATTACAGTTACTAAAATGGAAAGTTTCCAGTGATGCAACAGACTGTAAACTAAAGGGAAATAATTTATTTCAAGTACCTAACTGCTCCTGCAGCTTTCATCTGTATTTATATTGAATTTATGCAGTGTCACAAACAAACAAAAATCTAATGTATAGTCACATTTCTTTTGCTACTACTGGTTTCAAAGGGAAAGTTTTTGTTAGAAGCGTAGATATGGAACAAATTGTTGTTTACTGATTCATACATTAGATCTGCCACAAGAAAAAAGACTGGAAAAAAGTGAATTGTCTGGTACATTCTGAAAAACAATTGCAAGTGTTATGTGCAAGAGAATATGGTAAGGTTTGAAACCAATACCTCATTCAATATAACGAAAGTGTCCTGGTGTTTATAGTTTCTCTTAAGTTTTTATTTTTTTTTTAATTAAATGTTTCCACCTAGTTGTTTGTTCCAGTATAGCTTCCCAGCTAAAAATAGTGTATGTCATGTTTTCTGTCCAAGTAGAGGGCCAATTTTAATGCATCAGCTGCCTTTAAAAATATTTATTATTCTTTCTTTCTTTATTATGTATTTATAATTTATTTATTGATTTAGTTAGCTATTATATTCTTTGATATAATAAATGTGAAGTGTCCCAATGTGAATGTACCCTGTTAAAATTTTTACATCAGTCATGCCATGTATTGGGTAAAGCTAAGGAATGATAATTAATTTCTCAGGTGATTCTGTGACACTGAATCTTTACCACAGATTCACTTATTGTCCTTGGATGACTTGTTTAACATTCAAGTGCATTTATGGAAAAGCCAGATCACATTTAGGAGACAGATGATTTATGTAAACTAAGCTATTTTTGAGTGTATTGGAAGAGGGTGGGGGAGTGGCAAGATCCATTTTATAGGTTTATAAGTAAACACAGATGAGTTGTGGGGGAAAGTTCAGAGAGAAAACTGATTTAGGAGTCCTTTACAAACCCAAAGCTTGATGCAGACTCATCTCAAAGTGTATTGATCTTTCAGGAGACCTTGGGCTGAGTTTCTAGAGTTTCATCTTGTTTTTCACCTGGATACAAAATTAATTGTATGCATTTCATTAGTTCTTTGAAATCAGATAACCAAACCTTTGTCTTGATTTCTGGGAAAATTTGGATCCTCATTTAAATGTGTAATTTGTGGCTGTTCAAAATCAAAATTCAAAAAGCTCTCTCACAGGGGGCATCCAAACAAAGTAAAAGGATATTACAAAGTAAGAAGTAATATGCAGCCATTTGTAAATGTCACTAAATTATTTTCTATCTTAAAATGTCTATACATTTTCTACACATCTGGCAGGAATTTTATGGCACAAAGTGATCTTAACACTTCTACCACATCAGATAATTGACAATTGATACATGTGAGGAGAAAGATTTTGTTGTTCATCTCTTTTCTATGATATTCATCTTCTATTTGGGTACTATAGACTTTCCTGTATTGACCTGTATATATTTTAACTTCGTGGTAGGAAATCTGTCCTTAGACTTCAACTCAAGGTCCTTAAGCATCTGTCAATGTAACAGAGAGCCTGGGGCTCCTGTTTCCTTAAGATAAAAGCAGCTCATCCAGGGAGCACTGCAGGCTAGGCAGGGTGTAGCAACTGCTGGTTGAGTTGCTGGAGCAACTGTGCAGAGGAGGCAATTGGCAAGAACCTGAAAACATCCTGATGACTGGAAGTGGGCAGCATCCTGGGTGGATATAAGCCTGCGTTCTAAGGCTGGCAAGTTAGTCTAGACCTGCCAGTCATAGGGTTAGTAGCTTCTGCCAAGGAGAACCACCCAGAGTTGCTAGACTATCTGCCTTGCTGCCTGCAGGAACACTGAGCCTTGGGGAGCTCAAGGAGCCCAGGCTGAGAGGTATGCCAGCAGGAGGGCTGTGGGAAAATTTGCCCTCTTAGGGTACATAGGGCTGCTTCCACTGTTGTTATTTCTGTTATAGCCCAGGGGCTTATGTTATGTTACAGTTACACTGGCAATTTGAGTTGGAACTACAGGGGTGGTATATGAAAGTTCCATTAGTGTCTGAAGAGCACACAGCCATCTTGAGCCCTGCCCAGAGTGGGCACAGTGCAAGGCCACAGGACCAAACAGGGGCCAGGGGAAAGGGGGCTGGTGCCTGAGAAGGGTGCAGCCACACAAGGACCTGAGGCATGACATATAGGGGCCAGGGGCCCGGTGACTGGAAGGGATGAACCAGAGCTAGTGTCTCCAAGCCGGGTCTGATATAGTAGGCCCAGGCTAGAAAGCCTAGCAAGATTAAAAGGGCAGAGACTGAGGAAGCTGAAGCCCCAACAAAGGGGATAACATAATGGTAACATCTGGGATGCTTGGGGTGTGGTGTAGGGAAGAATTGGAGCCACACAATTAACCCCAAAGCTTTGGAAGCCCTCCAAGGCACAGTGGAAAAAAAGAGGTCCAGCATGGGGCCTGGGACCAGAGAAGCCCCAGAAAAGCAAGGGGCCTGGGGAATAGTATGGACCAGTAGGGTGCTGGGGAACCCTAGTGGGAGTTCAGTAGAACTGGGGCCACATTAAGGCTCGTGGGCAGCATCCTTGTTATTATTGTTATTTATTCTATCAAAACATGGTGGGTGAGAAAGGAAAGTGCCCTAGGGGCAAAGGTGGGCAGAGTTGTGGAGCCATCAGGGGACATCACAGCCACTCCTGGGACCCCCAATATGCTACAGTCACATGTGCATACTTCCATGCTTAAAATACCCATGCTTAGTTGCTTTACTACATTAGACTGAATTAGACCTTGGACCTTCCTGGCACTAAGTAATGGTGGCAAGCAGCTAAGCTTCTTTAGTTCTGATAGATGTCAGTTAGGAGTTAAGGGTTTCAGCATGTCACAGAATGAAGTCTTAAGGAACAATGACAGCATGGTTTGATGAGCAGAATTAGAGCACACATTGCTACATGAAATGTTATAGTAGAATGAAAAAATGACTTTATTTGGCTATTCTCCACAAATGTCATGCTGTTGAGACTAAGGCATATTTGTAGGCAAAAAGAGTAGAAGTTTTCTGTCCAAGGGCCTTCGAGCTCTCACCCAGCATTGATTTAAAGGAAAAGTAATAGCTTATAAGTGAAAAATAATGTGGTATTATTCCCCAGAGCATAATGGCTATTGCTGTGTCCGGCAGAGTTCCTTCTAAGGGCACTAATTATTACTAAGAGATTGATTTTAGCTGAATGCAAATCTTTTAACAATGACAGTTATGATACTTATTGAGGAAATAAAAAGAAATTCACTTCTACCCAGAGGACCAGAACAAGGCCAATATCACTGAAATCTCCCTGAAGCCACTTATATCATATTAGCTGATAATAATTATTATACTTATTAGCTATAAGTATTAGCTTTGTTTTGGAACTTTCTATTGGAATGAATTTCTGATACTGCAAAGACTTAAGCACATCCTTGTTCTGAAGTACCTCAATTGGTGAGCAAAGTCAATGCATATATTACAGTGTTTGCAAATAACCATAGAATTAAATTTGAGAGTATAGTTTCAGTACTTGGTTGTCAATGGATTTGGGGGGGTTGTTGTAAACAAATCAAGTAAAATAATATTGCTTCTTCATGGTCCAAGCATACTAAAGTAATTTTGCCTGCCTTGTTTGATTATAACTGTCATTTTCAGATACAGTTTTGCAGCTTTCTTTTCAGTTTTTTTAAATAAATTATTATTATAGCTTTCATTTATTTATAAATCTTGGAATATATGCAGTGTTACACAAATGAAAATTTGAACAAACACGGGGAAAATTCATGAACTTTCTATCCCCATCTGCTTTAATACAGATGTGTCATTCAAGTTATTTTACTGTTGTTAAATATTGCTTATCCATTTCTAGTAACCTAGACTAAAATTAATAATATAATTAAATTTTTGCTTTTACATCCAAAGGTCATATTCTCACACTCTACTTCTGCAAACCATATTTTTCTTCTTCCTTCCTGTTTCACAGCATATATAATATCTCTTCTTATTCTCCTGTAGTAAGTCTGCCTGAGGCTACCTTGGGGGCATCAGTACAGACTCTGTTTCTTTTATTTTCATCAAAGGATATCAATGATGAGTTAGCACTTAACTATGTTCTAGCTTACTTAATTCATGTTCTCATTGTGGTCCTTGTGTGTGACAGCTGAGAATTATGTCTGTGTGATAAAGGTGCTTTCTGAAGGCTCTATGAAGATTAGACCAAGTGTTTTTCTGTCATTTGTTCAGATATTAAGCTGTATGTTGTTGTTAAGAGCCTAATTAAAGTCAAAGATGTAGTGAGGCCTTGTATGTAGTAATAAGACCTAGTAAATTTAGCAAAGCTTTTCAGTAGTAGGCCCTGTGGCATAGTAAAAATTAACCTCATCAGAAAAATGCAAGGCTTTTTCTGCTATTGGTCAGTCTAAGGACAGTTGAAGTAAAGATAATCTGAATGGCTGTAAGTTATCAGCATAGCTCAAAAGTTATAAATTGGCTAGCACATCCAGAAATAATTTAGAAGGAAGATGCAGCTCTGTAAAAGAAGCTCCTAATTTAAGATGAGCTGCTGGCCTAGATTCAGTGGGCCCATGGATCTCGAGGAGCCCAAAGACTGAATACCAGAGTCCTTCCTGGTATCCCTTGGAAAGCACTGACTGGGGGCGCCTGACTTTCCTGAACTTTGCAAAAGAGAAACTTGTTGTACATCAGGCATCAGAGGGGACTGCCAATAAGTTGTCAACATGAATTATTATTGTCTGTCCTTGTTTTGTTATTTATGCTTAGTTGTGTGTTTGTTAAGTTAATAAACTTTTCTTACCTTTCTACCCCCGACCATGCTCTCAATCCTGAGCACTCTGCAGGCAGCTGGGACACTTGTGTCCAGCAGATAAATCTACAGGATACAGGAATCTTTTCTGCCAAGCTGAGAAAGTATATGCCTAGTTATGACGTGTTCCAATGGCCGCTGAGGAAAGATGTGAAAGATTCCCAGTAACTTAGGGCTTTGTCAGAGTTTACCCTGAAATCTGAACAAACATTAATCATCTTAGTGAAAATTGGCTTAGTGGAGCAGTCACGCATAAGGCTAAAAAATCTTTTTTGACTGTCCATGACCTTCACAGCTGTGACTTGTCACTAGAACAGTACCCTTCACTCTCAACCCACAGCTCACAGGCTGGATCTGGCCCATGGAAGAACTCTGTCCAGCCAGAGGCATGCCCCCTGGTTCAGCCTGGCCTAGGTGCCATTTGGCCTGTGGTACATTCTGCCATCCCGTGGGCACACAGCGGGGCTGGAGCTGGAGCAGCTGCCACTCCTCAGTGTCGGCAGGCAGTCCAAAGCAGGTGTGAGTCCAGGCTGTGCATGGGTTCCAACTGGCCCAGAGTTAGTTTTCTCTACCATGCTGAGTCTGGAGCAGGTCTGGAGCAGAGCAGACGAGGCTGGGGTCACGGATGTGTGCAGGTCCCTGCCAGTACAGGGTTGGGACCAGCAGCACGGGAACTGAGAAGGAGCTGCTGCTACCTGGGCTGCCTAGAAAGGTGGGTCAGGTCAGGGTCCGGGCTGGGGCTGTGCACTGTTGGCAGTGGCACATGGGATCCAGGCCAGTGGGGGGGGAGTGTGCACTGACCGGCCCCTGGCAGCTCCCCAGAACTGCCCGTGGGCCCAATTAATTGCCTGCCCATACACTAGAGGCTTTGTGAGCAGGGGTAGTACTAGGATGCCAGTAGTGGGCTGCTGAGCCAGGAAAGGTTCCTCTTCCTTCTCTGTGGGCAGATAGGTTATATGGTGGGGTGGCAGGGGGGAGATGTGAATGGGAGGTGGACCTGGAGCTGCCATGTGGCCGGCCAGCAAAGCACAGGTCTGGGGTCCCATGTGCCTGGACCATGCCAGGGGCTATTCTTCTCCATAGGTACTAGGTGCCAGCAGGCACAGCCTGAGCATTTGAGGCAAACCTGCCTGTGTTTCCAAGGATCTTTCCAGATTTCAGCCTGAGTCTTGGTGTCCCCAAAGAGACCCTGAAAGGGGCCTGAATTGGAAACACTGGTTCCAAATTTATGGCCTCCCTACAAACAAGTAGCAAGCAGTACTTATATACAGATGGAGAAACTGAGACATGGACATTGGGTGACTCACCCAAGGCAGCTTAGGACCCCAGCAGTAGAGGAAGGATCCTTACAATCATGGTGCTTGTCCCTTTGTCCCTGCTGGTGCCTCTGGGCAGCCCCCATTCAGGATCTTATACAAGTCGACAGGGACCCTGCAGAGTGCAGCCCTGGACCCTGATGGCTGAAGGCTTGAATAAGCTTGGCTGGCCAACCTGATTAATATCACTCATGCATTGTGCACAGGACAGTTGCTTTGCACTCCTGCTCAATTCCTCAGGTGGAGAGAAATTAATATTCAGTATCTGTAATCCCTGCTTCTAGCTTCCTCAGCTATGAACCTTAACCCTAAGCTCTCCCTTCCTGAAGGCCCAAGGGGACCTCCACATTCCTCTAGGTGCCCCTAACACAGGGGTCAGAAACCCCTGGCATGCATGCCAAGCATGGCACGCAAGGCCATTTTGCTCAGCATGCCATGGCCAGAACCAGCTCTGAGTAGCTACTCCCAGCTGGGGTAGCTGCTGACAGCCACAGAGCCTAGGCTGGGGGGCAGGGGCTTTGGCTGGGGGGCACAGGGCAGCAGGGCTGGTGGGGAAGGGGTTTTGGGTGGGGGGGCAAGGGGCACAAGCAAGGCATCCTGTCATATACCCCTTGCCCTCATTTTATTTTTCTAGCATGCCAGCACTCTGGCACCTTTCAAGGTAGGCATTGTGATGTTTTTTGGCACTCAGGCCAAAAACCATTGTCTGGCCCTGCCCTAGCACAACATACCAACATGAGCCAAACTGTCTTACTCAGTCCTCAGCTCCTTGCCCCCAGCCTCTCACCTAACCCTTCTGGTGCCCCTCACTTCTGACCCAAAGCCCTTATCACCCAGCAGTCAAGGCCGGGGGTGCAGAGAGGGTCTGTACAGAAGCTTCATTGCAGCAGCACACCTGGCAGTGTGGTCAGACAGGGCCCAGTCCCCACCTCCAGCAGGAAGGAACATACTTCCAGCAGGGCCCTTGGGAGGGGAGTGAGGGAGGTGGGGGATTCCACCGGGGAGGGCTTGGAGTGCTCAGCATTGAGGAAGTGGGAGCCTCAAGCTCTCCAGGGTTGGCACCTGCCCAGCCAGCCCCAATGCCTGGGGTGGAGACAGATGCAGTGCAGCAGTGGAGGTAGCTGGATGCTGTGGTGTAGTGTGGGGCAGGGATTGGGTCCTCCATCCTGGATCAGGGCTCACACAGGGCCTGGTGGGGGAGATCTGGGGGCCTCTGGGGGATATGAGGGTCCTCATCCCTCCCATGCAATCCCTTCTGCCACCCTGCAGTACCCTTTTCTCTCGACCCACAGCCCCCTTCCCCACCAGCCTAACAAGTGCCCCTTACTCCCAACCTGAAGCCCCTTGCCCCAACCTTCAGCGATCAAGGCAGTGGAGTGAGGAGCACGTTTTTATGGAATCTGTGTGGCCACAGTGGACAGGGGGAAGGATTGTGCTCCAGAGCTTCTAGCAGGGCCCACGGAGGGGGAATCTGAAGTCCTCCAGAGTCTGAGGCTACTCACGGCTCAGTTCCCCTATATATCCCCACCCCCCACTGGTGCCCCTCACTCCTGGCCCACATTCTCTTGCCCCAAAAGCCCTGTCACTGACTCTCATTCCTGACCTGCAGCCACCTGCCCACACGCTTTAAACCAAAACCCTAACTTACTGGAAAGGTTTCCTGCAGAGTGCTCAATTTCTGTGTTGATGGAGTTTGATGAAGGAAAAGTGTGTGCTATCTGTCCCACAAGCTGGAACATGCTCTGTGGAGTGTTAGCACTGGTTTGTCCCTGTGGGTGATGGAAAACATACACCCCTGCTAATGGGAAGGGGAATTACCTTGGTGTCAGAACCACCCCATGGGCAGTAGTGTTCAGAGTTGGAAAGGGTCACTGCATCACTCACTGGAACTTAATCAGGGAAATAACGGACAGGATCTCCTAGGAGTCGAGTTTGCGGGGAAAAGGAGCCCAGGACAGTGGATGGTACTTTAAACAAACCTTACTGAGGGCACGGGAACAAACCATCTTGAAGTTCAGGAAGACTAGCAAATATAGCAGAAGACCAGCTTGGCTTTGCAGGGAACTCTTAAGTGAGCTAGCAAGCTAGCTAGGGACGTGAAGGGTAACAAGAAGGGTTTCTACAAGTATGTTAGCAACAAGAGGAAGATCAGGGAAATGTGGGTCCTTTACTAATTGGGGAGAGGCGAACTAATGACACATGATGTGGAAAAGGCTGAAATATTTCACCTCAGTCTTCAACAGGCAAGCTCAGCTACCAGACTATTGCACCTGACAACACAGTTTGGGTAGGAGGTAAGCAGCTAATAGTGAGAAAAACAAAACAAAACAGGGTAGGGATTCTTTAGAAGAGCTGGACGTATACAAGTCCATGGGGCCTGGTGGGATACACCCACAGGTGCTGAGGGAGTTGTCCAGTGCGAGTGCAGAGCCACTGATCATTATCTTTAAAAACTCACGGTGATTTTGAGAGGTCCTGGATGATTGGGAAAGGGTAAATATAGTGTCCGTCATTAAACAAGTGTAGCAGCATAAAAACCTGACTCACCTGAAGGGATAGGAAAGGCTGCCCTGCAGAAGGAGAGAGTGTGAAGAGACAGCGTTTGTCCCAGTAGGGACACTGTTTTCCCTGAGGGTAAGTGAACCTGCTTTGGAGGCAGTCCTCCTTGTAGTCAGAGGAGTGATGTAACCATAGCAAGGTTTGAATGAGAGAGACGTTAGCAAAAGCTTGGGAAGAGCCCTAGCCTGGGATTGGCTGAGTTGGTTTGTTTAAAAAAGGGGATCAATTTTGTTTGGGTGAGAGAACACAGGGGAAGAGAGACCAGCTGGGGGTCAGGGAAAGGACATCACCACAGCTGTGCAGCACAGTAGCACCAGCAGCACCTCAGGCAACCAAATTGTCACAGAGGAGAGCCTTTCTTTCTTTTCCTTCAGGAGCTTCTTCTCCAGCAGCTGCCAGAGAACTCTCCCTTCCAGCCCCACCCTGGGGCTTAGATGTGCCCAGGGCCCTGTGTCCTTCTGGTCAGCTGACCAGGGACAGGTGCTAGGGGTGTTGGTTTAAGGATATGGTACTGGCAGACAAGGTTCTTTGGGTCAATGTAATCAGGTATCTTTTAGTAGACCAATTGAATAGTTAGAGAAATATATCTTACCAAGCTTTTGGGTTGAAAAACTCTTTGTCAGGCTGAGGAAGCACCTGCAGTTGGTGTGTGCTGTTCCTGAATGGAATAGTAAAGAAGCCAGAGGCTGGCATGCAATTCAGGCAAGAAAGCCAGTCAGTGAAAATGGAAATGGAGGCTTGAAGGGGTGGGGGAAAGGGTGGGGTGGGGAAAGGGAGGGGTAAAAGCAGTTCAGGTAAGAGTGGAGAGGTACCTGAGGAGTCAGATGTCCAGCAGGTTGCAGTGCATCAGAATTCTAATGTCTATACTGAGTCCATGTGTTTCTGTACCTAGGAGGTAGATGAAGTGCAGTTCATAGGCTTGTCTGTGAAAAGCGGTTTGTAAATTCAAACAAGCAGTGAACCTTATTAACTTCTTCACCAGAAGCCAACTTCCTACAGCCCAAAACACACCAAATGGATCCAGGCCATGCCATGACAAGACATGTAAAACCTAACAACAATATCTCCAGCTTAAAGGTATCTTCACAATAGAATACAGTGCCCTGATGGAAAATATGTTCCATCAGTCCGCCAAGCAAGAACTGCACACCAAAATAAGCACACACCTAAAACCTATCAGAGACAAGAACAGCTGTCTCCAAGCTCTCCGGCCTGATCCTCAAAGGGAATTTACAGAACCTAGAAGTCACTGAATGTTACTGTGTAATAAGTGAATTAGCCCTTAGTGAACTATGGATTCACTTGGGCTCAGTTTTTAACTGCTGAATTTTAAATGTCTTTTCTGTCGAGCCAAATTTTTCCAAACCTTACAATTCACATGGACCCCAATTTACACTATTATTGGATAATTTAGTGGCTTCCTGCCGAGAGGTGTTCCCTGATTAGCAGTTGTCCATGTTGCTGAATTCTTCACTGTGCTTTGGCTTAAGTTAGTGTTAAACATAGTTTTCTACAGCATTGTGCCTGACATGAACCCATGTGCTTCTTTAAGCTGTAATAACATTTTTTGGAAACTGTTCAAGTGTTGGGAGTTTTCCCAAATATTAACCTCTAAAACCAAAATGTACCAAAGAGACTAGCAAATGTGCACACCTCGCGTGTTCATGGTCTAGCTTCGGTTGCCAAAAATACAGCCTATATGGTATCTAGGGAACAATAAATCCTACAAATGTTTTTTCATAGCTCTTTCTATTGTGGAGAACACACTACTCTTTTTAACACTTCCCATTGCATTAAAATAGTTATGGCTTCCTCTGTTTTATTTGTATTGATCTTATTTAACCTAAATAAACTATGAAGGTTGTGTTATTATGTTTTCTACCAGGTATTATCTCTATCTGACATAGGCATGTCTCTCTTTATTCCAAGTGATTAACTTATGTATTTTTGTGCCTATACTTGTTGTATTCTGAAACTTTACACACAAGTTAATGAAAAGTTTTGAAAATATGAATGGATTTACAGACAGTTGCTTTTTAGAAGAATTGCTGTGTTTTCATTCTTGTTTACTCTGTAGATGAAGAATTGATGGCTACTTTACATCCATACCTGTAAACAAACAAACAAACAAACAAAATAGAATAGGTAGAATAATATATTATGATGAAATGAAAAGAAAAGCCTTATAGATAGGGAAAGGCCTAATTAAAACACTATAAATAGCTCTGTGGAATTCCAACAATTGAAAAGAACATTGTGTCTTTCAGGTCAGTTCAAACACAGAGAAGTTACAGTTAGTAGTTGGAAGGCTGGATAAAGTGATCTGACATGAGGGAAGGCAGGAATATAATGAGTGAAATTCTGTCTCTTATTGAAGCTAATGGTATTCTTGCTATTATCTTCACTGAAGGTAGGATTTTACCTACACACTTTTAAACAGCTGAGACAGACCCCCTTCTCAAAGTCATCCTAAGTTTTGTTCAAGACCTGATTATCTGGATGTGGACTTTGAAAATAAGGAAGGTAATTAAGCATCAATTTAGTTTGGCTATAGAGGGGGGAAAATATAACTGTGTAGAGTATACCTACATAGTTATAAAAAAAACTCCCTCTGTGATCTGTCTTATTTATAAAAACTATGGTATTTTTTTGGATCAGTTTAACTTCAACTATTATTCTGGTTAATGTACCCACATGGGAAGATGTGTCAGTATAGTATTAAATTGCTATGGATAGAGAGGCCAGTGATGTATTTATCCCAGCAACCTAGGGTGCTTGTACACACTACAGGGTTTAATTCAGTTTAGTCCTCCCTAAATTGAAATGGTGGGTTTTTAAAAACCCACCATTTCCACCATTTCAGTTTAGGGAGAATTAAACTGAACTAAACCCTTGAGGTATGTAAACAATGGTGGGGGCCCAATACTTATCTGCCTTTCTGGTGGCGGGGGGGGGGAGAGGGAGCCCCCTATGAGGGCACCCCCAGGCAGCACTCACCTGTTGGCACCCAGTCTGGGCAGTTCTGGGGGTCACCACTGCCATGGCACTGCCCCCCACAGCTGCGGAGAGAAGCACCAGGTCCCTGCACAGCTCAGGCAGGCAGGCAAGTTCTGGGAGAAAAAAAAAAGATCAGGCCCCTAGCCACTTTTTTTTCTTCAGCCAAGCCTACCTGCCTGCATGGGCTTCTGCTGCTAGATGTGCTGCCGGCAGGAGAAGGAGGTGGGGATGGTGCATCGGGTGGTGGAAGCCCACCAAGCCCCAAGCATGTCAGCTCCAGTATCCCCATAACAAACTACAGCACCTCAGAGGTGTTTTATATTGCTACATTCCAAAGTCATTTAAAGCAGAATATGCCGCCGAGCATGCAAACAGCAATGCCATTAAAGCAGAATATGCTGCCAAATGTGCAAATAACAATGCCATTAAAGCAAAATATTCTGCCGAACGTGCAAACAGCAATGCCATTAATTAAAGTGGTGCAAAAGGGCATTTAAGCCACTTTAAAGGACAATTTTGTGGCCTGGACAAAGGCCCAAGGTATCTGGAGGCAATGTAGAGTAGATTGCCTGCAGATTATCCAAACCAGGCCTTCTTTAGACATAGTCACAATTTTCAAGCAGTTATTCCCATCTTTCTGACTGCAACCATATTAGAGATCTATCTTCAAAAGTTTAGTATGAGTTACTGCCCTGATCACTTAATGAAAATTTCTTCCTTTAATTCTGCTGAAACAACCCCAACCCATTCCATGTATAATGTGTATTATTTTTTTAACCCTTTTTTCTGGGAAAATACTGGAAATCATGTTCTAGACCCAAGAGTTGATAGATACTGAATAATATATTTAATAAGACAAGGTTGGGTAAATTACCTGTTTCCTTAGTATTAGAAAGTCTGTATGTGTAATTCAATAGATACACTGACATCACTAAAAATGGCTATGTGACCTAGGTTAATCTGACCAAAGTTCTTTGAATAAAAGTATGAGATATTTTGGAGCATTTCAAGAGATTTTGGGGGACTGCAGAATATATTGCATATCATGAATTGTTCTTTATTTATATATTTTTGTTTCCCAGTGTTTTTTCATTGTGGAACACTATTCCTTCTTCACAGACTGTTTCCTAGCTACTTCCCGCAATGGTTAAAAATTTCATCCATTTCGCTATGTTATTGGATATTTTCTACAGATAACATTTATTTGAAACATTATTTTAAAACTCCACAACTTGGAAGGTCTATTCTAAGTTCTCATTACACACTACATACAAACCACAGCAGAAAAAATAAAGAGCTACATGTTGCCCGACTGTGATTATGTTCAGAAACTTTCATGCTCTACTCCTTTCCCTTCTAGAAAATGTGCTAATGGATTATTAATGGCCTTGTACATTTTAAGATCACCACAGAAAAGCAGTATGAGGCATCTTGAAGCATTTTCTATCAGTCTGTTACCACTGTACATGCCTTTTCCATTTGAAGTCTAATTTAGGGTGGTCTGTGCTCTCTGTACCAAACTCTGATGCCACAGGCATGCTGATAGCTATGCTGGAGCTAGTTAGCTTAAAGCTACTTTGGGTTTGACTAAAAGGGCTGCAGTGACTGAAATGCAGAAATCCCCTCAGATATAGTCAATCATGTAGGAAGAAGAAAGATCATCCTTATATACAAAATACATGAAGAAATAAATATGCAAAAGTATACTGCTGTGGACCTCTTCACTGCAGACATTACTACCTAAATAAATTAGATGTAGTAAGAAGCACCAAAGTATCCTGTACATACCTGTTTATATATATGTGCAAAACAGCTAAGCACGTTATATGCAAGAACATATCATAGTAGTTTTCTTAATGGTACTGGATGAGAACAAAACAGCTGCTAGTGACACAATATGCTTCCGTGCTGTTGGCTACCTAACTACACATAGCTGTAGATTTTATTCAGTTGAGAATGGTAAAATTTGTAGCTTTTAAAATACAAAATGACACATCTGCATCCTATAAACCACTTGGTATCCTTACTTGAGAATGGCAAGACAGTGCACTGATGCTTACTGAATCAACCAGTGATGATGCAAAGGGCATGCATGTGCACCCCCTTACCAGCTCCCCCCCAGTGCACCCCCTTACCAGCTATGCTTGTTGCTTAGGCAATGGGTGGGGGGGGGGGCAGGTGGGAGTGCTGGTGCCCCCCCTGGAAGCACTGGCTGATCGCTGCAGCTGCTTCCAGAAGCAGCCTCAGCCACTCCTGGAAGCAGTTGCAGCAATTGGCTGCAGGGATCAGCCATGGGGGTACCCCTGGGCAGTGAGATTGGTCACAGGGGACTCCCCCCCAGTCAGCAGGATTGGCCAACAGGGGGCCACCTCTGTTCAGCAGGACTGGTCACAGGGGGAGCACATGCCCCCTGACTAAGGCGGCATCAATCACCCATGGACTTAACAATGTAACATCTGTATTTGAACAGTTGTGAGCACTCAACCCATATCACAAAAGGGAGGGTTGAGAACAGAATTCATGAGAAGGCTTGAGGAAATCTTTGCAGTGATCCATAAAGACTATAAAGATGCATCTACACACAACATTTATTTTGCTATAGACTAACTAGCTGCACAGTAAATGTCTCATGTCTATACATGCACCCCTATTAGGCCACAGGAAACTAACTCCTCAGCAGGGTAATACTTTTAAATACAAGTACTATCATACTACAAAATTTTTTACTTCACAGACACTTCATATGTAGACACTGATGCAACTGTCTGGGGCCCAAGGGTGCTTCCATGTTGGGGCTGCCTTTTGGCTAGCCCCAAACTGAAGTACTCTTGTTCCCCAGCCAGTCATTCAACAGCACACTGACCTGGGGTGGGCGGGGGTAGGGGGGCAAGCAGCCCCAGGCTGGAAGGATGACCACCCCCACCAGGCCTCTTGCCAGCTGGGGCTACTGCGGTCAGGCTCAGTGTGCTGTGGCCCTGGGAGCACATTAAGATATGGCACCTGGGAGCAATAAACTCCAGAGTAATAAGCCACAGAGATTATTCATGAGCATTAATTGTATGTGTACACACGCTCTAAGACTGTACCATAAGCGCTGGTCCATAGTTCAATAGTTGCTTTCCATATTTCCAATGAGTACTTAAGCTTTTGTGGCATTGTCTGTCTAGCTCCTTTCCTCTTGCCTTACCATCTTCCTTTTGGTGACTTCCCATCCATTTTCCATACAAAACTGTTGTTGCATCCTAGGATATGAACTAGAAATGGACCATTGGATTGGCCTTCATTCTAAGCTAGGGGTCACAGCTGAAACCATGACTCCAAGCAAACATTATAGCAAAATTTGAGATATACAGCAATAGAAATGAAGATGACTTGCATAAACATAGAAGTGATGTTGATATTTCCATATTTCAATTTAAGATACCAAGATGATATAGTACAACATGCAGGCATCTGTATATACCTCATATACCAGTTATTCCATTTATTGGTGAAGTGTAGTTTATAGCCTAGAGTCAAGACTGGGTCTCAAGGGATTTTAATTCATATTCTGCCATTGTCTTCTAAGGGTAAGCTAAATTTCAATCACTGCTGTGCAACAGCTTTGGCTTCAAAGTAGCAATTGTTTCTAGGCTAGTATTTATAGCATTGTGATGTAGTTGGTTTACCTTTAGGGTAGAATCAATGTAGGGCACTTTAAACTCCACAATGCTTGTTATTCATTGCATATGGGTTGCATTCTCTAAGGCAAGTCTTTCTTACTGAACACTGACAACTTATAGATTCCTCTCCTATTAGTGACCCATTTTATTTTATTCCATGAAATGCAGTTATTTACTAATCTTTGTATTAAGTCTATGTAGAATTGAATATTACATTGAGTTTTGTAACTGTAAATTGTAATCTTGGAAGATCTTGTGAAGCAGGTGAATTTTCCATGTTAAATGGATTCTAGTTTCGATCCATGCTCAACAGAAAATAATATATATATATTCATCCATATGCAGTAACCCCAGGGTACTTGGAATTTGTTAATTAATATGTAGCAAGGATTTTCAATGTCTCTAATTATTTATTACTAGAGGCTCACTTTGTTGTTTTTCATTCAGCCAAGAGATAGAGTTCCAATTTAAACCTTCTCTAAGCAGGTGTATCTTTAGATTTCAGTGGAGTTGACCTGCTTACACCAAGCTCCTGTCTGGGCCTTAAAGTGCTTAAAGAAAATAGAGGTGAAACTAAAAATTGTGTACAACTGAGTATGAAGAATATAAACATTTTCAGCACTGGCTGATTCCAGTATTGAGTTAGGATCTCTTAGGACACTTACACACATGCTCTGGGGGGTGGGAGGTGGGCAGTTCTTTAATTAGAACAGCTCCAAGATCCATTCTAATTAAAGCACCATAGCATTTTGTGTATCAGTGTCCCCATTCTTAAAAATAGTGGTGGGGGTGCTTGAAGCTCATTTGACAAGTTTTAGTTCAAGCGCCCCACCTCCATTTTTAAGCATAAGGACACTGGTGCATGTGATACCAGAGGCTGCTGGAGCATGTTAATTGCTCTGACACACAATAATCACAGTGCATCAGAGCAACCTTGGCACTTGCGTACAGGCACCCTTAGTGACTCCTTGAAGATTATGATGATACCATAGCGGAACTGTCAGGATTTGTATATGTATAGCCTTGGAACTGTTTGTCACCAAGAGGGCCAGTTGGATATCTTTGAGCACATATAAAGCCCATTGGAAATCTTGGGGGAACTAGTAATGCAGGAACCAATCCAGGTAAAGGTGGGTTTTATTCCATTCCAAATGTGTATGTAAAATATAAATGGGCTGGTGGGGGTTGGTGGGGATAAAATGTATACATGAGTTTAACTAGGATTTTTAAGTAAAGGCTATTTTCAGTGCTGTGTGTCTGCCCTGAAGACAGAGAAGGGTTCTGTTCAATTAATTAGGTATCTAAGTGGACTTTGGCACTCAGTATATTTCTGTTCTACCTTGATCAAGTCCTAAAATCTGAGTGCTAGCACACCTCCCTGTGAGGAAGGTAGCAGGGAGCCTAGGATGTCAAAGGACAGTGACCTAACTTGAATTGATAGGGCATTTGATACAGAGCTTTGATTCACTGGTCTAATATAAATTGATCAAATTTAAGTGCACATTGAACCAGGTTTATCTTAGACCTGGTTCTGTCATTTTAGACTAGTCTATGTGCACCGAATTTCTGTACAGTTACAGGTTTAGATCAATTTTTGATCACTTTTTGGATTTATTTCTGATTCCTTAGACTAGTCTAAATGTACTAATGTGTGGAATATAATATGGCACATAGAAGATAAAGTTTACATTTACCAAGAGGAATGCAAGAATTGATTGTGCTGAATAATCACAAATGAATTTAAATTTTTGACTGAGAGTCAGTCAATTGCGTTAAATTATCAAAAATAAAAATCTGCTGAATTCAAACCAAAAAAGAATTGCTTGTTCAGGCAGAAGCACAGGCTAAAGAAAATTAGAAATACTGTTTGTAAATATTTTTTTTTTCATATCTCCTAATTATTACATTAACACTGGAGGAAAAATATATGATTCCTTTCTGTGCGTTGAAACACTTGAAATATACTAATAAAATAGTGGCATTTATTTAAGCAATTAATTTTCTAACAAAAAATTGCTCCTTTTATTAAAAGTCTAATATTTTTCCTAATTAACAAACTAGTGAATCCTTATCCTGTAGCCATTGGTAGCTCTATAAGAAGTGTTAGGTAGTTAATAATGTAGTCAATGGAATTTTATCTGCATTTGACAGCCTACCCAAGAGCCCTTTATTCCATGTCTTTCAGGTCTACTGTTTTAATCCTTTAACAATTTAATACATCACAGGTGATTTAGCTTATATTGATGTATGTACCATACGCTCAAAATATTTTGATGTATTCAGTACTTTTGTGATTTACTGGATCATTCATTTGCACACATTCATATGCACAACATCTGTTCTAAAGGGTTTGTCCTTCAGCTACAAAAGATATTGTACCTCCAGGTGTTTTATATCACCTCACTCAGTTGTCTGCCATGTAAACATTATGACTATAATAATAAATCCTTAGATTAGATACAAAGATTATGACAACAATTACCCTAACAACTATAATATGGAATGCTATAGAATATGATTATATGTTTAGGGATGGCATGTTCTATGTACACATTAATAGTATTTATAGATGATATGCACTTTCAGACCTGTTCAAGTCTTTTCATGAATCAATAAAATAAATCTCAGTCCAGCCCAGTGGAGTCCTGCTTTAATAATTACAAGTTGTTTAGCCCTGGGTTACTTTAACATCTATGAATAGTGTGGCCATTTTATTGCTGGATTTTGTTCTTGTTGACTTCAATGGGAGTTTCTCCACTATGGGAGATGAACTGGGTACTTAAAAACAACAGGAGTTTGTACTTGAAAAGGAACAAAGTGAGATTGTTGTTGTTTGATATAATTCAGGTATCTAGCAGACAAAACCGACTTCCTTTTAAATACCCACTCTAAACCTCCTTTAAAGCAACATGCTATCTTTCTGTGAATTGAATTATTTAGCATTTATTCACTCCATTGCCTTTCTCTACAATAAACAATCTTCAAAATAATATTCCAGCCAGAGTTCAGTGTTAACTTGCAGTTGATCGCATGAACTCCAAGGGACACATAATCACTTCCTGCATGCAAACTTCTTTCCTCTATAAGGGCAAGTCGTGATTCTTGCTCTCCTTTTTTTTTTTTTTTATCTACAAAAGAACACTCACCTAATCCACTCATAATGCCGTATTTATTTTGGAATGACTTGAAAAAAAAATCCTAAGAAGAACTCCCTTAAGAATCTCCAGTAACTTAATTATACTTCAAGGACTGATTTAAAAACCCAAGAATCTCTTTTTGATACTTTCATAAAATCTTTCATTCTAAGTACTCCATAAACAGTCCACTCACAGCCTAACTTCTTGATATAACCTAAATTCCCAGTTTTTCAAAGGGATATTTCAGCATTCTCTTGGTTAAAGAGCATCTATGGCTCCCAAAGTATCGAAGAAATATTACACAAACAAGAAATATTTGCTCCAAAGTACACTGGATTATAATGAAGTGCCATGGCTAATCCCCTATCCACCTAGGTGGCAAATCTGAATACATTCCAAATCTAGCTCCCCAAGTAACAAATATAGAACATAGTATTTAAAATGGATATTTAGTTCAGGTTACCAGGATAGTTAACTACTACTTAATTTGATGGTTTACAACAAAGTTAGAAGTCCTGTGTTTATGTTCTAATCAGGGGAAACTATGAAATCTGTGTTTAGATGAAAGCAAGGAGAAATAGTTCATAAATTAGTAGAGAGGGGATTTATCTACTGTGAGAAATTGGCCATCCATTAAAAGGAGACAAAATGAAACACAGAGGGGAGAGAATGACATTTCTGTAGTGTTATACCCATGGAATTTTAATAGGTCTTTCCTAGATAAGATGTGCCCATTACACTTTGTTCATTATTAACTGCAGTTGTGGGAACTGCATTCTCTTATGTTATTTGGACATCATTCAATACATTCTGGTGGCTAAGTGTTGTATTTGACTGCTGCTATGATTTTTTTATTTTTATTTTTTTGCAGGGGTGAGATGGGAAAACCTCACCCATCACAGTCAATGTGAGTTTTAGCATCAACTTGAATTAATCCAACTTTTCACCTGCTGGCATTAAACTACTGGTCAGCGATATACTAAGGTATGCAGACCTATGCAAAGGACATATTATAAAGTAATAATAAAAAAATCACAGATTTGGGCGCTGCACTATTTCTGTAGGAACCCTGGAGTAGCCAACTAGCAATGTATCCTCATTTAGATAAAGTCAAACAGCAGGATCCAAGACCTTGTTTCAGCAAAGCATATGAGTAGTTTTGCACCTCTCTCTTCGAAAGGTCCTTGTCAACGGGCAGAAAGGAGACAACCTTCTCCATGTTAAAACATTTGCAGATAACAAATGAAGGCTGGACACAATAAAAACTATTTTCAGTTTACTTAGCTTGCAAGGAGGAGACAATGAAGGTTTGCTAGTAGGAAATGGAGGGGACTCATTAAGTTTATGTATGGGTTTTGCAACAATAGACTTGAATTTCCTTGCTGCTGAAATGTTTTCAGTGATTTTTTTCCCCTCATGCTTCTCTCTTAAGATAAGTAGTATACAAATTAATCCTCTTGCAAATGAATACATGCTGCTTTCCAAGTCTCTTACACACAACTCCCATTGACTGCAATAGAAGATGGATGCATGCATGCCCTTGAATAAGGAATTTGGCCCAGGTCACTGGAAAACTCAGTTTTTACAAAGTAGGGTAATTTCCTTGATTTTTTAGACTTTTATGCACATTGGGCTTGCTTACGCTCTGCTGCCTATCTCCTTATGTACCAGTCTGAAACATTTTTGTGCATAACATTCAATCTTTCTATAAATTATAGATTAATTATTTTAGGTCCCAGACTTTCAGGGTTCTTGAGCCTCATCTCCCAAAGTCAAGAGGACAGAGGACACTCATCTTACTGCTATGGTGAGCTAAGTCATCTTTATTCAGACACACAGAGCCTTTATTTTGAAACGGTTATCAAATGATCATTCTGTAACAAAGAGCTGTGGGTGGGTGGGGATGGCAATAAAGATTTGTGAAAGACTTTTAGAAGTTTTTAAGCACAAAGTCCCTTTTTTGAGGTCTAGGAAAGAAGCAAGTACTCTCACATATTTCTCAAATCATTATTGCTACAGCAACACTCCACCCTTACTACATTATATGGTGTTATTTCTTAATTCCCCTCATAAGGCAGTTAAAAACCTAATACATAATTTCAGTTGTTTTATGGGAGGGAGGATATTACTATTAACAAGTTCCTATTGTGTATAGCTGGTTTTGTTGTTTTTTTGGTTGGGTTTTTTCTTTTTCTTTTTTTTGACAAAATACCCTGAACTGTACCTTTTTAATTTTCTGAGTCTATTAGTTAAGGTGAGCTGCCACTTTGAAAAGTGGAGTCAGTAGAGTGTCTTAAAGATGATATATACACATCCTCTTCTCTACTATGGAGACATTCCTTTTGTTCTGTTTACTGTGCTGGTTCTTTTAATCTAGAATAAATCATCTAGCTGGAAGGTTTATCATCAAGCCTTGAACAGGGAAAAGTACCTGCTTCTACACTTAAAATGTTATGCTGATGTCCCTCAATCTACCTAGCACAAACATAAGCATCCTGTAACCCAAAAGTAAATATATAGATAAATCATTTGATATTGATATTTTAAAAGTCTTACTACAGTACTATGTTGCTCCTTTTTCCTGTGTTTCTTTTTGAGGCTATATTGCTGTTACAACCCATGGTTTCTCTAGAAAAATGGTTCTCAGCCTTTTTGTACTAGGACCCATTTCTAAACACCAATGGCCATTCCCAACCCAGTGCTCCTCACTCCTAATCCATTGCTGCCTGCCCCCAGGTCCCCATTGTGTGGGCCTGGAGGTGAGGTTGGGTCATGGGGGACCCCAAACTCCCCTTGCAGGCTGGAACTCTGCCAGACTGGAAGGAAAAAGCCACAGTTTCCCACATTTTCCTTGTTTAAAGGAGAATCCATTTTTAAAGTTTGTTCACGACCTTTTCATATATTCTTGCGACCCACTTTTGGGTCACAACCCACAGGTTGAGAAATGCTGCTCTAGAGAGTAAAGTTGGGGCAGACATCCTTTTATGCACACTAAATAATTTAGAACATTAAGAATGTTTACGTGGTTTCAGTCTATTTCCTGTTATGCAATTTTACTTATGAATGTATTTGTTGACACTTTAGGATTTGTGGACATTTCAAAACTAAAGGAGTGAATAAAATATGTAGCAGCTTCTGTAAAGTAAAAATAAAACTCTTGTTACTCACCAATATGTTCTTTTCTTTGTAAACTATAGGTGTTTCTTATTTACAAAACACTATTCTGTCTATTTAAATTACATCTAATTTGGAGTGTGTATTGGTCATATGAGCTTTATATTTTCTGTCAGCAGACCAAAAACACAATATAAAAAGAATAAAACTATATCCCTTTATCTTCAGATATTCTAAGAAACTATTAAAATGACAAGAGGATAGGGTTACATGGCAGCTGTTAATCAAGTCTGCTGAAGCACACTAATTAGCATTGCTTCCTCTTGGTGAGAGTAGTCTTAATCCTCCCAACCTTGGGGATGATGAAGACTTCTGCTCCTGCCAGAGGTTGCAAGCTTCCAGCTTCTACCTTCCTGGGTGTCCTCTTTGTTCTCTAACGTTGCCGCTGGAAGTCATTCCTCCAGAGTCCTAGGCTGGGTCCAGATGAATGTGTACATTTGGTTCCCTGGGGGCAACTAGCAGTGGTACATCTTGTGCTGCTACTAGTTGTCCCTGGGGAACACCTGTTCTATGCCTATTCTGGCACATGGCAGGTTACCGCAGGTAGGTTAGGGGAGGCTGGGGCCAGTACTGGGCTGGCTCCAGCAGCCTTATTTGGGGTCCTGGGAGCCTCCTGGGGTTACATCAGTGGTGAGCTTGACCTTTGGAGCCTGGTCAGCAGCTGGATTACAGCTGTGGCTGGCCTGGCTCCGGTTTTGAGTGACACATGCTGAACCCACATGTACAGCTCTGCTTTTTCTCGTGCAGGTTTTTTTTGACCCTTGGACATCCTCTAGCCTTTTCTTTGGGTTTCTTAAACCACTGCCTCTCTTTTCCTGACCCTTTTCCCAAACAGACTTTCCTTAGCAAAATCCCCTGTAATCTGGCTTGTTCCCTGTTCCTTGGTCCTGACAGGTTCCTTTCCCCTGCTTCCTTTCACAAGCTTACAGTGAAGGAAGGAGAGAGAGATTTTCCAGGAAAACTTCCTAGTGAATTCCCCCTTGCTTGGGAGTCTAGTTAAGGAAGGGGTTTAAGTATTGTCCTTACAACTATGCTTCCAAGTATGCTTACCTGCTAAAACTTAACTTGATGAGGATTATTGAAGATTTAGTGGAACAGCTATTTCCAATCTGCTCGTCTGAACTGCCTGTTATTTCAACTTGTGGTTGTAAATGTCTTTCCACAAACAAAAATGTATTGAAGGCATTTCTGCTTTATTTCTTTCCTGTTTCAATAGGAGCATGAAGCATAACAATTACTGCAGACAATGTTGTCTTGTAAAAGTTTATGATTTCCTTAGTGACACTTCCCTTTCCAAACTTCATAAAAATATGCAATGTTCAGCAAATACTTTTTGGGGAAATTTTGCTTCGTCTACTCAGCTGACCTGCCCCACTGGCATAAGTAAAAGAAGCAGGTTTCAGACACATATTTGATTAAAAAGGAACTGTGCACCAGTGTCAGTCATAGCCATATTGCTACAATCTGTCCTTCCAGTACCTTGTTAACCTAGATTACATTAGGCATTTTTAGTCTATGGTACTCCTTCCCTGCGTAGATGTGTCAAGTAAGTTCAATGTGCATTGGATGGCTTAAAACTTATTCTGTGGAATCTTTGTACCTCAAGACAAGGCACAGGAGTTATAGGTAATTATCATTAGATATTTTACATGACCTACTTTATGTGTTTTGTTTACATAATGTTAGGATCTTTAGAAGTTATTGTCATAAATGATTAAAACTACATTATGAAGTTACATATCCACTTGTTGTTAGCTATCCTTTCACAGGTCAAGTAAAGGGTTGCTGGCCATGACTCCCACAGGTCAAGTAAAGGGTTGTAGATGAGTCCACTGATGGCTAAGAAAGCTGATTCTAGAGCCACAGACTATTTGGCAGACACTACAAATGGGGGTTAAAGGGAGGGTCAAACTGTGGATTTCTCAGTCTTGTTTCCTTTCTTTCTGTTCTGTTGCTTTTCTGCCTACAGGACAAGATAGTTTTCTTCAACTTAAGATGACTATTGCATGACATTACCATGTAGACCTGTTCCAGGCTAGTTTTTCCCAATTTGTGGTGTCAGTGTCACACTTCTTAATGTTTGCCTTGAGGGTGTTCTTGAATTGTTTCCTATGGCCCCTTGTGACAGCGCGGGGTTCTAGGGGTGGCAGTGAACTCCCCCAGTGCCCCCCTACCATGCCAAGGTGATATTAAAAGTACCCTCACAATCTCGCCCGCCATGTCTTTGATGTTAATAATGTTTAAGGGAGGCTGCCCTTATCCTGTCTGACACGATGCCCTGATGTATCTCAGTCTTAGTGCTATCTTGGGTGACTCGGTGCACCCCGAACTTATGGGCTATGTGTGGCTCCAACCACCCCTGTACCATGCCCCAAGCCTTGCAGATATACTGGACATTGTTTGGTCGATTTTCCTTTCCATGCCCTGTGGACAGTCTCTGGCTTGTCTTGCAGCCTGCGACACCACTGGCGCTCTCTGGCTTGTCCCCCTTTTGAGGCTTCTTGCAACTGCCCACACTGGGGCTTCTCACAACCGCCCGCACTGGCACTGGGGTTCCTATGCTACCATGGAGCCCATATGAGGCCTCCTCCGAACCCTAATAGCCTCACCTGGTCCTCCAGTCTAACAACAACAAGAAACAGTAACACAAGGCCCCGGGCTATAACATAAAGCTAAACCGTCCTCTCAGAACAACATTCAATCCCTACTGGGAAATACTCCAACCCATGGCAGCAACCAGGGGATGCTTATGCAGTCGGGCTTCTCCCCCATCTCTGCACTGGGTTTAAGAAGGGCCAAGCCATGCCCCTTCCTGTCAGCTGGTTCCACTGGTTGCCCTAGCAACCAGCACCTATACTGCCCTGGATGCTGTTGGAAGAAATCAACGGTTTCATTAGCCACCACTGATTCTTGGTTGAGAAGCTTTGGTTAGTGCTCCTTCCAGAGGATTTTGGTGGACTTATCATCTTTGAGAGTGTATTTCTATCTTTGTAGATCTATGTGGGATTAGTCCACAAGAATTCAACCTGTACACAGCCTTGATTACACCAAAGAAGCTCTGCAAGTCATAATTGCCAACAAATTATTGGATTTATTTCACTTTCACTTTCTCTTCCTATTTTCTTTTTTTAATTTCTTGAATTTTCTTCTGGGCTTCAACTTTGAGCCATCAAAAAGTTCACAGTTTCTGAATGAATGTAGGGTGGTCTTGCCAGTCACAGAAAGCTTTTCTCTTCTGATAGCATCAGGTGATAAAGCCAATTGATTCCATACAAAATTATGGATAGTGTCTTTTAGAGCTTGCCAACGCAAGTGTTATAATTTTCAATCCTAAAACTGGAAAATTTCTTACTGAGATTTGTTTGGAGAGCTTCATAGCATCTAGGGGTCGGGAGGCATTTGAGACTGATTTGGGTTGCTTTCAATGTTTCAACACAACCCTGTTGGACATGACTGATCTCACTAAATGATGAATGGTCCAGTATCATCAGTTTCTCTCATGACATGTGTGTTGCAGATGTATTTTAGATCTCATGTTCTTACAAGGATGTAGTTGAGGAGGTGCCATTGTTTTGAGCAGGGGAGTTACTATGTTGTTTTGTACCCATCTGTGGACAGGACCAGGTAGGAGAGATCTGCCAAAGATGGGGACACCATGGGAGAAATGGCTGCCATGAACAGGTTCCAGCAGAAGTTCTTTCTCCCCCCACAACCTTTCATTTACACTTTGAATGTCCTGCATGGTCTTTGGACTGTCAGTGGATTCATGGGGTTAGGGTGACAAAGTTGCTGTAGCCCCACCCAAGACTCTTAAAGGGGCAAGATTACCTAGAGTCACAGGCTGTGGCTGGAGCCTGGCTGTGTGCAGGATGACCTGTCAATGAAATCACAGGTCGGGAAATGGAGGAGGAGAATAAAACCCAAGGAATCAAAGCCCCCAAAAGAGATTTTCTTTTTTTTTTTTAAATTTGAACTATTTAATACATCATCATCAAGGGCAGGCCACCCTGAGAGAGTGGGACAAGCCAAGCCCTCCTGTAACTGTACGCAAGACTTACTTGAGGCTGAATGTAAGCCAGATGTTCTGTTTTCTTCTGGGTCATTGAGACTTGAAACAATAAAACCTAAAGAAAAAAATTAAGCAAGTTATATGCAAGATGGTCTAAGATTTCAATTGGCAGCAGAGTATCTGGGTGGTGCCAGGACGGGGTGTAGGGGAGAGTTGTAGCCCCACGTGGATTGCCTGTAGCTGACTGGGGTAGAGAAAGAGCAGCACCTCCCATCTAATAGCATTGACAACAAAAAATCAAGATATGGCAGGAGAGTCAGCACTCACTGTAGTGAGTCAAAGGTGAGCGATAACAGGGAGAAAGGATCTGGCCAAGAAGGTTCCAAGCTTCTGATTACAGACCTCAGTTGGAGATAAGCCCCCACAAAGTGGTGCATTTGTTGAGAAGTCAACAATGGCCTGAGTAGGATTGACACCATGAAGATCCAAGCAGGCACCATGGGAGTCCCTGAACCCCTCCTACAAACATTACGTGGGCCAGATGCTACAGTAGCAGCAACAGCAGGCAGCTCAAAATATAGCCCTTGAAGAAAAGTGGTTCCAGCAACAAGCATGGGCTCAAAGGAACCAAGTCAAGCTGAAAGTCACCAAGATGACTCCTCAAGATAATCTGGAAGCCTTGCTAGAAAGCTTTGAGCAAGCAGCATTAGCCTCAGCATTAGATTGAAGCTACTGGGTGGCATACTCCTAATACAAAGAGCACAAGCAGCATACAGAACTATGTTGTGGGTAGAGGCAGTAGATTATGATAAAGTAAAAAAATAAATTTTGTATCAGTTGGACATCAACCCAGAGAGGTACTGCCAAGCCTTCTGAGCCAAAAAGAGGAGGGAAGATAAGTCTCCAAGGATCTTACTCCAGCATTTGGCAGACCTGTTAGAAAAGTGGTTAAGACCACAAGAGGCATCTCAGGTCAATCTTTGTGACCAAATTTTCTTAGAACAATTTCTCCTGGATGGGGATGAAAACACACAGAGATGGGTGTGATGTCACCATCTAAAATTATCCACCAGTGCCCTGTGGCTACCTGAAGATTTCAACGATGCATAAAGATAAGGTAACTGGGTGTGAGGCCCAAAGGGCTGACCAAATCTCATGCTGCAAGAGACCACCTGTAAGGAACTCCGCAAAGACTGCCTTTCTACCATAGTGTGTTTCCAATATGGATGGATGGGGCATATGGCAAAGGAGTGTACAAGTACTCCCCACCCAGGACAATGCTCAGGAGAGCCCCATTTTGAAGCTCAGATGCAACAGAATGAGAAGAGGAATAATGGCCTGGTAGGGATGATAGACTGTAGCATAGGAAAATCAACCTAGGAAGAAAAGAAACAGAAGCCCACAGTCTGAACCAGCATAGGAAGGAAGAAGACACAGGCCATCATAGACAAGGGTTGTGCTCAGACCCTGATTTGGGTGGACCTGACCCCTCAAGACTGGGCCCCAAATGAGACTGCAGTCTGAATGGTCTGCATGCATGGACAACCCATTACATATCCTAAAAGGAAATACTGGGCAAAGATGTTAGACATGGCGAGAGAGATGCCCTTCGGCCTTGCCAGAGGTCTCCCTCATTAAATGGTATTGGGCCATGACTGGGATGAAATTTATGTCCTGGATGTCACGAGAGCTCAGGATGAAAATTAACTAGAACTGGTAGGGGGACAATCCCATCTGACTTGGAGAGCTTTGGTTTCAGTACTTCTACCCAGTTCCAAAAGTAAATTTCTAACCTGCTAGTAGGGGTAATTTGAGATAATTAGGTGAGTTAGCTCTATTGATTACCAAGTCCTCTGTCTCAGACACAAGTAAGAAAAACAATTTTTTCATGTCAATTTGATGAAGCCCTGGCAGGAATCTGAAGGCCTAGTATTGACTCCAGTAATGGAAAACACAGAATTAAGACTAGAACCTTACAAGTTGCAGGGAAAAAAGGTCACCAAAGAGGCCTGCTTAGGAGCTCAACTGATGGAGGGACAAGGAGAACAGTTAAAGCATCTAGTACTAGAGTTTGGAGACATGTTTAATAAAAACCCAGCCTGTGCAAAAGGGATAAATCACAGCATTGTCACCCAGAGGGAAAAATAGTCAGGGAAATATGGAGGAGGAATTTGGACAGAGGTAAATAAAATGTTGGCTCAGCAAGTCATAACAGAATTGCAATCTTTGGCAGAGCCCCTTAGTAGCCATGCCCAAGCAAGAAGCATAGACTTCAGAAAATTAAATGTAATCTCAAGATTTGATGCTTTTCCCTTGTCCCAAATAAATGGGTTACTAGGGAATTTTGGGCAGGCTAAATTTATATCCACCTTGGACTTAACCAAGGGCTATTGGCAGATTCCTGTCAGAAAAGAGGATCAAGAAAAAAAGCTTTTGGCACTCCATGATACTTTTACAAGTTCAAGTGGATGCCGTTTGGCCTACATGGGGCAACAGTAAAGTTTCAAAGTCTTATTGATTGGGTACTAGCCAGAATACTCTCTCAGTTGCACAATTTGCATAGCCTCACAGGTGCACCTAGCAGTGTGCATGCCGTACAGCTTAGAGGGAATGCTGGTCGTATCACCTCACCAACAATGTGCAGTGGCCTATATAGATGATATCATCATTTACAGTAATGATTGGGCTCAACACATAAAAGCACTTCAGGCAGCCCTCCAAGAACTGAGGCTAACTGGTTTGACTGACAACCTGGGAAAATGTGCAGTAGGGAAAACCAAGACCAAATATCTATGGTTCTTGGTGGGACAGGGCTGTATTCAGCCACTAACAGATAAGATAGAGTCTATAAGAGGCTACTCACCACCCCAAACTAGAAAACAAATGAGAGCCTTCCTCAGATCAGCTAGTTACTACCGATGTTTCAGACCTCATTTTGTGGAGGTAATGGCACCATTAACTGACCTATGGAAGGAAAGAGACAATGGCCCCAAATGGGATAAGTTGTACTTGGAAGTTTTTCAGAAAACATAAAAAGCCCTGTGCCAGGATGTGGTCCTTCAAAACCCTGACTTCATGCATTCTTTCATTCTGCAGACTGATGCCTCCAACAGGGCCATGGGAGCAGTGTCATCCTAGGAGACAGACGTAGTGGTCTGGCCAATAGATTATGCCAGCCACAAATTAAGCCCCCTGGAGCAAAGGTACACAACAATTGAGCAGGAATGTCTAGCCATCAAATGGGGGGGTGGAATATTTCTCTTACTACCTCCTGGAATGGAAGTTCACCTTAATGACTGATCACGCCCCCTTGAAGTGGCTAAAGACCACACAGACAGACAACACATGTATAACATGTTGGGCACTAGCTTTACAACCATTTCATTTTAATGTTGAATTTAGGCCTGCCAACATGGTGGCTGACTTACTCTCTTGGTGCTGTCTGGAAGAAGACTATCAAGAGAATCACACCGCCCAACCGGGGAGTCCAACAAACCTAAGGAAAACTTCCAGGGATCTGGAAAAAAAGGTGCCTAGCACTATGTTAAAGGGGAGGATGTGTGGAGAGGATGGGGTAGGATCTCTGGAAAACAGGACAGGAGTCAGCACAGAGACAGAGGAGCCTGCTGAGTAAAAGCCAGCAGCATGGCAAGACAAGGGAATGCCATGGGAGCAGTGGTTCTGGAGCAGCTGCTCTGTGAGAATAGAATGCCCCTGGGGAATGAAGGGAGGGGCACAGTCAGAAAAGTGGAGGAGCAAGGCTCTCCTGGAGACCGAGGACAGGGGGAAAGAGCTGGGGAATACCCAGGAGCCAACTCTGAGCAGGGATTAGTGCTTGGGGTGGCTCAGCTTCCAGACAAAGCTTGTTTTCTTTTTCTTTCTTTTTTCCTTTGAATATCCTGAATGGTCTTCAGATTCTCAGTGGATTCATAGGATTAGGGTGCCAAAGCTGCCATAGACACACACAAGGCTCTTAAATGGGCAATATTGCCTAGAGTCACAAGTTGTGGCTAGATCCCAGCCACAGGTGGGATGACCTGTCAACAAAGTAATAGGTCAGGAGACAGAGGGGGAGAATTAAACCCTGTAAATCAAAGCCCCAGAATGGCATTTTCCTTTTTTTATTGTTTGAACTATTTAATACATTGTTATCAAGGGTGGACCACCCTGAGAGGGTGAGGCAAGACAAGCCGTCCTGTAACTGTACTTGAGACTTACCTGAGGCTGAGTGTAAATCAGGTGATCTGTTTTCTTTTGGGTCACTGAGACTTGAATCAATAAAACCTAGGAAAAAAAAATAAAGCAAGTTATCACACACAAGTTGGTCTACAATTTAAATCGGTGGCAGAATATCTGGTTAGTGCTAGGACTAGGGGTAGGGGTGATTGGAGCCCAAGAAGAGATCCCTACGTGGATCAGCGGTAGCTGACTGTGTTAGAGAAAGACCAACACCTCCCGACTAATAACATCAACAAAAAAATCAAGATGTGGAAGGCGAGAGTCAGCACTCACTTCAGTGAGTCAGACATGAAAGATAATGGGGAGGAGAAAGGATCCAACCAAGAAGATTCCAAGCTGCCGATTATAGACCCTCAGTCAGAGATAAGCCCCTGGACCATCATGTTGTCTGAAGATAATGTTAGTAATGGCAAGGTCATGCTCTGTATCTATACTGAGTAAGAGGATGCCATTGGAATTGGCCTTTCTCACTCTTTTCTTCCCAATGGCGCCCCTCCACTTGTTAAAGTCCCAGCCAACTCCCGCATTGAAGTCTCCAAGGTGGATGCTCTTGTACTGTTTTAGGATGGTAGTCAGGATTTCATCAAGGTCAGCCTACAACTGCTCTCTCTGTTCTTCCTTGTCATTGAGTGTTGGTGTGTATGCACTGTTTATGGTAGGGAATTAACCTGTTGGTCAGTTGGAGGCAGAAAGTCATGAGGTGTCATTCCAATAGGGAATTCAGTCATTTGATTGACAATCTGGTTCTTAATGATGAAATCAATGCTGTGTATTTGCCTGTCATTTGCAGGTTTCCCTTTCCAGAAGAACGTTTATTATTATTATTGCTATAATTATCATTATATATTTTCGATGCTGTACTTTGTGTGCTTTATTTAGATCATGTTATGGTTTTTAGAAGTTATTGTTGTGAATATGGTTAAAATTACATTTGGAAGTTACACATTGAATACCTGCAATCTGTATAAAAGGTAGGGAGATTATGAAGAGATAAGCATTTTTTT
>NW_017728886.1:114980066-114984163 GCF_001723895.1 Crocodylus porosus
CCGCACGCATTTTATTGACTGCTAGTTAAGTTTAATGGCTCAAAATTGAGGTAGTCAGTATTTCTTAGAGGACTTTCTGGCTTGATGGACTCTTAGGAAATGAAAAAAAATGTGATTATCTATCTATCTATCGATCTAGGCTGTGCAAAACTGCACTGTTTCATTTGACTTCTGTTTCAGCATTTTGACAGGACAGTGTTTCATTTTGAGTTTTGTTTTGTTTTAAAAGCACAGTCCCATTTTGTTTAGTCTAAACTATTTCACTGTTTCCTCTCCTGCATGAGCATCTTCTCCAGCGTGTGTGCTAAGGCGTGCTCTCACTGTGTCCTTCTCCCCTCTTCCCCCTCCCTCTCCTTACTTTCTGTTTCCCTGCAGGCAAGCCCAGCTTGAGCTTTGAAACTTGAAATGTTTTGAAACTTTCAAAACATTTTGACTGTTCTTGTTTCATTTTGAGGCTTTTTCAAAGTTCTTCATTTCATTTTGATTTCACTATTTTGAATTTTAAACGGAGTCGAACCAGTGGCGAAACAAAACAGCTGGTGAAATTCCACACAGCCCTACTATCTACCTATCCATCTATCGATATATATATTTTTAAAGATACTTATACAAATAGATATGTATGTATGTATACAATTATATTTTAAAAAAATCTTAGGTTTTCCATTTCCCTGTCCTCCAGCATTTTTTTAAGTGATAAAATTGAAAAGGGGAAAAAGGTGAGCCCTCAAAAGGGAAAATTTCTACATTCAAATATATAAAATTAAAAATCAGCTTCTTAATGAAATATTCAACATGAAAGGGTTCTAGTCTTAAACTTTTGAAAATATGCTTTTATTTATTTATTTATTTATTTATTTATTACTAGGCTTAGTTAATTATGTGCTGCTACAGTAAAGTGTGTATGGCCCTTACCAGCTTCATAACTTCTGGAATGGCAATGATCAACTAAATTACTAACTTCTTCTAAAATTATTATAGTATTATTTCCTTTAACTATTTTTTGAATATACGTTCTATTTTAATTCTAAGCCACTCTGTATGCAATGTTGGCCCATTACCTAAATTGTGTGATTATAGCCATGTTTATTTTATAAAGGGATGGTTCAATGAGTATCCTAATTTAGGAACAGTAATATAAGTAAACTTAAAATTGAGAGAATCATAGTAAGGGTAAGCTATAATATATACCAAAGAAAGCTCTTGGCAATGTTGTGACATACGCTAAGATGAAAGGACTTTCTGGCAGCTAGAAGTAAATTCTGATTGCAGGAACTAGATCCAGAATTATTGTGTACATTCAGTTGATTGAACACCTATATGGCACAGGTAATTCAATGGATATTTTTCTTCCAAGTGATCTCTAATATAAAACATGTGGCAATACCTCAAAGGACCCAAAAAAGTCAGTCTTCTGGAAATCGTATAGGAAAGGTAATGTTTTTTTCTGCAGGTACCATCCTCAACATATATCATGTATCAAAGCTAGAACAGTGAAATGTTTATACTCTGACGATGATGGACTTCTACAATCAAAGTATACTAGCTAGCCACTTTTCAACACTAGCTATATTCAATGGAGAAGCGAAGGATCTTTTTGACCTTGCTGAAAATAAGTACTACACGTGTAAGTGGTCTGTCGTACAAAAGCTTATTGCCAGTTGCATAATTCATACTGAGTTGTAAAGAAAGCATATCACAGCTGTCAACGTCTTGGCTAAATGCAGAGAAATGGATAAAGAATAAACATGCTAGTGGCAGACAAGAATCATTTCATTTGGAGTCAGTGGTGTTAACACCAGTAAAAAGTCAGTTGTCTGAGAAGCAGGCCCAAACAAAAGTATTAGGCACTTACAAACATTTTCAGCTAAATTCCCATGCAAATGGAGATGCTTCAAAGGGACTTTTTGGTATGTGTATTGTGTAGGTAAAGGAAACCAAGTGTCTTGGCGTGCTGTTAGTAAGCCATATGTCATCAACATAGCATAGATGTTTTGCTCGCCATTTTTCTAGAGAAAAAAGTCCAGCAAGTGGATTGCCTCAGACATGAGTCCTGGACAACTGATGTCCAGATATTTCACTGTCTTGCATAAACTATGCAATTTTAGTTTAGTAAATGCAAAGTCTTGGTTTAATTTAGTTGTGTCTGGGAAACTCCTGATTAGTGGGAATGGTATTTTGGAAGGAGTGAGGTGTTTTGAATTTTTCCGTATATCTGCTAGATTATGGTATTTCATTTGTGTTAAACAGAGTTTAAGAAATAACAATTTAAGTAAAATAATTGTTGATCTTTGTCTATTTTGTTTAGATCATGACGTTCAATAAATAGTCATCAAGACTCAATGTCTAGTTGGGAGGAGATATCAAGTGGGGTTCTCCAGGGGTCTGTCCTGAGTCTGGGTATTGTTCAACATCTTCTGGTATTGTTCAGTCATTTATAAGATGGAAGTGAGTGCATGCATAGCAATGTATGACATTGCAGACCCTCTGGAGGGCAGGGCGAAAATCCATAATGACCTGGATAGACTGGAGAAATGGTCCAAAATCAACCAGATGAAATTCAGCAATGACAAGTGAAAAGTCCTGCACTTTTGACAGAATAATTGTTTTCATAAATACAGACCTGGGAAAGACTTGCAAGGCTGTATTACTTTCAAGAGAAGGCCTAGGGGATAGAATGAAGCTAAATATGGCCAACTGTACTTTTGTTGCAAAAAAGCCAACAGAATATCAGGTTGTATTAAAAGGAGTGTCACTTGCAAATTAAGGGAAGTAATTCTTTTTCTTCATTCTGTACTAGTGAAACCTCATCAGGAATACTGTGTCCAGTGTTGGGCCCCTGTGCACAGTTTGGAACAAATCCAACACAAGGTAACAAAAATGACAGATAGGAAGAAACTCAATGGAGAATGACCAAAATGATAAAAGACCTGGGATACATGACTAATCAGGAAAAACTGAAAGAATGAGGGTTATTTACTCTAGAGAAGAGAAGACTGAGAGAGGATTTGATAAGTGTCCAAATACGTGTAATGTTATTATAGAGAAGATAGAGATAGACTTTTCTTTGTGGCTGTAAGGGACAAGATTAGGAGCTGTGCCTGGAAACTGCAGCAAAGGAAATTTAGGAAGAACTTTCTGATTATGAGGATGGTCAAATATTAGAGTAGATTATGTAGACAAGTTTTGGAAAATTTTAAGGCTGGAGATCCTACAAGAAATTTAGACAGATACTTGTCTGCGGTGTTTTAGTCAGGGATGATGCTGCCTTGAGAAACAGGCTTGTCTAGATGACACCATGAGGTCCCTTCCAGTCATACTTTTCTATGATCCTGTGATCTTATTTTAAAAGGGATTGAGGCTCTAAAATTTTCTACAGTTAGTCTTCCTCTGTTTTATTGTGGTTGATCTTAAATACAGAGAGTCAAATTAGGCATAGATGAGTTATGTACTCAGATCAAAAGAACACTTTGAAAGCACTGTGTGTGACAGGTACATAGTTTAGTTTAGTCACTATCCTAAATTTATACACCATAACGAGCAGCAATGCTGTAAAATGTTTACTATTTGATGCTAAGGTACTTTATTTTTTATGTGAAAGCATACAGCTACTTTTTTATCATCAGCCAAGCACAAAACTGAATTAAAGGAGTTTTTTGACCTTGTTGAAAGTAAATAGGTTGAAGTGCTTCAACAAACGAAAGCTTGCCATCTTTCCAATCATTGTTTGTCTAATGCACTGCTAGTTTGTCTAAAAGCCATATTACAAATGTCAAAAAGAAAGCACATTCTAACTGGAGGAAAATAGGAAAAAATGAAGTGTGTTAAAGGTTTTATTATAGTCTCTCCCTCCTGTGTATTGTTGTTGAAATATGTTTTTCCAACATTAAATTTTCTTGTCTAATCTTATCCTTATGATGACAAATGATATCTGCCATCAGTACATCCACATGAATAGTGTATGGGAAGAGCTGATCTTAAGAATGATGGTGTGCTCTTTGAGATTTAAAAAAAGGGAGACAAATAAGTCAACCACTTTGCACATTAAGTAAAGAAAATGTACAATTTATCCTGACTGTTTTTTAAGTTAGAAAAAA
>NW_017728886.1:114984458-115002534 GCF_001723895.1 Crocodylus porosus
TATATTGATCAGCTGATAAATATGAAATCAAATGACTTTTCAGTACATATTGAATCTATGATGTATTTTATAAACATAAGATATTTTTGGAAATGATTAGAAGGCAGTCCACAAGGAAGTATGATCATAATGTTAAAACTCTGTTTCAACTGCTGTTCCTCAGAATATTTTCAGAAATATTTTCACTGGCATGATTTTCTGTTGGAGAATATTATTTCTCCAATCACAATTTAAAACAAAATATTTAAATACGAATATATCAGTTTTCATGTTTAAAAATTGACATTCTCTTCCTTGCTATTGCTTCAGGTTTTATACAATATGACATAAAGTGAAAGAGATTATTTTATTTTGAATGACCTTGTTTTTAGTTTAGTTTAGTTTGGTTTCACTGGAAATACAAAAACATTTTTGCTTCATTCTGAAATGGGGAAAAGTTCAAACCCATTGAATTTACCATGAAGTAGAAAAACCATTCACAACAACCTCTACATTTTCCTTATTTGACTATATAAGCTTTCCATATTCATAAAATTATTGCTACCAGTATTCAAGCTGCTGATATTATTAATGCATTATTTAATTTGGTGCTTCCTTATTTAGAAGGATAAGATGATCAAACTACTATATATTAGCAAGTTTAATAATATTTAAAAAATTATTATTAAAGTCTTCTTTGCAAAAAGATCTTCACAAAGTAATGTTAAGATCTAGAAGGCAGTTTCCCTTTTCACCCAACTGGTTCTTACCTGGCTTATAGAGACCTTGGACATTAGGGCTGCGTGAAGCTTTGGTCCCTGACTCAATTTGGCCATAATTTGGCCCAATTCAGTGGCTGAATCTCTAAATCTGAATTGGGTCAGGAGACCCTTTATTTTGTCCGAATTGAATTGGAACCCTCCAAATCGATTCGGAGAGATTTGCAAAGTTTTGGCAATTCAGACATAGGCGCAGCTTTAAATGTTTTTTCTGTATATCTCAAGGTACCAGGTGGCTCGTGAATGCTGACATGCTGGGGTGGATGAAATGTCCCACAGAAGCACTGTGGGCTTGGCAGCGCACTCGGCAGCAGACCCAGAAGTAGACCAGAAGCACTTCCAGTCCACTTCCAGATCTGCCAGGGAGCTGGATGGGGGGACCCCCCAGTACCCCCAGCTTGGCAGCTGGTGCCTCCTGGGTCTGTGGGGGCACCCAAGGTCCCCCCTCAGCTTATTGATGATCTGGGAGACTCAAGAAGGGGCCCTTGTTCACTCCCCAGCAGGCCCAGAAGTGGATTGGAAGTAGTTTTGTGTCTATGTCTGAAAGCTGTATCTATGGCCAAATTGCTGATTTTCCAAATCAGCATCGAATCTTTAGATTTGGATTTGGCCAAATCGAATCAGGGACAGTGATTCAAATCAATGAATTGAATCACTGCCCCTGATTTGGGCTGAATCCAAATCAAATATGGCCTGTTTTGCACATCCCTATTGGACATCCATTTTTGCAGTATTAGTCAGAAAGACAAAAAAAGTAAAGCTGTTGCCCCTATGTACTCTTAGAGAGAGGGATTTGGGTTTTGCATGTATATTTTGAACGTATCTATAATTGGTTGTTGTTTCTCTTAAGAAAAAGGCTGAGAACTAAAAGTAAAGCAAATGTAGTCACCCAGGTTGAACAAATGTAATCACTGTTTCTAAAGGCCTCCTATTTTTTTCCCCTTTGTCACTGGAGATTTTCATCTCCTTCAATCAATTTTACTTATTTATGCATCCTGTCTATGACTTCTGCTGCTTTAAATGGTTCCCTGTCTAACCTCCTTGGCAGGGAGAATCACATATCCAGTAAATGTAAATGTAAATAAAAAGCAACTAAACTAACTTTGCAACCGTTTTGGCATATCACCATGCATGAGTACTAAGAAATCTTAGTCAAGTTTCAAAGGCAAAAAGGTAGTAGGGTAAAAATGTAAGGCATCTTACATAGTCTAGGAAACTTCATTTATTAAAGCTATTTGGGTTACATAAAGCCAATGATATCCTATATAAGCATTAAGTATTTAAAATAAAATATTTACTGCAACCAGGGCTGGAAATGAGGTGTTCTTCCTACTAGATGAGTAAGTAAGTACTAAGTTAGGCAGTTATGCTCACTGTTTTTCTGGCCCATGAACTATTCTATGATTCTGTACACAAGAGTTTTACAAGGAAGAATTAAAATTCAACTACTCCCCACTTACCCATTCTCCCCTTCATGGAATACTGTATGGTTTCTTGTGATAAGAGCATTCCAGTGTGAATCCCTTTGAGCTGAGGCTAGAATTGAAACAGATTTCCTATATTCTGGGATAGTCCTTTAGCTGCTACATTACTGGATATAAAGGGCTAAGCTACCCCACCTGGTCTTTTTATGTAGGGCCTGACCTAGAAGCTTTGCTTGGAGACCACATACCAGATATGGGTATGAATGAAAGACAGGCAAAGAAATACATATTTGAGGGGAAGATTTGAACTACATGCCTCGTTATTCAGTACTGGCAAGATTTAATCAGTTTCAGGCATGCCTTGAGGAAGTACTGAGAGGTACTTGAGCAACTTCATTTATGGAAAATGTAGGTACCCTCAAATCTTAGGAACCTCTGGGTTAAACTGCAGATGGGCAAATTGGAGGATTAGGCCAAAAGGACTCTCATGGGGTTCAACAAGGACAAGTGCAAAGTACTGAAAGTACTGCACTTTGGATGGAACAATCCCATGCACTGGTACAGGGTGGGGGCTGACTGGCTCTCCAGCAGCTCTGAAGAAAGTGACCTGGGGGTTACAATGGACAATAAGCTGAATATAAGCCAGCAGTGTGCCTTTGCTTCCAAGAAGACTAATGGCATCCTGGGCTACATTCATAGATGTGTTCCAGTAGGTCAAAGGAATGAGTCCTATTCAGTACTGGTGAGGCTACATCTGGAGTATTGTGTTCAGTTTTGGGCCCCCCACTACAGAAAGGATGTGAACAACTTGGAGAGGGTTCAGTGGAGGGTGATGAAAATGGCGAGGGGGCTGGGGCACATGACTTATGAAGAAAGACTGAGGGAACTGGGCTTATTTAGTCTACAGAAGAGGAGACTAAGAGGGGACTTAATAGCAGCCTTCAACTACCTGAAGGGGGATTCAAAAGGGGATGGAGCTAGATTGTACTCAGTGGTGGAAGATGACAGGACAAGGAGCAATGGTCTCAAGTTGAAGCAAGTGTAGTTTAGGTTAGATATCAGGAAGAATTTTATCATAAGGAGGGTAGTAAAACACTGAAACAGGTTACCCAGACAGGTGGTACAATCTTCATCCTTGGAGGTTTTCAAAACCTGGCTAGACAAAGCTTTGGCTGGGATGATCTAGTTGGGGCTGGTCCTGCTTTGAGCAGGAGGTGGACTAGCTGACCTCCTGTGGTTCCTTCCAACCCTGTCTTTCTATGATTCTATGGGCCAGAGATCTGAGAACATGCATTTTAAAAAAAATTTTGGCACTAGAATGGTGCAATTAGGTGGCACTTGCTGCCTAAGCCATTTTTTGTGTGGCTAACCTATATGCCATACAGAGAAAACAGTTGGATGAAGTGTTTCAACACTGACACTGTGATGTTTAATTTACAAAATGGAAAGTATGTATATAGTCAGGGATCTATTTTTCTTAAGAACTAGATGACCAACAGAAGCTTCCCACTTCAATTCTGATCTTTCTCTGTAGGATTTGTCATATTGTAAGAGTCATAATTTAGAGATTTTTTTTTCAGTAGAGGAACAGCTCACAACAGCAGGTGGAAATTTAGTTTAAATGAATTATATTTGGTAAACAAAGAAGTATAGATGCCTACAGTAAATATATGTGATAGAATTTGGGTATTTATCTTTTTTTTCTGGAATTAGGAATGTGAGCAAGAGTTTAATGTTAGTATGGCTAGCTGTGAAAAATGTCATCAAATTCCTGACTACCACATATTTTCATTAACAATATGCCTCTAATTGGAGGAGATTGGAGCAGAGTGAAGATGACAATTGAAATAAGATGAGTCCATCAGCAAAATATTAACTGACATTAAAGGTGTTTGGATGCTTATCTTGCTGGAGTCATTTGACCCCAGCAGACTTTCTGCTTATGGGAGGGGGACTGGGCTCAATGATCTTGTGGAGTCCTTTCTATCCCCTAATGTCTATGAAATCTATGAAAATGATGAAAGCTAAGAAGTTGAGAAGTATCATGAATGAGAAGAAAAATTCTCGTTGCCCTTGTACTATTTGTATCTTCCAAATCTGGTTTGGAAGATAACAGGAAGGGCTCTTGAGGCAGGGTTTCCCAGTCTTAATAGAATATATAACCAATACAGGAAACATTTCTATTGTAGACTTGGACTGGTCTGTAATAAATAGCACTTCAGTCTTTCCTTCTTTATGCCTATGGCAAAATGATATGGGTCTAAATTATGCCATCCTTAGGTATGGGGAATATTACCACAGTGGATAACTGCGCTCAGTTTGAAATAGGGTATAGCTGAGGCCATCATAGTCTAATGCAGGGTGCTCGATCCCTGAGCCCATGGACCTGATACATGGAGCCATGTCATCTGGCCAACTGAGCTACTCACAGGTTTGAAAATTTGGCAATGGGGATGAAGTGCCCACGTTAATTGTCACTCCCCAGATAACAGGTTTCCAGACCCATAAAGAGTCTGGAAGGCCAGATAGAATGGCCCTGCACACTAGATTGGATGCACTAGGTGGGGCAGGATGGTGTGAGGTGAGATCTTGGTGGCGTAGGGCCTGGATCCTGGTGACATGAGGTGAAATCTGAGCATGAGGGGCCTGACCTGGGGAGGCTACTCCATGGATCCAGTCTGAGGACCTCTACTACTCACATAGCCCACAGGGCCAAAAGGTATAGGGATTTGGGGACTGGTTCCATAAATTATTTCCATTTTTATTGAAAATTTGTTTTCCCCATTTGAGCCCACCAAACATCATAATTATTTCTAGGCTCCAAAGATTTCCCCACTTACACAAAATTCTAAACCAACCACTACATTTTAATTTTGTCCATCAGGATCTTTTTAAAGGCATCTGTGAGTAGGAACATAGTATCATCTTATTCTGGTGATACATCATCATATAGTATGTGCAGGTCTCAACAGCAATAATTCTGTCTTCTAATTTGGATTCAAACAGAACAAAATTCTTTTGTAAAAAAGATTTGCACTGCACTTTTTAGACAGCTCTCATCTTTGGGCAAGGGGAGAGGGAAAGTTAAATCAATCAAGTTGCTGACACTTTTGCTTCCTAAAGAAACATGCACCGGTGAGCGAATTTTCACTTTACAATCCCAGTAGGGACTTTACATCTTGTAAATGTTTCAGTTTAACAGGTATAAAAAAAGAGAAGCCTATTCTTTTCTACAGAAAAAAACCTGTTTCTAAGGTGTTTTTAGAAGTTGGTTTGATCTCTTTATTCTGCACATAAAATGAGAGATTAAGGAACACTAACCATTCCCAGGTGCCGCTATTTCTCTGACCTGGCATTGCATTAAAAATGCATTAAAATCTATAAAGTTTAAGATACTTTTCCCCATGAAGTTAGATCTAACCTTCCTATATCTCTTTCTCAATATACTGAAGTCTTCTACATACACAGTTTGCAGCATAAATACTAGTATGGTATTGAATTTGTACTATGTATACATTTATCTGCATATTTATCCTCTTGCTTCTTCAGTATTGTTCTATGGTTCTTTCATTGCTATTTAAGTTCTCTTACAAAACTTGGCTCCACTCTAAAATTGTCAGCCATAAAACCAAGATGCCAACAAGGGAATAAAATTGTGACACCATGACCCAGGACATGGTCAGGTGTGCCTTTGAAACACACTCCCAGGGTATTATCACACTGAGGAGTTTCCCTCAGTCCCCAATCCCCTCTGCCATCTGCTAATTGTCCAGTGGGAACAGACTGGGATGCTCCAAAAGTCACCTCCTTAACCAATGACATCATTGCTTTTTTCCCTTACCTAGGTGTTGCCATCTCTTAGCAGAGGGGCTCTTTTCCAGCCAAACCCCCCCCCCCCTTGTCTTGTCATGATCTCAGCATGATAGATTCCCTCCTTCCTTGGAAGAGGCCTGCTTGTGTGGTCAAATGCTCTTAGATCACACTTGCTGCTAACAATAGTAAGTTGTAAAAGATAACAAAAAGGATTTGTTATAAAAACCAGATCAAACATAAGAAATGTGTCATATGTTGAGATACAGACATCAAGAAAAATAAACAAGCACAAGGAAATATTAAAATAGTAATTGATCATACCCTTCATCTTAAACCTAAGAATGCAGTTCCTATACAGTTCAACAGGTTAGAAATCAGCCCCTGCCCTAACTTTTCTAACAGGGCTTTCTGCAATTTTTTTTTGGCAGCCTATTCCACTCATCCGACTGACTGAGAGCCTAAAGTCATTCCTTATGGCTGGGAAAAAATACTACAGGCAAATACTTGCTCTTAAGGAAAATTATAAGTATGGTTTCTTATCTGGCTATTTAATACATCCTCCATTGGATTTTTGAGGAGTCCATACCAAGTGGGCTTCCTGCCCCCAGAGATATATTTGTTTACCAGGCCACTAACCTTTCCTGATGTAATTCTAGCCAGAAAAAAATATTTAATCCTTTCAGACATACTGGGCATGTCTACATGTGCAATTCATTCAAAACAATAAACTCTGGGGCTTACTGTGCCATTTATTGCTCCTGGGCACACTGTTTGGACATATGCCTGGGACTGCAGCACACTGAGCTGGGTTGGAGCAGTCCTGGCTGGCAAGGGGTCCCAGAGGTCAACCTGCCAGCCCAGGGCTACTCCTGCCTGGCTCAGCATACTGCAAAGTGGTTGGGGCATAAGGGTGCGCCAGTTCAGGGCTACCTGGCAGGTAACCCCCTCACTAAAGCACCCATGTCATGCCCCAGCCAGCCATGTTAGCATCTTCATGTGTGCCACTGCAAAGTAAAAAACTCTACAGCAGGATAATACTTATATTTACAAGTACTACCCTGTTGCAAAGTTAATTTGTTTGCCGAGGCCTATAGGGTCACGCATGTAGCCATGGGATGTTTACTATAGAGCTAATTAGTCTACTCCTCAGTAAACATCTTGTGTTGATGCACCCAATGATTACTAATCCAATATCCTAAAGATACTGTTTCTCATTTAATTCCCTCACTGCGAAAAATGTTGTAGAAGCATAGAGAAATAGGGCTGGAAGAGGCCTCCAGAGAGGCCTAGTTCTGCCAGAGGTGGGGTAATCCCTATCAAAACCATACTATATAAATCCATTGTCTAACCTATTAGTAAAACCACAGTTCAGCCTGACACGACCACAAGACATAACACCCTAATCTGCCATAGGTAAAGCAGAGGGACAACAGCAGCCAATGTCCTGCTGCTGGGGGCCTGTTCTCAGTTTTTATTCTAACAGGTCTTTAAAAAAATCATCATTGTATAAAATGGCCTGGCACAAGTGCTTTGTACTGTGGCCACAAGGGTCTATTGGATGGATAAACATATTCCTGTCAGATGCTAATTATCAGCAATTACCTCTCTCAAGTGTGAATAAGTAAGGGACACTCAAGTAAATGCTTGCCCTACTAAACAATCCTAGCCCTAATACAACATATAAGTAATACTGATACATTTACATGAAAAACCATGAAGTGGCTGCCCCAGCTAGTCTGGGATTTGCCTGTGCTTGAGGTGTGGATCCCAGAGTGGTTGGAATGAGGACCATATGTAGTGCAGTCCAGCTAGACCAGCAGCTATGCTATACATGGCAACTGCCCCGGTTGAACTGTGCCTCATGCAGGGACCAGCCTGAGACACATGCTCTACATGGTGCCTGCTCCACCTGCTCTCAGACCAGCTGGAGCTGCTGCTGAATCGGGTATGCTGGGGAGGAGGTATCCAGCCCACAGACCAGCCCCACACCACTTATCTGGCACTCAGGGCTGGATGAGTCTAACACCTCTGATCTGCAGAGACTTGAATCACTTTGCTGATACATAATGCAGAAGTAATTGGGTTACTTGACTAGAAAAACAGACAAAGACCAGAAGTGCTGATACTGCTTAATTCAGTTAAATATTCTGAGATAAGGAATCCTGCATGCCTTGGGTTATCTTGATATCTTGCCCTGTGCATAAATAGTTTGTTTAAGTAAACTTCCTAAATTTCTGTGTAATTTACTATTGTTTTTTTCTCCAAGGTGTATTTTTTATCTCTTTCTTTGTCTTAAGTATAAATACGCTTGTAACCTTAGAGAATCTGAGAAATCCTTTGAAACAGGCAAGTGGGTGATTCCCCTTACCATATGGAATTCTCCCTGTGATCACAGTATAGCCTTAAATAAAGAAAAGCTGGCTCTGTCAGTTCTGATTTAACCACAATGCGAAGTTTGATTTTTTCCACAATAACAAATGTGGGGACTGCTGGTGACACCCAGGAGGCTTTCCAGGGAAGCCAAAGAAAATAAATATGATACTGAATGCAGCAGCGATGGACAAGCAGGAAGTTGTTGGAAGGGAAGTGTGGATATAGAAACCAGTGCAGCAGCTTTGTGACTCAGATGGTACACAGACTGCAAAGAGAATTGTGGGGCAATCTGTGGGGTTCTCTGGGTACTGGGGAACTGTTTGGACAACTTCCTTGAAATTGGGGGTGGGGAGGCATGGGGGTATAAAACATCTGACTGGATGGTTTTTGACCCAGGAAGTCCTTTACTGAATGGAACTGTCTTTTTTGCTGTTCAAAGCTTCATGTTACACTTGTTCTCCCCAACAAGTAAAGTCCCTCTTTCAAGAGGAGAACTGGATGCTAGCTATTTCATGGCCACACAAAACCAGGGAGGGTGGGGGACTGAAGGAGCTCTTGCTGTCACTCTAGCAGCCACTCCTGGGCTGGCTTTAGAGGGCACTTCTAAACAAGCCCACATAGTGGGAGTCCAGAACAATTGCCTTCTCAGGTTCAATCAAGTATTAAAACTATATCTTTTAAGATCCTTAATATTTCTTCAAGTAAAGCCAGGAGGCAAGAGACAACATTTCTAAATTAAAAAGAAAAGAAGTGGGGAGATGCTTATGAAGCTGAAAATCTTTAGAATTTTTTATACATCATAAAGGAAAGGGAAAAAGGGCAAAAAAAAAATCCACTTAAAAATCGTTTTCAGGTCACCTTTAACAGTAACAGTAATAATATTACAATATATGAGCTGAAACATGAGAAAGACATATTTATTTTAAAAGCTGAAATAGAGCAATTAGCTGGAAAAGATGTGTCATGCCTCACAATAAATGTTAAACTACAGTAAAATACTTCAGCACTAAAATGTTCATGAAATGACAAAGACTACACATCAAACCATGATTTCAAAACTGCTATGCCAGCTTTATTGATCTTATTCTCAGTCCTCCCATAATGGTAAGACTATAGGAGATACCAAGGGTCTGATTTTTATATTATGTTGCAAGAATTTTGTGTCACTGTAAGTCTGTTTACATCAATGGATAGGCCTTACCTCTCCAAATAAGTTTCTAGTCAGCATGATTCAACTGTTTTCATGAAAGCCTTGGTGCAGCTAAAATGCAAACAAAGCAACAATGACTTCACCATTCTTTAGTTACTGAACTATGGCAATGGATCTCACTCATTGCTTTTAGGGCAGTAACTAAAGGAAAACATTCCCTCAGTCACTTGTAGCCTGGCTCATGCTTTCTTGCCGGCCCTTTTTTTAATTCAGAAAATTCCATGTTGTAATATGCTCCAATCTCCAGACATTCAATGCAGTACATAGCACCAACCTCCAGTACTCTGCCAATGGCTCCCCAGAAGGCATAATATTCACTTTTATCACCCAGCCACCTACTGGTACAGATTTCTTTGTTCTTCACTGATGTCTCTCTATTCTACTCTTGTCTTATTTTAGGCTTTACCTCCCACTCAGAACCCTAGAAAGACAGAAGCAAAGTCTTCACTGTGCTTCCACAGGGCACTGAGATCATGCTTCATCAGCTTGGAAATAGGCAAATCTGCACTCGTCCCAGTTGCCATCACTGTTGCTCTTAGAATCAAAGGCCTGCTCTAAATTGCCATTCAAGGCCACCACTAAACTGCTACAGAGCATGCAAATTTATTTGGATGGTAAATATAGTTTTTAAAATTGTAGCATTGCAATATAAAATGAGAAATACCTTTCCAGCCCTTTCCCTGCCAAATTAATTCGATTTCAAATGACATCATATTAAAACCATTGGAAACTGCCCATTGCTAAGTTAATATAAATATGAATTAAACAGTACAAAGTTGTATTAAAAGATGCAAGACAGAAACCTGAATAATGTAAAAAATAAGTTTCCTTTGCAACATATATAAACAGCAATATCTTCATATACCTTTCCAATAACTTTTCCTAGAAATAATAACAATCTTCTTTGAGCAGGTGAATTACAAGTTTTTTTTATGGCTATTAGGCCTGTGCAAAACAATGCCTTTCTGTTTCAGCTTTCATTTTGATGATTCAACAGAACAGTGTTTCAAGTTTTGCTTAATTTTGAAACCACTGTTCCATTTTGTTTTGTCAAAACTGTTTTGCTGTTTCAATGCTGTTTTGATGTTATGCCTATAGGTTATTATGGGAAAATATAAAATGTAGCAGGCAGGCAGGCAGATCAAGGGCTTCCCTGCACCTCTGGGAGTGCTGAAGGGGCTCTGCTGGAATCCTCCTGGGGGTGTGAACCCCCAATCTGCCTGCCAGATGAGAGAAGATGGGGGCTGGTGACAGGGACTGGTGCCAAGAAAATTGGTGCTGCTGCTAGTCCCAGGCTACTCTGATCTGGCAGGCAGATCAGGGGCTTGCCTGCACCCCTGGAAGGGCTGGGAGGGCTGTGCCACCATACTCTCAAGGGTGCAAGCCCCCTATATGCCTGCCAGATGATAGACTGGCACAGGGCACAGCCTGCACCCAGCGCTGGGTAGATCGGTGATGCCGCTGACCTCAGGTGGCAGCACCCAGCTCCTGTTACCTGGCAGGCAGAATGGGGGCTCACACCCCTGGGAGGACAATGGCACAGCCCCCCTGGGGGTGCTGGCAGGCCCTCAATCTGCTTGCTGGCTGACAGGAGCCAGGTGCTGCCGCCTGGGGCCAGCAGCACAGGGCCGGGCCATATCAGCTTGTACAGGGACCTACCACCCCAATCCTGGGGTCGTGGGGTCCTTTCATGAGCTAATCTGCCTCGGACCTGGCACCCTCCTTGAGCCAGCTCTGGTATGGGACTGGTGCAGATCAGTTCATTCAGGGACCCTCCTCTGCCCTGGGATCAGCATGTCTGCCTTCCACCTGCTCCCCATTACACCAGCAGCATCAGGCAGCATGGCTGTGCCCAGCTGCTGCCAGAGCCAGTGGTAATGCAACACTGTGGGACCCGTGAACCTCTGTTGAAGCTTCTCCCCTGCCTGCTCTTTGCCATGTAACTGAGCCCAGCCCCTCCAATGGTAGAGCAAGGGGAAGGGTGAGATCAGCACTGCCTGATGGGCTCACAGCACTGTGAAGGGCAGAGAATCATCTGCCACCAGTGACACCAAAAGAGGGTAGGGGGGCAGAGAGCTGAGCCAGCATCACTAGCTGTCTAGTCTTTGTCTGCTCCTGTTTCCCTCTCCTGTCCATAGCTGCTTGCCTGGCAGGGCTGGGAGTAGCAAGCTCCTTCACTCTTCCCTCCCCTTTCCACCCATACACACTCCCCTGCCCCACTCAAGCAGCACAAGAGTGAGCAGCAGGCAGACCTCTTTTCTCCCCAATGTTGAAGCTTCCTCTCCCGCCGAGCAGTTTCCTGTCAATTCTATGTGCCCTTTAAAGAAACAAGTAATCAATTTACTTCAAAATATTTTGTTTTCAGCAATTTAATACATTATATAGTTTTCAATAATTGAATATCAAGTAACAAGTAATGGGGCATGAAGAAGAGGTAATAGTCTTTTAAAACACATACTGGTTTTTGAAAGGGATAAATGGATAAATGAATGCATGATCTAATATTTCAGGGCATGTGGTCAGGAATAAATGGGCCAGCAGTCAGTTTATCTGGTCTCTTGGTAACAGAACTTTAGACTAGACAAACTCTATCTTTTCTGTTTGAGAAAATACTGTATTATTATATCTGCAGGATGCTTCTGCAGTTAGCTTCATTTAAGCTCTTATAATACACAAAATTAACTCACAATGTTTTAAATGTTTTCCAAGTTGGACAAATGGTATTTATTTATTTATTTTTACATAGAAGGCTGTTAAACCAAAATATCTGCCTAATTTACACTGAATCATTTTGGATGTTGCAGCTTTGAAGGAATTTGGTTTAACACAGCAGTTACCTATGCAGGAGATGCTATACAAAAAGCTCCAGGTGTACAACCAGACAAATCTATTAATATCGCTGTGCTGTTTCCTGAATTATCTTTGGAAACTGTTGCTAGTTTAAGTGGCTGGGAGCTGAAATCAATCCCATATAATCATGGAAAAGTAGGGCTGGAAGGGATTTCAGAAGGTCATCAAGTCCAATCCAATGTTCAAAGAAAGATCATCCCTCATTATCCACTGAGTGTCTGTCTAACCTGTTCTTAAAAACTTCCAAGGATAGAGATTTCGCAATGTCTCTGGGTAATCTGTTCCACTGTTTAACCACCCTTATGGTGAGAAAGTTCTTGTCAATATTCAACTTAAATTACCCTTACTTCAATTTTAAAAAAATCACAGTGTTCTGTCCCCTGCAGCCACTGATAATCCTGCACATAACCACCTTTCAGGTATTTGAAGACTACTATCATATCCTACTTCAGTCTTCTCTTCCTCAGATAAATAATCCTTATTCTTTCTGCCTTTTCTCATAAATCAGGGCCCAGAACAGATGCCTGGAAAACCCCCATGCTTGATACCTCCTTCCAGTAAAATGTGGAAATACTAATGACCACTCATTGAGCATAAAAATCCAACCAGTTATTTATCCAATAGGGCTGTGCGAAATTTTGGCAGTTGTTTCATTTCGGAGGTGTTTCAGCCCATTTCAGTGCCTGAAACACAGAATCTGAAATGAAGCAGAAGGCTCCAAAACATCTGGCTCCCTGTGACCAGGGAGCCAGTGAACAGGGATTGCCAAGAGGGGAGAAGCTTGTAGGCAGTTTCTGGAACCAAAAGAGGGAGGAAGAAAGAGAGAAGCCAGACAAGGCACTAGATCCAGGAAAGTAAAGGTAAGTGATCCAGCTGCCTGTACCTTTGGTTTTGCTGACTGTTTGTTTGGTGGGTGTGTGCTAGGATTTGCTATGAATCAGCCCAGGCCCAGAAGGGTATAAAAAGAGACTCCTCCAGCAACCAGGGAGCTTGTGACCAGGGACTACCAACAGGGGAGTGGTTCACAGGCAGTTCGCAGGCCAGTTGTGGGCAGGAATGCCCAGGAGCTTACTTCAGGTAAGTGAATGAGGAGGGGGACTACTATAGTGGTGATGACATGGAGCACAGCCAGGGCACCTGCCCTGCTGCTGCCTCCGTCCCAGAGCTCATGTGAGGCCTTCACACAGCCAGGCCCCTTGGATGAGTTGGCAGTGCCCGGGCCCCATGTCTTCGGAGGTTGCCTGGCAGGACCTCTGAGGCCTGGGGGTAGCATGTGGGACAGGCAAGGGAACGTCCAGCCCTCATGTACCCAGATTGAGGCCCTGGAGGAGCAGGTGAGGGAATTCTAGGCAAAAGTGATCAGGCTGCATGGGATCAGGGCAATTAAAGAAGAGGTTGATGGCTACTTTCATTCTCTTCAGGACAAGATACCTGGTGGACAAACTGCAAGGGAATGCCTTGAAGCAGATACTGGTGAATTGAAGACGGTCAGCTTGGGTCAGATCTCTCACCACAGAAACAGCTCCAGTTGGGGAATCCATATGAGGCTCTGGCTGCACTGGAGGAGTGTGCGGTGGGGAAAAGTGCACTGGAGGGGCCTTTCACCATCACTGATTGAGCTGAGGGCCTGCCAGGTAAGCAGAAAAAGAGATGCTGCATCATCATTGTGGGTGACTCCCTGCTGGAAGGAACAGAGAGACCCATCAGTTGTCTGGATCCCATGATGTGAGAGGTCTGCTGCCTGCTTGGGAGCCAGGATCAGGGACATGATGGTGAGAATTCCTGACCTCATACAGCCCTCTGACAACTATTCCATGGTCCTCATTCATGTGGGAACAAATGATGCGGCCAGGAGTAGTTCAGACCATATCATGAGTGACTACAGGGCTCTGGGGACCAGGCTTAGGAAGACAGGGGTGTAGGTGGTCTTCTCATTGATCTTCCTGGTCAGTGGCTGCAGTAAGCATCACGTTACCTGTGTCAGAAGTCAACCCACAGCTCTGGAGTTGGTGCCATCATGCAGGTTTTGGCTTCCTGGTTCACAATCCTTACTTCCATGCAAGGGACCTCCTGGGATGTGATGGGCTTTGTGTCTGCAAAAGGTAAAAGTCTCTTTTCTTACAGGTTGGCTGACCTCCTACATTGGGATTTAGACTAAGAATGACAGGGGATGGGGAGGGAGGAGATGGATAGAGTCTAGAACCTGCAAGACATGCAATAATACATCCCAGGTAAGTACTAAGGGGTCCATTGGGCATCAGAGCACAGTGGGGGAGGGACACCAAAGGCACCATTCAGAGGTCTCAAGTGCCTCTATACTAATGCTAGGAGCATGAGGAACAAGCAGGAAGAACTCACACTCCTGCTTTCAAATAATAACTTTGATTAGTGGGGCTAATGGAAACCTGGTGGGACCCTACCCATGACTGGGCAGTACACATTGAGGGCTACAGGTTGTACAGAAAGCACAGAGTAGGGAGAAAAGGGGGTGGGGTTGCTCTCTATTTAAAGGAGCATTATACATTTACTAATCAAAATGGGATTGGAGGAGGAGAAAGTTGAGTCATTGTGGGTTAGGATACATGGAGGTCAAAGGGAAAGAGACTTGGTGATGGGAGTCTGCTACAGACCACCACACCAAGAGGAAAAGCTAGACTTGGAATTCTTGAGGCAGCTCTCAGAGGCCATACAGTCTAGGGATGTGGTTGTCGTGGGGGACCTAAACTACCCTGACATCTGCTGGGAGGAGTAGTCAGCCAAATCCAACTGTTCATGTAGGTTCTTAACCTGCATGCAGGACCTTCACAAAGTGCAGGAGGAACTAGGGAGAATGCCTTATGGGACTTGGTGGCTACAGGGGAGGACCTGGTAGGGGAGCTATAGATTTGTGGTCACCTTGGGGACAGTGACCACCAGTCATTCAAATTCATCATATGGCATAGGGTAGGTAAGATAGTAGTAGGTTGGAAGTGCTTGACTTTAGGAATGCTAATTTCAGTGTGCTTAGGAGTCTAGTCAATGACACACTGCAAGAGAAGAGTATTGGAGAAATGGGAGTCCAGGAAGGGTGGTTTTCCTAAAGGAAGTGATCATTCAGGTGAAGAGGGTGACTATCCCAGTATGAGGGAAAAGGGGGAAAGGAGCCAAAAAACTTCTTTGGCTAAACAGGGAAATCCAGGGGAGCCTAAGGGCAAAAAAGAAGGCATATAGGCAGTGGAAGCAGGGGGAAGCTACCAAGGAGGAGTATACCTACTTGGCCTACACTTGCAGGGAGGCAGTTAGAAAGGGCAAAGCAACTACAGAGCTGAGGCTGGGAACACAAATTAAAGACAACAAAACATCTTTTTTTTAAGGTATGTAGGGAGTAAAAGGAAGGCAAAGGGCAGCATAGGACCCCTACTAAACAAGAAGGAGCAATTAGTGACAGATGGGGAGACAAGGCTGAGCTATTCAATGACCTATTCAAACTGAGGTGCTCTGGGTTAGAACGCAAGGGGTTCATGGGGAAAGGGACTTGATAGTGGGTGTCTACTACAGACTGCCTCACCAGGGGGGTGAGCTGGACCTGGAATTTTCAGGTCAGCTCATGGAGGCAGTAAGGACAAGGGATATGGTTGTCATGGGTGACCTAAACTACCCAGACATCTGCTGGGAGGATCAGTCAGCAAGGTCTGAACACTCATGTAGTTTTTTAGCCTGCATACAGGACCTCCACCTAACCCAGTGGGTACACAATCCCACCAGAGGAAATGCCTTGCTAGACTTGGTCCTTGCCACAGGCGATGTGAGGGATTTGTGGGTGCTTGACTACCTAGGCGTTGGTGACCATTTGCTGGAATTTACTATCCGGCTCAGGGTGGTGAATGCAAGCAGTAAGGCAAATGTCCTTGACTTCAGGAGGGCCAACTTCAAAGAGCTAAGGATATTAGTAAGAGAGACACTGGGGACTCAGAGCTTCAGTGAGATGGGAGTCCAGGATGAGTAGTTGTTTCTTAAGGAGATGATCCTCTGAGCTCAGAGGGAGTTAGTCCCAATGTGAACCAAAGGGGACAAGAGAGCTAAAAAGCCCCCTTGGCTCAGTAAAGGCATCCAGGAGGGTTTATGGGCAAAAAAGGTGGCATACAATTGGTGGAAGCAAGGGGTTATCACCAAGGAGGATTACACCTCTCTTGCTTGTGACTGTAGGGAGGCTGTTAGGAAGACTAAGGCAGAGATGGAACTAGGGCTGGCGACCAGAATTAAGGATTAAAAAAAGTTCTTTTTCAAATACATAGGGAGTAAGAAGAAGGCACCAGGTAACATGGGGCCCTTACAGGTTTGGCAATCTGGTGTTTGCAGCAAAGGAAAAAGCTGATCTCTTCAGTGAGTTCTTTGCCTCTGTATATCTGATCAGGGACCAGGACAACTCCCCCACTAGGATTATGGACAGGCTCATGGGACATGCCACCATGCCTAGGGTCAGAGACAATCTAGTTAGGGAACTCTTGGAGGGACTGGACATGTTTTAAATCAGCAGGTCTGGATACGCTTTATCCAAGGGTACTGAAGGAACTGGAGGAGGTCATAGCAGGGCCCCGGCACAGCTGTATGAGCACTCATGCTGCTTGGGCCAGGTCCCATAGGACTGGAAAAAGGGCCAATGTGGTCCCTTTTTACAAGAAAGAGAAAGGAGGGCCTGGGTAACTATAGGCCAGTTAGACTCACCTCAGTCCTTGGGAAGACCTTTGAGAAAGTTATCAAGGAGCACATCTGCTGGCGGCCCAGAATGGGAGGTAATGCTCATGGGCAGCCAACACTAGTTCATTGCAGGCAGATCCTGCCTGACTACCTTGTTTCCTTTTATGACCAGGACAGAAAGTCCTTGGATGTGGGTGTTGAGGTGGATGTCATCTACCTGGACTTCAAGGAGGCTTTTGACACTGTTTCTCACCCCATTCTCACAAAAAAAAAAACAAAAAAAAACCTAGGCGAGTGTGCCATTGATGCCTACACAGTTAGATGGGTGGCAAATAGGCTCAGTGGTTGTACCCAGAGAGTGGTGGTAGATAGGTCAGTTTCAACCTGGAGGGATGTGGGCAGTGGAGTTTCCCAGGGCTTGGTCCTCAGACCTGTGCTATTCAACATCTTTATCAGCAACTTGGAGGTGGGCGTGGAAAGCACGCTGTCCAAATTCACTGATGACACAAAGATGTGGGGACAAATGGGCACACTGCAGGGGAGTGACCAAATCCAACAAGATCTAGACAGGTTAAAGAGGTGGGAGGATGAGAAAAGAATGGAATTCAGTGCATACAAATGCAAGGTACTGCATCTAGGGAGAAGTACCTCAACATACATATAGGCTGGGGAATACACTTCTCAACAACACAGTGGCTGAAAGGGATCTTGGAGTCATAGTTGGTTACGGGGGTGGGCGGATGACGACAGGATGGGTTTCAACACTGACAAGTGCAAGGTATTGCACCTGGGAAGGAAGAACCAGCAGCAGACATACAGGCTGGGGAACTCCCTTCTCATCAGTACAGAGGCAAGAAAGGATCTTGGAGTCATCGTTGATGCCAGAATGAACATGGGTCAGCAGTGTGGGGATGCAGTCAGGAAGGCCAACCATACCTGGTCATGCATCCACAGATGCATCTCGAGCAGGT
>NW_017728886.1:115002667-115013810 GCF_001723895.1 Crocodylus porosus
GGTCACAAGCTGTCAGAGGGTAAATTCAAACTAGACATTAGGAGGCGCTACTTCACATTCGGGGTGGCTAGGATCTGGAACCAACTTCCAAGAGAAGTGGTGCAGGCTCCTACCCTGGGGGTCTTTAAGAAGAGGCTAGATGAATACCTCCCTGGGGTCGTTTGACCCCGGTACTCTTTCCTGCCATGGCAGGGGGTCGGACTTGATGATCTGCTTAAGTCCCTTCTGACCCTACCAACTATGAAGCTATGAAACTATGACCCTAGAAACTATGAATCAGGGAAAGTGATCTGTATCAATGAATCGAGTCCCTGTCCCTGATTCAGGCTGAATCTGAATCTAATAGGGACCATTTTGCACACCCCTAATATTCAAGTCTGTATGTGTTCTAGACATTTAAGATATTAAAGAGCAATGGAAAACTAGCGAAGGTTCAATCTGTGTTTGTCACTAAATAAATATTATGGGCTTGACCCAGGCCTGAGTTGTATCACCTTCACTGGTGTGAGGACTTCCAGTGGTGGATATTGGACCCAAAGTAAGCAATGCTTGTTTGCCTGAAATTGGGAGACGTACTGAATCAGCACATTTCCCAGGTAACCCAGAACCTTCTGCCCAGGAGGGGTTTTGGGGACTCGGGAGCTTTATATATGCTCTATTTGAGTCTTATCTCTTGTAAGTATAGTGTCTCTTCTAAATGCAATACATGCAGTTCAGAAACTATGCTTCCTACTGGAATGTAGTGAAAGAGAATCTGTCATCCCTTCATATTGAGGGGGCAGCATCTGACAGTGCCTTTTCTCACTTAGCTTGAGGTACACTTTACTCCATTGTTAATTTCTTGATATCGTGCATACAGTTCTGCCTGCTTGCTGTGATCATCTTGTAACAGATTGATCTAGACTTTTAAGACAGATGGGAAAAAAATGCACCATTTGTAACTGGAATTTGCAACTATTTTTAACTTTAAAATGTTAGTTTCATTTGAAAATATTTTGGAGGGTGTTTCTGTAGAATTATGTCCTGCTTTATACCTTTCTATTTTTATTGTGGGTTTTTTTTGTTTTTGGTAATTGAACTGCTTATTTCCTTTCACAACATGAGAAGCAGTAGTCTTATCTGGGGCTCTGGGTAAAACAAAAAATATTTTTTCTAAGATCTCTATACAAGGAAGACCCAGTCATTTCCACTTGCTGTATCATAGCATCTTTGTCAAGCACCTTACACTCGGGGCATGGATATGTCAATGCCAAGGATATTTGCTCAACTTGCAGTTATTTTAAAGCATAGCTGGTGCTGAAGTTCTAGGATTGTGAAAAATGGAAGTTCTTTGAAATTTTCAAAACTGGATAGCTTTAGCTTGTGTGGGTACAATTTCTGTCTAGATTAATTTGACTAACAAAAAGATGCTTGAGAGGAGAATGTGGCATCACATGCTCATTTAATGTGGTTGGGTGCATCTCCTAGAAGGCAGATGCAAGGAAGGACTGATTCTTCCACTCTGAGGCATACTGACTGGAACCCAATTTTATCCAGACTCCTATTTATTTGCAGAGAGTTAAAATTAACAGTGGAGAGGACAGAACAGAGCTGGGCTTAGTAAAATTGTATCTTAAAGCACTATTTGTTTCCAACTTTATAAACTAGTTTGTTTGCACAGGTGTTGATCCCTCAAATTTTCCTGAAGTCAATAGTAGCTTCAGGGCATCAGTCCTGTTGAAAATCAGGCCACCTCTCTTTACGTGCTTAGGTATGTGTTTAACAGTCTAAGTGTGGGCACTGAAGTTTGACAGTTTTGACCCAGATCTTTTCTATTTAGACCCCCTGGGCACACTTGTTTACTTTTTATAAGACATTTAATGTTTCCTGTAATTTGAAATGTTCTGTCTTGAAATAGCTGGACTAAGGCATAGTATTAAACAAACCAAAAACATCTTAACTCTCTAAGCAGCGGAGGATTGTTTTGGAACCAGATTGATTTTTTGCCAGTTTTCTAGTTCTTTTGCCAATTTGCTTAGTTCAGCAGATTAAAGAAGATTAGTATCTTCTGGCTGTTTCACTAATAATTGAGCCAATTCAATTACTTCTTTAGACTTTTTCATTTCCTCATTTCTAAATCTGGAAAGTTAAATCTACCACAGAAACATTCTCGAGGGACTGTTATGAAGTTATGCTAAGCTATACAAGTTTCAGGAGATTCATCTGTGGTTGACACTTCCTTCTTCCCCTTCGCCTATTTTTTTTTTTTAAGTTTCCTGTATTTTTAGATCTGGACATTTGAGAGTAACTACAATTTTTGAATTCTTTAAAGAACAGATGGCCATGCCATAAATTAAACACCAGGGAGAGTGTAGTTAATATTGGATTCCTTAGTAATAGAACAACTCAAGCAGCATCTGTTTCTAACAATGGTAGGGCCTAGTTTCATATAAAAAGCTTGAACACTGACTAGTTTATGGGACAGAGGATGGAAGCAAAAACCTAATTCTACCAGCTCTTACCAACTGAAGCACTCAGTGATCTTAGCATTCATTCCATGTGCAAAGGGCTTCCAGAGTCAGATTTGTATCACCCTTTCATACTGAACATGATTGAACACATAATATGGAACAAATATCAGAACCTGTTAGGCCGGGAACTGGGGCGGGGTGGGGTTTTATTTCCAGTTCCACATTTGCTTATTGCTCTGTGACCTAGAGACAAATCACTTAATAACAGTTTCCCAGTGGTTATTTTCTGAACATACAGGACTCATTTAGAATAATTAAAGTTAATGGGTATAAACTACTTTGAGGTCTTTAGAAGACCTCTGGAGAAGAATAAAGGGACTTTAATATTTTATTCTGGGTAATTTCATTCTTTATCACTAGAAAACACTTTTTTTTTTCTTTTTGTCAAACTCTATGTGGTAGAACTATGAACAGTGGGCACATCTGAACATGTACCTAGTCTTCTACCTGTGCATTTTTTGGTTTTCTGCTGTAAGTTAGTTACTACTTCTTTCTTCATTTCATGTGGCTGACTTGGAGCAACAATTATAAGACCAGATTAACGTTAGTTAACCAGTCTAATGCTCTTGAGGAAAGGGAATGCATCTCTGCAACATTACCATCAAATTTGTATATGTGGTCTATAGTTTGATCAGGTTTGTCATAGTCACATTTTACAGAACTCCTAGTACACCATTTGTTCATCAAGTGACCACAGCAGCCATGCCCGGTTCAGATCCGATTTAGAAACTTCCATTTTTTGCAGGACAAAACCAGGAGGCTTTATTCTTGGGTCATAAATTAAATGTTTGTTTAGAATGGTGGTTTCATTTAACCTTTTCCTCCCAAGTTGTTGCACAGTCATGTCCTGCGAGGGCTTGCATACGTGTCCACAAAGGTTTTGGGGAGACAAAGGGGTGAGCTGGGAGGTTCTTTAAATCTCTATGGTTGGGGAGGTCTGGGTTATCATTCATGTGAATGACCTCTCTGTATGTAGCTTCATCATAGCAAATGTTTGGAGAAGCATTATTAGCCAGCACCAGTATCCATGGCGATAGCACGTATTACAGAATTTAACTGAACATTCACACATTTGGAATGAGTGCACAGTACTTGGCCATTGAGAAGACCAGTGCCATATCAGAGGTGTGAAGTACCCCCACATTGTAATTTTTCTTTGCAAAAACTAATGTTGAACTGAACATGTGCTTTATGGTTGTTGAGGTGAAACACTGAGATGAAGGATTTGGTTGAAGCCTCCACCTACAGAAATATTATGTCATTATTGACAGATCTAATGTCAGTGTGCCTTCAATCTCTTTGAAGGTCCTTGCCTCTGTGTATAGTGCAAGGTCAACAATATATGCAAAATTCCTCAAAGAGATGACAAGCATATCGCTTATATAACTGTTGAAGAGATTTGGGGCAAGAACACTTCCCTGTGAGAGGCTGTTATATAGAGTCCTTTGCTCACTTTGTCGTGGAGATAGAGATGCTTCTGTCAGTTACTCATAAATGTCCTCAAAAGGTGGAACAGTCTGGCACACAGAAGGCAAGACCGTTTTAGCAACAGACCGTGCTTCTAAACAATACCATATGCTGGAAAAAGTTCAATGAATGTAGTGCCGGTCTTAAGGTTGTGCTGGAAGCCAACCTCAATGTTCATGGTGAGGGCAAGCACTTGGTTGCAGCAGCTTCGGTATGGCATAAAACTAGCTTGTTCTCAGGGGGTGTATGCCTTGGTAATTAGGCTAATATTCTGGAGGATAAGCCACTCCAGTAGTTTGTAAGTTGTACAAAAAAATGATATTAACCTTTAGCTCCTGGGATCACTGGCTGGTTTCCCTAGTTTCAACAGAACAATAACCATTGCTTCATGCCAGATTCAAGGGATTTGGCCACAATCCATCACTTCTGAGTATAGGCACAGAAGCCACTTTTGAGCCATCACTCTGAGATAGTGGAGGAAATCTGGAGGGATTCCATCTTTCCCTGCAGCCTTCCCTCTTCTTGTTACAGTCAGACCAGCCCTAAGATCCTCAGTAGAGAAACTGTCTAAGAGTCTGGAGGATTCCAAGCAGTTGGCCTTTGACTCCTTCAGTTACCACCTGATGTCCTGTTTGTAATGCTTGTCAAATGGTCCCTTCAAATTTGCAAACAGCTCTGTGGCAATGGCATCCAGCTTGACCTGCAGATTCACAACTTCTGCAGGGTTAATTACTCTGAGTTTCCTCAGAAGTTTGCAGGCTCTGTGGCTTGAATGTGTGAAGTCCAAAGAGTCCACACACTCCATCCATTTCAGGCATCTGGTGATGTACAGGGACCCAAGCAAGGCTGTTGCCAGTGCAGGATCCCCCAACTCTTAGCATTGTTGGAAGTGGTTCTCACACTCTGAGTTTCAACAAGGAGTGTATGTCTCCCTGTATCCATGCAGAATGTTGTTTTTTGTGGCTGTAATGAGAAGAACTACAAACTGGTTATACTCTTTTGGCATTTCAGGGATTTGGTGAATAGTTTTTTCAACCTCAGTTGTGAACCTGGACAAGTCTGCCTTGCCAAAGTTCTACTTCACCACTCATTTTGACTGCATAACCAGGATTTTGATCCCAACATGTCTGATGACTGGCTGATGTTGCCTGTTTGGGAAGCTAGATGGCACATTTCCAGATGTGAGGAGAGCCCTGTTGGCTGAAACAAAGGTGAGGTCCATATTATAGTCCCATCCCCACCTCACAGACCTAAAACTATTTCATTCTTTAGCGTCATACACAAGCTGTACATTATCTTCTGACATCTAGTCTTTCAAGGCTTCCTTGTCATTTTCATTATTGGCCTCATACCCCCATTCCATATGATGACTGTTGAAGTCCACAACATATATAGACAGGTATTCAGGAGAGCTGGAGGGGGTCATTTTCATTATGTGGCTTGTAAACATTAACAATTGTCAATTTACCAAGCTTGATGAATGTCGTGCTGGTGCCTCAGTTTTCAGTGGATGATAGTTTTATATAGTTGGATATATCATTCTTCACATAGATTGCCAGGACATCTTTTGGGTTGTAAGTGTAGGTGGCAAGCTTATTGCCATCTATCATATAGAGGCAAGCTTGTTCTTTACTCTTGACATGGGTTTTCTGAAGTGCTAGGACATCAATTCAATGTGTCTTCAGCATCTTCCCCAGATAGTTGCATTTGGCCCTCGAGAGACCCTCAATATTCAGTTAGCAGATCCATATCCCAGGTCATAATCTTTTGAATGAAGGGTCCTTAAAAGGGCTTTTTTATGTCTATGGTTGTTGCTCCATCAACTGGGAGGCTGTTGGATGTTTGGTCAGTGTTGTAATGACATTAGTTGTGGATTTACCTCTTTTGAATATCCACGTATCAAGGTGGCCACGACCAGGCTATTGCCTTCCAGTTAGTTACTGTATTAATGCCACAAGGTGAATTTAACACGTGTTACATTCCCATGACCAGATTCTCAGTTTTGATGAAGTTTCTTTTCCCCAAGTAATTTCTGGTGGTAACTGGTCAGTTGATAACATACCCAGTTCTGGAGGAAGTTGCCCTACCCACAATGCCTACTAGAAGATGGGGCTGTGATAATGCTGAGATGGTCCTTTTGGGTGTAAAACAGATTGCATAGACCTGTAGGCTGCACTTATTTATGCCAGAGCCAAGGCTGGTGCAGATTGAACCAAAAAATCAAGCTGTAACTAGCTCTTGGAAGGAGAAGACTCCTGCCTTTACTGATCATATTCTTGCCATAGGAGAAGACCAAGCGCAAGGTACTATTACACTTTTTATTTGCTCTCTGGCCCACAGCAGTCCAAGTACAATGAAGATGGGGCTCTTCTTTTGACAATGGGACAGCATCATAAGCCTCTAAATTGCATTGTCAGCATTAGAAGTGCAGCCCAAGTAGCCTCTCTGCCACTTCTCTTCCATTTCTACATTGAAGAGGATACAACATTAGATGCTACTTTGCATCAGAGATACCTTGGCTGATTGAATATCTTGTATTATTTAGTATCATTTATGTTGTGTCAGTGCATCAAGGTCCATGTGAGGGATCAAAGCACAAATGTGCTAGGCATTGTTTAAGCAAGTAAACCAAATATCTTTTCGTACCAGAATGCTCTTATTACCTACTCAGTGTTTTCCCTAATATGGAAGTTATCAGTATAACACTTCTACTCCGTCTGTACCAGAAATCCTGGCCCCAACCCTCACGCACCCCCAACTCAGATTCTGCTATATTGTCCATTTTACTTGACAGAACGTATGTCTTAGACTCCTTAGAAAGTTTTATGTGCAATGTGAATGTCTAAGTTTCATGCTCTCATCTGTCCTTCCTATACAGTTTCATAGGATTTTGGAAAAGTAGGGTTGGAAGGGACCTCACAAGGTTATTTTAGCCTCTTGATACAGTTATTTCAACCTCCTTCAGAAGGCACAATCACCCCTGACTAGACTATTGTAGCCAAATGTATATCTAACCTGCTTTTGAAAACTCCCAAGGATGCAGCTTCCATAGTTTCTCTAGGTAGCCTTTTCCAGTACTTGACATGCCTCATAGCTTGAAAGTTCATCTTAATCTCACATTGAAATTTCCCCTACTACATCTTAGAGGCATTTTGCCTTGTCTTGCCACAGAAGTAAAGTTCATCTCCATCCTCTCTCTAATTGCCTTTCAGGTCATTGAAGATTGTTGTCAAGCCTTACCCTCAATCTTTTCTTCTCCAAGCTAAATAATCATAGTTCCTTCAGCCTTCATAAGTCTTGCCCTGTAGGCCCCTAATAACTTCTGTTGTCCTGCATCACACTCAATTCAAACTGTCCATATTCTTCTTGAAGTGTGGAGCCCAAACCTAGACACAATACTCCAGTTCAGGCCTCATCAGTTCTGAATAGAAAAGGAAAATCAATTCCATTGATTCTGAAGTACCAGTTCGGTATGCTGTTGGCTTTTTTGTGTTAGAAGAGTACACTGTTGACTCATATTCAGCTTATGGCCTACTGTCACCCACAGGTCCTTCTCTGCAGTACTACAGTCTAGTACAAGGGCAGGAAAAATATGGCCTGCCAAGCCATTTGAGAACTCCCACAGTGAGGGAGAGAAGTGGGGCAGGATTGATAGCTGTGGGCACTGCCCAGCCAGAGTGGTGCATGGAACCCAGGGCCCAGGCAGGAATATACAGCTGTGGACCCTGGCCGAGGAGTGGGATGCAGTCATGGGCAGCTCATCCAGGAAGTGGTGGGTGGGCTGGTTCCCCACTATTGCACGCAATCCTGGAGAGAGGATGTGTGTGGGCATATACCCCCTCTTGTATTTGTGTGTGGAACAGGGGCATATACAGGCTGCCTACTGAGGGCTCAGGGCTCCATGCCCTGCTCCTGTCCACATGGGCCCTCCATGGCCCCACAGGTGGGACCCAGCATGGGAGGATGAAGTGGGGTAGGGGGGCTCCATGTCATGCTTTTGCATTTTGAAAAGGTGGTCATCCTAGTTATTCCTGGAGATGGCATATAAGCCTGAGGCTGAGTCAAGCTAGGGAGTCTAGCCCTGCAAATTGCAGGTTGAAAAGCTTCTGGCCAGGAAGACTTCAGGGGGGTGCCAGACTGATCCCAGAACTTCTCTAAGGACTGCCTGCACAATACTGCTGCCTTATGAATTAACAGAATCCCAGATAAGGCGAAGCCTTGCCGCAAGTAGCAGAATATAACTTATGTCTTTGACTAGAGGTTTGTGGATAAAAATAAAGGGTGGAGGAGGTCTCAGCAGGCCTGTGAGTAGCGTTGAGGCCCAGGAGTAAGGTTGAGAGGATCAGAGGCCTTGAAGGAATGCCAGAGGCTGGGGAAGGGCATAGAGAGGGCAAAAGAACCGAGAAGCCTGATGGGCCTGGCAGCAAACCCAGAACCCAGAAACAGGCAGAGCCTGAGGCCAGAGGGTCCAGAGGCCAGAGACAGGAAGAGCTTGGGGCCAGATGGCCTGGAGCTCAGAGATGGGGCCTGATCCTGTTACAGCCTCCAGTCCAACTCTTACTAATTTGTGCAGAAAATTCAGTCCAGAAAATGTGATTTAAGCAAAAAAGTTAGAAGAACTAGGATTATTTAGAAAATGGAAGATTGGGGAGGAGATTTAATAACTGTCTTCAAATACCTGTAGTGTGTTTAAAATGGGATAGTCATATGCTATATTCTGTGAATGCAAGGGACAGAACAAGTGTAGAAGTAATTGGCTTACTTGACTAGAAAAACAGACAAAGACCAGACATGCTGATACTGCTTAATTCAAATCTTCTGAGATAAGGAATTCCTGCATTCCTCGGGTTATCTTGATATCTTGCCCTGTGCATTCCTGCATGCCTTGGGTTATCTTAATATCTTGCCCTATGCATAGATAGTTGTTTAAGTAAACTTTCTAAGTTTCTGTGTAATTTACTATTGTTTTGTTTCTCCAAGGTGTATTTTTTATCTTTTTCTGTCTTTAGTATAAATACGCTTATAAACTTAGAGAGTCTGAGAAATCCTTTGAAACATGCGAGTGGGTGATTCCCCTTGCTGTATGGAATTCTCCCTGTGATCACAGTATAGCCTTAAATAAAGAAAAGCTGGCTTTGTCAATTCTGATTCAACCACAACGTGAAGTTTGATTTCTTCCACAGAAGGAAACACCTTCTATTGCAACAAGTGTAGTTTAGGTTGGTGGTTAGGAAGAACTTCCTCATGACGAAGGGGGGGAAATAGTGAAACAGATTCCCTTGAGAGGTTGTGGAATTCCCCATTTTTGGAAGTGTTTAGCACAGCTTAGATAACAATTGATAAAGCTGTCTTTAGCGGGGGTTTGGAATAGAGGTCCTGAGGTCCCTTCCACCCTATTTTTCTGTGAAAGGGCTGGAAAAGTAATTAGAATTTCATGCTGACTCAGCAGATATAGTGCTGGGGTTTTTTTTTAAGCACAAGGGCAAAAAAACCCACTACCTGCCATAGTCACCCCCATCTAAAATTATGTTTAAAGATGGCACTTCCTGTGCTACTTCCCTGTCCTTTGTTTTCTGCCAAAAGACAAAGAAGCACTCTCACTTACATTGAGAAAAATCTGGAGCAATTCCACTTAAGCCAGGAAATTTGTATCCTATATAAGTTTGATCATAATCAGACCCAGGAGTTGCTGATTACCTGCTGGTCCCGTAGGCCCATTTAATTTGTCAAAGAAGAAAATGGATTTTGAAACAAGACAAGTGAAAGTCTTGAGCAGTGATTTATAAATTTATAGAAGACTGGGTTATGAAGGCTAAACCTCTATTCTATAAACTATTGTCGTTTTTTTCAAGTAGTGTATGTAGATTAATATTGTTTCTTTAAAATTCTATATACCATTCTACATATATCTGGAACCCACAATTTCAACTTCCATGGATTCAGCCTAGGATTTGTTATGCAGAGATAAAGAACACAGATTGTAAATGTAGAAATTTCTTCCTATCTCATATATTAAAAATAAACAAGCCATGAAAAATAAACATAAGAAAGATCTATTTGTAAATTATAGTATAAGAGTCAGATGATAGGTGAGCCAAGGACAGGTTTCAAATTAAATGTCTCTTCCTGCTGATAGGGCATACGGTTAAATGACATGAGTTCAATTTTACAGTGGGGGAAAAAATACCCCAAATTTTTCTGCTTTCTTAGAAATCTAGTTCCTTAGCAACAGAAATACTTATAAATGCAAGCTGTTTTTTTTCTTTTACAAAAGATTTTATTTCAATTAGGAAATATTCAAAACCACTTGACCTTTCTGTTATATGGGATGACCTTGATTTAAATTTCATATGCTGAATTTTCTATTACAAAATACAACTCAGTGGGTGTGTCTACATGTAACACTACGTCACTATAGCAATGTGGTCCCCTGTTATATCTGTGCGTCACTGGCATGGTGCAGTACGGGATATAACTGCACCAAGAGGAGGTATTAAATGGTATCACTTTAATAACAGCACCATAGGGACATGTGTAGATGCTCCTGGTAACACTCCAGCTCTCTGTAGTTTCTCTAGCATTGTCTTATATAGTTGTATAAATACAAATCACTCACCTCAGTTTGAGGGTCTCACATTGGTACAAATTTTCCCTTAAAACAGAAAAACAGCCAGACCTTTTGAATAAACATTAAGTAGAGAGTGTTCTTAAAATACTCATAGGAATTCTTTGAGAACTAAGCAAGCTGCTGAGTTAGAAAATCTTTGTTTGGTCCAGTTAGAAATAAAGTCTGGTATTTGAAAAACAAAAGAATTATCTGTCTATGGCATAAATATAACTGTTCTGGGCTCTGCAATTCATTAGCTCTTTCAGGAAAATCAGTTTCCATTTTTGAAGTTTGTAGTAATCTTCATTCCCCATGCTTTGAGATGGTGCTGGGCAGTCAGGAATTATGTCAATTTGATGTTGAACAACAGACATCGTTTCATTCCAGATTATGCATAAGGAACAAAGAACTAAATACATAAAACAGTGGTTGGGAGTTCTATGTAGTTGGGGTTTACATACTGTGCACTGAATAGTTAAATTAATGGGGTGCTTCATCAAAGTATAACTCTTTACACTGTCGATTCTTTTTAAGTCAAAATTCTTATAGTATGCTGAGG
>NW_017728886.1:115014795-115029267 GCF_001723895.1 Crocodylus porosus
GATGTCTATGAAATAAGTAAAGTTGTTTCGTGTGTAAAGTCTCCTGCACTGGCAATGAATATGCGGTGCATGCAGGTGCATGTGCACCCCCTGAGATTGGAGGTGCACCCCCTGAGACTGGCCACCACCAACAGTGCTGGTGGTGCTGGTGGGCAGTTGCTGCTCACCACCACCCCCCTCACCACCGACACTGTCGGCAGCATCTGCGGGTGGTTGCCAACTGCCAGTTGCCGCTTGCCAGCCCCCCACCACTGACACTGCTGCAACTGCTTGCAGGCGGCCCTTGCTTGGCCAACCCTCACCACCAACATCAGCGCGGCCACCTGCGGGTGGTACCTGCTCGCTGTCACCACACCCCTACCACCACCACCACAACTACCACTGCTACCCACGGGCAGTTGTCATGCCCCCCCTGCCTCGGGAGGCAGGAGATGTTCAGGGTCTCCTGGATTCTTTCACAGTATCAGGCCTTGAACTATGTCAAGCCTTGGTTAGTGTCTCTTTTTTCTGGGAGACAAGTAGGCTTCCGTGGTTACATAGTGTTCTGCTACTTCTGTTGTGGTCTGAGGAACTCTTTCAAGACTGAGATAGAATACAAAATCCATCCTGGTTGCAAAGCAGAACTTTGGGGTGAAGATGTGGCCTAAATACAAAATGGAACAAATCCTTGCTCTCTCAGAGGTCTGAATAAAGACGAACGGATTGGCATTGGGTCTTACTTCCAAAAATGCAAACTGTGATATTTTAGGGACTGTGTTTTGTCAGCTAATGAATTCCTTTGCCTTATGTGAAATATCACTTATGACAGTACCCTTCAGAATAGATCAGAACCTCCAGCTGTAGCAGGAGTAGACTATGTCTGAGAAGCTGAAATGAGGCCATTAAAGGATCTTCAGTACTGAATAAAATTCCCTTATAGGAATTTATATGGTGTTTAAATGGTGTTTAAAACAATGATTAATATTTAATAATAATTTGTTCAGCATCAAACAGGGCACTGAAAGCACTGAAAATTTTCAGTGGGAAAAGCACAAACAGAGAAGGTACATTAAAAACAGTGTGCTCTTTAACTGTAGGGGGAGGTCCATCACCAGAAGTGGAATACGCAACTAAGGGAGCAGTGAGAGGAGGCAGTTTGCCTTCCTTCAGGTATGCTGACCAAATATAAAGCTGATCAGGACAGGTGAGGATTCTAGGAAATGGGGTGGAATTTTATAGTATTCTAATATTATAAAAGGCTAAGTCTGTCTGTCCATAATGCTGTATTCACACTCTGATTGGCTGATGGAAACAGACAATCAGAGTACTCCAAGCCTGGGGGAGCACCACCATGATTCCAAAGTCATGCCAAAGACCAGGCAGAGGGTGGGGGAGCCGCGGCCAACAGCACTCCCTGCAAGCAGTGCCTAATGGCCCATGCTGCTGCTCTCTTGTCTTTTGCAGGGAGCGCTGCTGGCCTCGGCTCCCCTACCCTCTGCCTGGTCCTCAGCACAGCTTCAGAATCATGGTGGCTTCAGAATCATTATAAAATTTAGTGCATAATTCCACATTCCTGTGCTGTCTAAGATTAAAGTCTGTGATCTTAAGAAGAGGATGCATATAGGATATGCTTAGAAAATAAATGAGCCCAGCAGAAAACCAGAGCCGTGGAAAATGTGCACAAGTGAAAGTGATGCAGCTGTGATGGTCCAGAAATTGTGACAGGCAAGGATTTCTTTGGGTGATATTTTTTATTGGACTGACTCCATAGTTGGGTTAGAGTTTGGCAAGCTTTAGAACGCAAGACATTTTTAGATTTGAGGAGAAAAGCAAGCACAGTGGTATGAAATGTGAGGGAAGAGAGAAAATCAGAAAGGCAGCAGACAAACAATTAGCCAAGAAAAAGTATTTGATTACTGGGAAATTAAGACCTATCAAAAGGGAAAGGAGGATCACTATTGCTTTTCATGCTTAGGGAGAATTCAAGAATCAGGGAGGTTATAATGTAATTACGTATAATGAAACCAATGTCAGTATTATCATGCTTAGTCAGATATAAGACAAAGCTGAACATAAGATGACTCTCCTCTCCCTCCCTCCCCCAGTAATTAGATTCAGTATATTGAAAATGTATACATTTGTTATAATTTTCCAGGTATACAATCTGATTATTGGCAGTCTGCCTTGAATTTATCCCCTTCCCACTGCTATAGCAGAGAAAATAAATCTGGGTGACCAGGTGGCACCATTGCCTTTCCCCCCCACCCCCCTCAAATTCTTCCCCGGCCTGCTGTCCCTGAATACATGGCAGTAAAGGGTAAATATGAAAACACTGACTTTGCAGTAAATATACCTGTAGTAATTGACATGCATTTATTTTAGAAACTGCTGCAAGTTTTCACACAGGTACTCCATAAATACACTTTTCTATCTATTTTTATATAGTACAAGCTATATGTGATAGTAGTCCAAAGCCAGAAGGCTCACAATTAATAGTTCACTGGGCTGAGCCCCAGCAGAGTCAAGCCATGGTGACCCCACAGCTCAGCACTGCTCAGTATATGTGTGTACTTCAGATACCTTCCCCGCCCCCAGCATTAAAAGATCCAGGTGCTAATTATCCCCCACTCATGATTGGAACTATGTGTTCTTGTCACAAGTCTAAAACTCTATATACAGATGGGGCACAGGGCAACCTGATCTGGCTCCACCTCATGGAGGGTGGGACTACACTAGTCATATACGACAGACTGAGAGAGGGGGCAACAGAGAGATTCTGGGTGAACTGTTTGGGGCCCTGTTTGATGATGTTTGCCAGACATTTAATGCTGGTGAAGAAACAAGAATCAGTGGAAATGGGGAAAGAAAGACACAGCTCACTGTGGGAGTGAAAGAGTCAAAATGTATTAAATGTAGTAGCTCACCATGACTTGAAAAAGAGGTGGTACTGAGAGGAACTGTGCTCAATGGGCTTTATCCTGTCTATAATTCAGACGGGCTCCACTAACCTTTCCTTGTGGTAGGCTTTCATCAGATTGTTTGCCCTGTATGGGCTGTGTGTTTTAAATCATGTTCAGCATTGCTGCATTTAATCAGCTTCATAGTTGGCTTCCATTACTCAGAATATGCTGCTTTTGATAGCACCTGAATGATTGGCAATGTATTTCAAGAGGTTTTCTTGTACACAAATGTAAGACAAGGGGCTCCCCCTCATGCTGATTGGGAAATAAAAGCTCATCCTATATTTTAGTAAATACAGTAAGTCCTCAGTTCCTAGATCCAGAAAGTTAAACTTTGTCCCGAAGTTCACCTTTCAAAGTTAGGTAGATTTTCCTTGAGCACAAGGATATTGAGGTGAGAGAGGGAGTGTTTTTCCCTGTGAAAAATGTGCTCTTAATGGTGTATATGTGCCTCTGTCCTTTATAGTGTTTTATGTGTGAGTTCATACTGGTTTCTAGTTGTTGTAGAGTAGAGATATCTCAAAGTTGAGCATCCAGAAATTGTGGCAGATAGTATTAGAAGCCTCTGAGCCTATTACTGATCTAGTGAAATTACAAATGTATTTTTTGGGGGGAAGATGAAGGAGAGGCCTAATTAGACTACTATTGTCTACTGTATTTATGCTTTAGGGGAACTACAATCCTTTCATTTTTGTTTATTTGCTTCTGAAGTCAGAAACTAATTTGTTGCTGGTGTGTGCATATGGAGATGAATCAGACATTTTTTCATGTTGATTAATATGTGCTTCCAAAAGATTATACATGCATATAAGAAGAGCAGCCACTTAGAAACGTAATACTTGAAGCTTAGAGGACTTTTAATCCTATAATATAGCTCTGGCTTCTTACAGACATCGATGAGTGCTTTGCATAGAGTATTTCTGAAATGTTTAGAAAGGACTTTTAAGTTACAAGTCTGAGACTCACTAAACTACTTTTTTCTGCATGAAGTTCATATCTGTGAAACGTTTCTTGCTGTTCCAAGTTTACAGTGGATAGGACGTCTCTTACTGCAGTAGCTAAAGCTGCTTGCTGTTTTAGTAAAGCTGTAGAGACTTGTGCTTTCAGCTCTCAATGCCCAAGAGGGCGGCTGTTGTATCTGCATTATGTTACAGAAAAATATACCTAGAGAAGTAGGACATATATAAACGAAATTAATCATGCACTTTTTCTCATTTCACTTCCACTCTGTCAAGTAATCCATTTAAGCAAGGGTAACAGTTTCCTCAAACACTGGCCACTTTTTTGCTTTCTATTGTTCGCTGCCTAGTAGTAAATCCTAAATTCTCACTGTTGGCCTGAGACATGGGCAGACCTGGGATTTTACAAAGCAGGATTACAAATGGTGTTATATGCATCAAGCCATATAACACAACTCATCTTTTCTCCAGGTAAAAATAAACTAAACATTTCATTAATATGCCATGGGCTTAAGGCTATATTCATTTTAAGTTGGAAGAAAAACAAACATAACTTTATTAGAATATATATTTATTTGCTATATCACATGTTATATATTAAAAACACACCAAACTAGGCAAAAATAATCAAAAGTTGTTGTTTCTTTAGTCCTGTGGTCATTAGAATTAAATGTACATCTCTGAGATTCATAACAGAAATTCAAGCCTTCTTGAACATCTTGACAGTGCATTGACTACTTCACTGAAAGTTATTTCCACCCCTGAGTTTTAAGCTAGACTTAAAAACAGTCAGTAGGGTTGTGAAATAGCAGGAGCTGTGAACAGATAGCAGAATTATAGAAGAAAGAATAACTGATTGATAAAACATTAAGAACATTTTAAAAAATAGAGGTTTACAACATCTATGGGGAGTGGGGAAAGCTTAGAAGGAATCAGGTAGATTATAATGAGCCATGAAGTCAGGTGACTCTCTCACTGCTGCCACTGCCAGGCGGATTGTTTTAAACTTTGGTTGGACTGGGAATCAAAGTGGGGTGCAGTTGTACCACTAAAACTTCCATGGAACCATTCTTGGCCTGAGATTAATCCCATTTAGTTCTGACCCTAAATCAAGTTTGAAACCACTGCTGCATGACCTTACAAAGATACAAATGTTGTGATTTACAGAATGGGAAAAGAGAAATTGCCATCTTTTTTAATGGATCATGGAACACTTTTTTTCCTTAGCCTTAAAAAGCGTAGAGATGAGGTTTATAGAATTTAACACCATTGTTCATAGAAAAACTCTTTTTGGACATCCTTAGATGAAGAAGTATTGTGGAACTCATGGCAATTAATGGTAATGAAAAATAACAATGAATTTATACTATATCTTTCACTGCATTTTAAAGATGGTTTTTATTGTTGTTTTGTAAAATACATTACATGTATAGGAAACCTTAGGGCTTGGTACAGTATAATGTCTTTCTTGGCACTCAAATAAAATCACCTGCATACTTTATCGATGCCCTTTCTGGTCATTTGTAATGCCACTATCCTAAACCCTGATAAATGCCAGTATGCTGATAGACCCTCAATAAAACCTTAATACAACTGTCTTGGTTAAAAAGTGGTGTGGCATTGAGAGTAACCGTGTGTGTGTGTGTGTGTGTGTGTGTGTGTATAGTGTGTGTGTGTATGTATTAGTTATAGCCACTTACAGCTGTAAAACATGGGGAGTCATAGGAAGATAATAATTATAAAATGTAGACATATGGAAACAATACAAAAGAATGCAGCTGATGAGGTTAAACACCCAAGATATTGAGCTTGCTACCAATGTCAGCAAGACACTGCTCACTGTTAGACCCCCAACTCCATGCAGTGCCCAATGACTAGGGAGATGATGATACCATTGCTGATGGATCCTGTTACTCATTAGCACACACCAGCACACATTGCTTATAACAGCTTTATTTAAAATGGAGAGCTTCAGGCCAGGTCCCAAAAAAACAACAAACAGGGGACCTGCAGTGAACAATAGTTATTTCCACATTGATACACCTTGGTTCATGCTCATTAACATTTATTGCACCTTCACCCCTCCTTTGGTTCCACTCATATCTCCTCCTATCTCAAGCTCCGCCTCTATTTACTGTTTACTTAATTTGCATGGAATTGCCTATGCATGTCACTTATTTACATGTATTTTGCTATGAGCACATGTCTGAGACCTTCACCCCACTTCTTCAGTCACTGGGCAAACTTTGACCAAAACCTGGAAGGTTCTTCACCAATTACCATTCACCTTTTTTCATTCATCCCAGATTCTGTTATCTGAAAGACATGTTGTCTTTCACATTCCAGTCTGTTTTTTAGTCCCACGTTGTACCATCTTCACATTCCTGAGGCTTTACCTCATTCACAGCATGCAGACTTACACAGACTCACTTGAAAATGTTTGAAACAGTTAAGATGGTTACTTAGCACAAGCACTTATAAGCAAAAATCTGCTTTACCTTCTAACGATACATATTTTATAACACTACTATATTGTTAAGAAAATGCTTGCCTAAGCATTTTGCAATGTTATGTTTAATATATCATTCTGCCTTGTGGTCACCAGCTTTGCTGAAGCCAGAGATTAAAGTCTTGTTTCAGCTTCAAATCTAGTGCTTCCCAAAATCCAAATATTATCACCCTAACACTCACAACCAGAAATAAGATCTCAGGAATATAAACATAGGGAATGACAGTGAGGAAAAGTTAGAGAGTTTTAAATATTTAGAAACAACAATGATTTACAATCAAATACTGAAGAAATTAAAGCAGTGTAAATTGAGCCCGAATGAAATAACTGCATTAAGTAAAACCTCAAGAAACCTTAAAACACAGCTTTATTGTTGTCGGGGCAGACCCAGTTAAAATTACAAGAATGGGCCCCAGGTATTCCCACAACATTAACTCTTGCGTATGCAATCATGTGCCTAGTTCTCTGTAGCAGTGGTTCTGACTCTCTCCTGACATGTCTTGCTGTTTTTAAAAGGATGTCTATTGGGAGGTGGTACTTCTCACCACTGATGGACAACAATCGCTTGAGGAAGTTATCTTCTGGGACTGTGACCTCCCCTACACCCCAGCCTATCCAACCCAAATGTTACAGTAAAGATTCAGGGCTGGGGGGGAGGGCATATTAACTGCTGTCTCTTCTTTTCTTTTACAGGCTTGTGTCTGTCCTAACAATTGTCTTGACAGAATGGAACTGGTGAGGACCACTGGACTTCCTTTTCAATCTCAGATCAGTTTTGTGGTTGTTCTGAGAACAGCTTGTTCTCTGCCCTCTCTCCCAGTTAGTTAAAGTTTATAATAATAACTAATAAAATTAAATTAAAAAAACAAAGGAACAGAAGCCCATCTGGGCTGGTATTCCCAGTCCAAGGAATATTAGTCTGTCTGAGCCGTTTCCCCTTTAAGATAGTTCAGGTGTGTTTCGCCTCACCTTATGTCCCACCCTGTTGGCCTGTATAAACAAGAATGTGATAGACAACCCAGTTCCCAACCAAAGGGAGAGAAAAAAAAAAAAGAAGAAGAAAAAACCCAATACACTGACTTTCGAGGCTCAGTCACTCTTCCTCTGGCTGGCCTTTTCTCAGCAGTGTCACTTTCTCACCATGTATGTCATTTTGCTTCAAGGCACCACTCAGGCCAGTATTTCCCAACCTAATTAAGCTCTTCTGATCTTAATTGCCAGCTTTCTGCTGGCTCTATAATGCTGGGCAAGTCCTGCCCTGGCACTTGGGGCTCAGGATGCTGTTCCCCACTCCCTGACTCCCTGTGCTCTCTCTTCCCCTCTTCCAGTTCTCTGGGGTTGATCTAGCCTCACGGAGCAGCTGATCCAGAACTGCAGCTCCCAGGGGTCTCATTTCTCTTTCCCTGGTAAGTATCTCTCTTTTTTCCTCTTCTCTTCTTTCCTCTTCTTCACAATAGTACAATTGTTCAACCTGTCCTTTGATGTGGATATATATCCTGGACACTGACAAAGGCAAATGGGAAAAGCCTGCAAGTGTTTGAAAAGTGCTAAGGAAAGTATTTGATGCAGTATAAGAAAATAGATTATGGAGGAGAAGACACATTAAAAAAAAAAAAAAAATCTTGTGGACCTTTACAAAAGACCTGATGTTTTGAACAAGATAAGAGGATAGAGAAGGAAATGGGCAGGGCAAGAATCAATGAGAGAAGGCATGTGAGACAGATTTTAGAAGCTGAAGTAGAAGGTACTAAACCTTGAGATAGACCAAGGCAATGTTGGGAAGATAACTTAAAAACTGCCTGGAAGGGATAGGTGAAAAAAATGTGACAAGGTAGAAGGAGACTGCATGAGATAGGTCCCTGAGCCCTGTGAGACCAGAGAGAGAGAGAAATGTAGATAATTTATACTTTTAGTTGACCTTAACAATCACAAGATCTAAAGGCAGGATGGTTAAAGGAAGAAGTAATGTTATTATGTTGGGAACAAGAGTAATCTGGACATTAATCTGGTTCTGATGCTAGAAAGGGATGGTAAAATATTAAAAGTGACACAAAAATCAGAAGTATTCAATAAAAGTTTAAATACTTATGTATCTGGAAAAAACTGAATAATATATCATGTCTTAAAGTAATAATCAAATACTTTCCTTTTCATCAGAGCCCAGTGTAGATATCATACAGAATATCATATCAAATCCATTGGTGTTTTCTAACCAAAGTCATAAAGGGACTGAGATGCCCAGAATGGATCCTGTATGGAATGTAGGTGTCAAATGTTCAAAGCTATGATCCAGAAAACCCTTGCTTAGCTGTCACCTAATACTGGCGCTGACAACCCCAAAGCTGACACAGATTTTAACATTGCTCTCCCCTAGGTACCTAGAGTCCTATGGTTGGTTGCATGTGCCCAGAAGAAAATCAGTCTCAACAGGACTGAACACATCTAAGTTCAATTTAGTCTGAATGGCCTGTCATACCTCTCCCACATCAGACTATGTATAAAATGGCATGGCAACTGCCTTTTCTTTTGAAATGCAACAAAATAAACAAGGCTTCTCCAAACCAGCTCAACATGCTGTGGTCCCAGGCACATGTTTAAACACAGTGCCTTGGAGCAGTAAACCCTTGTGTGATATGCATCAGAGCTTGTTGCTTCACATTAATATCCAAGTGTAGATGTACTCACTGCCATTAGAGTACTAGTATAGCATGTGGTAGAGCGAGACTGAGACCTGTCATAGAATTAAGGAAATTCAAACCAAGATCTTGCACCCTGTATAAGAATGCTTCTAACCATCAGGGAATAAACTGAGTGGGGTGTGGGGGTAGGAAGACTTCCAAACCCTACTGTTGAAGCTGGTCCATCATATGTAACAAATTTAAAAATGTATTGGTGAAAGTGAGAACATCTTAGTCTCTAGCCTACAGTTATGACATTCAACTAAGAGGAAGAGTCTTCAGTAGCAGTCCTAGCTCTGAAGGTTTTTTTTGTATTTTATCTACTTCTGGTTTTATGTAATGTGCATAAACAGGACCTAGATCAGGGAATCTCCCTTTAGACATAGAAAGGAACTGAACTCTCGTCCTTCACATTCTACTCTCTTAGCACTTAGGGTGTCTTTATTTGTGCTCTGGGGGTGGGGAGGGGCACTTTAATTACAGCAGTTCTTGGAATCAACTCTAATTAAAGCACACCCAGTGTCTCATATATTCAGAATCCTGTGCTTCAAAATGGTGGTAGAGGAACTTTAACTAAAGCTCATTCTCACAGGTCTACAAGCACCCTTAGTTTCTAAGCTTCCACTCTGGGTTTTAAAAGAAGAGCAACCTCTTTTGGAGGTCTCTGTACAAAGAGAGGCAACACAAACAAAAGAAAGTCCCTAGAAAGTGTTCTAGGTGGCAAGTGAAACTATGAAGACATGAGGGAGCTAAGACATTATGAAACAATTTAATAAAGTTACATCTACTAGCTAATGCCTTTTAGTTAGATGTGCCTCAAAGCTTAGCATATTATAAAAAAGTCCTTTTTTAGAGATCTCTTCAACTGAATTTTATTCAGCATTATTTGTATTTAATTTCCATTTAATGTAATCTGTAAAGGTGCTTTAGGATTGAGTTATGGACACCATAGATTGAAAATAGATTTTGGTAATAGCATTCAAGTCATGAATATACGTTTTAAAGTACACTTGTCCACAGTAGGTAGTACAAACATGTTTGTTATCACTCAGTCTCTTAAATTGAGATCCCTAGATAGATATTGGATCTACACTGGGGGAAGTTCACTTAGACTTCCAGGAATACATTTGACAATTCCAAGCAATACCTTCAAATTATATGTTTGAGAACATGGATCTGCTGGAGAGCTTGACTGATCACATACATTGCCTCAAGAAGAGGATGTCTCTGCCTCTGAAGCAAAAGCAGTTTCTAGCAAGAATTGAATATAGACAGCTTCTCACTTGACTTCTGATGTTGTGAAGAAATCTTTTCCTAATCCCAGTGAAAACAAACTCAATGACTTGGGCTTGGTTTAGCAGTCATATAATAAACTGATTGGAACGATAGAAAAATTGGTACCAACTCATATATGGAAGTTAGGATAACTGTTTAGTTTGGACATAAATATGATGCAGACTGTTATACACATCAAGCCCTCTGTTACAAAATTTAGGAAGTGTAAAAGAGCCTTAAAAATAATATAAATTTTTCTCCACTTGAGAGAAACTTTTACACTGTCACAGTGATGTGAACTATGACTACGAAAGAAGGCTCAAAGACTTTATTTTGCTTCCATGTTTTAGGAATCTTTGTTTTTAGATTTATATCCTACGGTATCCAAAAGGCTCACTCTATCATACACCCTCTTTGATTTTCTGAAATGACATTCTCTCTCCAGTAACAACTATAAGAGTGTAGCTACACTACAATTACCACATGCTAAATTTAGTTGGTATTAAAGTTGGCACATGCTTGCAGCAGTAGTAGCACAATAAGGGTTAATACTCCCTATAATGTGCACTGCTCTGACCTCACCTTAGGGGGCTGGTAAGCAGGTGCATGGCTAGGAACAAAGATGGCTCTTGGCTCACCTGCTTGGCTTATCTGTGCTCAGGAACATGGTAGGTACTGGAGGGGTCCCATTGGATCTGCTTGTCCTGATTGGGTCCTTGCTGTCTCCCCACCACCCAAATCGGGCCTGCTGTCACTCTGGATCAGACCTGATGTCTCCCTGTGGACCTCTGGATCAGGCTGGTCTCCCCTGGCACCCTCAGATTGGGTTCACCTTTCTTGACACCTCAGATCCCTGATTACCATCCACTTGGCCACTCCCAGTTTACCTGTGGTTGCTGGCACTGTCTCAGGGGAGCAAACAGGGTAGGGGAACACTCTTACTACTGCTGCCACTGCTCTCTGGGCTGGGCTCAGCCCAAAGAGCAGCACTAGTCCAGTGACAGTAACAATGACAGTAACAGTAGCCGAACAGTTGGGTTCCCCTTCTCTGCTTGCTACACAGTGGGGCAGAGGGGGAGGCCCAGTGGCAGGGGGAACAGGAGGAGATTCCTGAGGGGAATGGGACAAGGGGGAGCCTTGGGGACATGGAGCATGCAGGGAAACCTGAGGGACAAGGGAGAAGCCCTGGGGGAGGATGAGAGGAAGGGAGGGGGAGATTCTTACCTTTAGGTGATACTCCAGCTGCCCCTACTGTTACTGAGGGGGAATACAGACAAGCATCCTGGGGTGCTGGAGGGCTGCTCCCAACTGGTTTTGGGCCTGTGGAACAGTCATATATGACTGCAAAATAAGCTTCCAAAAACCAATTTGAGATAATCCTTGATGGAAGAGGATTATTTCTAAAATACGTAGAGGGCCTTTAGCATGTGTTTTCCTGCTGTGGACACTGCTGTTCTAAAGGCCTTTAACAGGTATATCATAGTATCATAATGCTTAGGGTCAGAAGGGGTCTAAATAGACCATCAGGTCCAACCCCCTACCCCAGACAGGAATGGGTGCCAGGGTCATATCAGCCCAGTCAAATATCTGTCCAGTCTCCTCTTGAAGACCCCCAAGGTATGAGTGAGTACCACCTCACTTTGGAGTCCATTCCAGAGCCTGGCAGCCCTAAATGTAAAGTAATGTCTCCTGATGTCCAGCCTGAACCTTCTCTCTAACAATTTGTGGCTGTTATTCCTAGTAACCCTGGGCGGTGCCTGGGGGAACAGAGCATCCCCCAATTGTCACTGGTCCCCCCTGGTGAGCTTGTAAGTGGCCACCAGATCCCAACTCAGCCTTCTCTTGTGGAGGCTGAATAGGTTCAGGCCCTTTAGCCTCTCTTCATAGGGCCTGCCTTGCTGCCCCTTGACCATGCGATTGGCCCTCCTCTGGACCTTATCAATGCTAGCCACATCCCTCTTGAAGTGTGGTGCCCAGGACTGCACACAGTACTCTAACTGTGGCCTGACCAATGCCATATAGAGGGGAAGGATCACTTCCCTGGACCTGCTTGTGATGCATCTGTAGATGCATGACAAGATGCAGTTAGCCTTACTGACCACTTCCTTGCATTGGTGGCTCATGTTCATCCTGGAGTCAACAGTGACTCCAAGTTCCCTTTCTGCTACTGTGTTGACAAGAAGAGTGTTCCCCAGCCTATAGGTGTGTTGCTGGTCCTTTCTCCCTTGATGCAGTACCCTGCACTTGTCTGCACTGAATTCCATCCTATTCTCATCTGCCCACCTATCTAATCTGTCTAGAACTAGCTGTATTATGTCCTTCCCCTCCTGCATGCCCACCTTACCCCACAATTGGGGACAGTGAATTTGGACAGCCACACTCACATCCAGATCACTGATAAAGGTGTGGAACAGTACAGGACCTGGGACCAAGCCTTGGGGGACTTTACTGCCCACATCCCTCCAGGTCAAAAATGACCTGTCCACCACCACTCTCTGGGTGTGATCATCTAGTCAATTTGCCACCCGTCTGACTGTGTAGGCCATGGAGGCTTCTTAGCAGTCCTGTCCCCCGGGTGTGCATTTGGACTGACTCTCTTTGAGCTCAGAGGATTGTTTCCTTAAGGAACAACCACCCATCATGGACTTCCATCACATTGAAGCTCCAAGACCCCAATGCCTCTCCTACGAATCTTCTTAGCTTACAGAAGTTGGCCCTCTTGAAGTAGAGGACCTCTGCCTTGCTGTTTGCTTTCAGCACCCTGAGCTAGATAGTAAATTCCAGCAGGTAAAGATCACTGTTGCCCAGGTTGTCAAGTACACACAGACCCCCTCACCAGGTCATCACCTGTGGCAAGGACCAAATCCAGCAAGGCATTTCCTCTGGTGGGACTATGCAACTCCTGGATTATGTAGAGGAGGGTGTACTATATCCCAGCTAGAAAAGTACATGAGCAGTCAGACCTGACTGACTGCTTCTCCCAGCAGATGTTTGTAGTTTAGGTCACCCATGACAACCACATCCCTTGACTTTACATCCTTTGTGAGTTGACCTGAGAATTCTAGGTCCAGCTCATTACCCTGGTGAGGTGGTCTATAGTAGATGCCCACTGTCAAGTCCCTTTCCCCATGCTCCCCTTGTGTTCTTACCCGCAGCACCTCATTTTGCCCCTCCTATGACCCCATCCTCATCATCAAGGATGTGTATTGCTCTTTGACGTAGAGGACTGCACCCCCCCCACCCTCTGTCTCATCTGTACAGCCTGTAGCCCTCAATGTCCACTGCCCAGCTGTGGGTAGAATCCCACCAGGTTTCCCTGAGCCCCACTAGGTCTAGGTTTTTGCTAGCTAGCAGGAGGGCAAGTTCCATTTGCTTATTCAACATGCTTTAAGCATTTGTGTAGAGCCTTTTGAGGCCTCCTGTAGGTGCACCTGCCACCCCTTTTTTCCTAAGCCTGACCTGGCCCCTGTCACTTACCTGGGTACTACTTGTGCACATCACCTAGCCAGGTGAATTTGGACAGCCACACTCACATCCAGATTACTGATAAAGGTGTGGAACAGTACACACCTGATGGTGAAGTATCCTCATGTTCTTCTGTGTACCCATCCCCTTGGGAACCTAGTTTAAAGATTGTTGAATGAGATCAGCTGGCCAGGAAGAAAAAACATTCTTACTTTTCGGGGAGAGATGACGCCCGTCCCAAATGTAGGTCATGGTCTAAGAACCCAAGGCCCATCTGGTGATACCAGCTCTGAAGCTTCCTGGTAACCTCGCTAACGCATGCCTCATGGTGCTGCCTGTATCTGCTCACTGGAAGGATAGAAGAAAAAAATACCTGTGCCCATGTCTCCTTAAGCTTTCCCCCTAGAGCCTTGTTGTCTCTCATGATACGATTCAGGCTGCCCCTGGCCACATCATTCATTCCCACATGGATGAGGACGACAGGGTATTGATTAGAGGGTACGATGAGGTCCAGGATCATCTCTGTGACATAAGGAATCTGAGCTTCAGGCAGGCAATGAACCTCATGTGCCATGGGGTCAGAGTGACAAATGGGCCCCTCCATTCCTCTAAGGATGGATTTAATAGATTTCATAGATTTCATAGAC
>NW_017728886.1:115034372-115043295 GCF_001723895.1 Crocodylus porosus
TTTTCTGAAGTCAAGGACTTCTGTGTTGCTTACTGACTTGCCAGCTTTACGGCGGATGGTGAAGGTGATCAGCTCATGGTCGCTGTCACCCAGCTTCCCATCGATCACTAGGTTGCCGATTAGGTCGTCCCCCATAGCCAGTACCAGGTTGAGCAGCGCTTTGCCTCTCGTTGGCCCATTTCCAATGATGAGGACCTGGCATCTCTTCCTCTTGGTGTTCCGGTAACTCTTGGTCTGTGCTGTGCCTGCAGTGGCCTTGGTTCCCTTGGTGGCATCCTCTTCTACCTCCTCCTCTATGGCTGCCAGGGCCTTGTACCCATTCCCCAGCTGTAGCTGGGAGCTGATACTGAGGTAGCACAAGTAGCCCTGGCTATGGAGGTGACTGTCTGCCAATACCCCTGTGGTGGGTCTCTCCCTGTGTGGCTCTGTGTAGCTTCAGCAATGGGATGGGTGCTTGCAAGCACCTTTACAATCCTGGTCTCTTACTGACTGACACCAGTGTCTCTTTTCTTCCCTTATAGCCTGTTCCTTTACAGTCCTGGCAGGACTCAGTTGTATGCCTCTCAGGCACTCTGTGGTTTAAATCTGAGTATGCCTTCAGGCATCCCACTATGCTTTCCTCATCACTCCTTTTAGCCATACCCAGTCTGCCAGTTTGACTATAATATATAGGTAAGCTATCACATTAACCAAAACCTCCCTGTTCTGGGTAAACAAAGATTAGGAAAGAAAAAAACCAGCTATCATTTAACAAACATCAGAGCAGACCTCACCCCTGGGTTCTCACCACTCTGACGTCAGAGTGCTCCATCTTCTGCAAGAGCTTTTTGGATGGCCACTCTCTCCAAAGAGCTTGGCTCCCTACAACATACCCCCTGCCTCCAAGGTGTGCTGCTTATCTACCCTGGGGCACCACCTTATCTGAGCAGGTGACTTACTAGCCCACACAGGGTGCCTGTAGATGTGCAGTGAGGCTGTTTTGCTCAACTGTAATCATAGTGCGTCAGAGCAGACTTGAGCAATTGATTCTGCTGGAGCGTGGTAATTAGTGCTTCAGCAGATTTCAGTGTCATGCATATCAGTGTTTCCATGCTGAAAAATGGTGCTGGGGGTGCTTTAACTAAAGCTTATTCAATGAGTTTTAGTTACAGTGCTACTGCCACCATTTTTCAGCATGGAAACACTGATACATGTGATGCTCTGAGTGCTTTAGTGTGGCTCCAAGAGCTGTTTTTATTAAAGCATCCCCCACACACACTAATGGAGCACATCTATAAAATGCCCACAGGTGTTCACCTTTAGGGCCAAGGGGTGGCTGGATTGTTCTCACTGCAGCTTAGGTCAGCTGCTTGCCTGTCTGCACAGCAGGCTAGCCAGCTGTTTTTTCCCCATTCCTAGTGTCAGACCTGAGCTGATTTTCTTTTAGACTAACTTGTATCTATTTTATATTAATTATATCCATTTTATTATTGTTTTATTTAGTTTAGCTTATGACTTAAGCTAAACTCCATTTTATAGCAGCTTAATGCTATTATGAATTAAGTTGCATATACTATATTCCAAACATACACACACACACAGATATACACACAGACATCTAGCAAAATAAGAATTTCTTTGTAATACTTGGAATGTATGGATGAATGAGTGTGGAGTGTCTGAAAAATCATTGTATGTTCTATGTTCGGAAGTAAGATGCCATATGATGAACTATCCTGAGAAAAGGCTGAAGAGGCAGTTGTAACCCAGGCTGTACCAGGCAAGGAATGAAAAATAAGCAGAAGAGACAAGATTGATGACTCTGCCTATAATCCTTCAAGGCCATAGGTTTCATCTGTACTTGGCACAGCCTATACCAGTGATAATGAAGAAATGTGGTAAATAATAGGGCTGTGAGAAGTTTCACTCCCTGATTCAATTTGGCAGAGATTCAGCCCAATTTTGTGGCCAAGTCTCTCAATCTAAATCAAATCAGAGGACCCTTGAATTTCTCCAAATCAAATCAGAACCCTCCAAATCCATTCAGAGAGATTCAGAAAGATTCAGAGATTCAAACATACTCACTAGGGTTGTGTTGAACCTTTGGTCCTTGATTCGATTCAGTGGAGATTTGGCCCAATTCGGTGGCCAAATCTCCAAATCTAAATTGAATCAGGAGATCCTTTAATCTCTCCAAACTGATTCAGAGAGATTCGGAAAAAAATGGAGATTTGGACATAGACACAGCTTCAAATGTTTTTCTATATAGCTCTAGGTACCAGGTGTTTCATGAATGCTGCAATGCTGGGGCACATGAAGTGTCCCACAGGAGTGTGGGGGTTGGTCCCCAGAGTGCTCAGGAGCAGACCCAAAAGTGGACCAGAAGTGCTTCCAAGGTTTGTTGGGGAGTACAGTGGGGCACCCCCCCCGTGCCTCTCCTCCCAGCTTGACAACTGGTTCCTCCTGGGGGGGGGGACCTGAGGTCCCTCTGCAGCCAACTGATGAGCATTGGGGGGCCCACATGCTCCCCAACTGCTTACGGTTTCACTACCAAGCACGGGGGGGGGGGGGTGCTCTGTGCTCCTGTGGAATACTTCATCTGCCCCAGTATCGCAAAGTTCACAAGTCATGCTGGTACCTCAAAGTATGTGGAAAAAACTTTTAAAGCTGTGTCTATGTCCAGATCACTGATTCTCTGAATCAGCATTGGATCTTCAGATTCGGATTCAGACAAATCCAGTCGGGGACAGTGATCTGAATCAATGAATCGAATCACTGTCCCTGATTCAGGCTGAATCCAAATTGAATAGGGCCCACTACACTCACCCCTAGTAAATAAGTGCTCGAAGATTAGCACGTGGGACCATGATGGATGAGCATAATCAGTGGCCAGGATGGAAAAATACTGCAAGTTAGAACAAAGACTTTATGACCCCTATAAAAAGGAGAGAATTAACAGCAAGAAGTTGGGTATGTTCTGCACAACGATGATGGAGCATCAGTGGATGTCTGACAGAGGCTTCCTCCTTGTGCTCAGTTTAGCTGGCCACTAAGTTGACTTGAGCAACTAAAAGACTTGTAACATCTTAGCATTGGCAGAACTGTTTGTGTGTCTGTGGTGAATGTGATGTTATAATGCAGATGTTTTCAACCTTTTCTGCTCAGTGTATCCCCAGCAGCCGGACGAGAACTGGGGGGGTCTCATGGCATCCAGTCAGTAAGTGTGTGTGTGTGTGGGGGGGGGGTCCCTGGAGGCTGAGCAATGGGCAAAACTGGAACTGCCAACAGCAAAACTGGAAGTGCCAGAGGCTTCATGTTACTGCCCTGTTCCTGGAGCCTTCCAAAGTACCCCCAGGGGCAAGTATGCCCCGGTTGACAACCCCTGTTCTAATGTTTTTGTATTTTCAATAAACATGGTATATTGCCTTGTCCCCTGATAAAGTTCCTGCTTGTTTTTAATATACTGTATGCCCAGCACATACAATATTAGTAACAGGAGTCTCTGTTCCCTGTTATTGGGCTCAAATGAACTCTGTTGTGTGCACCCTGATTCCAGAACATGATCCTGCCCTCCAGGTTCAAGTTGATCATGTTGTTCTTTTGCAAATGCTATTAAAAAAAATAGCAAAGCAAACATGATTAATTGCTCATATGTTTCTCAAATCAATGCATGCCTGAGTCCCCAGAGTATTTTGTATGTCAAATTAGAGAGAGAAAAATACTAGTGACAAGACGTCTTACATGAAAATGTTGGAGTCTGTAATACCCTCTTTTATTTTACAGCTCATAAGTATTCCCTGATGGATCAAATGAAAATTCTTTAGAAAGAAGCCTACTTCCCTTAGGAAAAAACCCAATGCAGTTTGCCCAATACAGTTGAATTGGTGACTTAAAATAATAAGCTGTCTCTGTTTTTGTAGTGCTCCCAATTCAATGTAAATAGTTGTGAATGGATTAAAATAAGTTTGACATTAAAAAAAGTTAGAAAATGAAATTTTAATTTGAGAAGTTCAAATTGCTCAACCATGCATGATTGATCCTCAAGGTACCAAATTAAACACAACAAGAAATCTTTTCCATATTGCATGACTCATTCTTTATACAAAGAGAACAGAGAATACATTGTGCTTAGGTAGTCTCCCTCATTAAGGGCTAGAATATAACTGAGTGAAAACACTGTAGTTATAGATAGAGAGTTAAGGTTTATTGTAAATCACTTTCCCCCCCCAAAAAAGTCAATACAATTTAGTGAATAAAATCCCTACTTTGCCACATTGCATATCTTTAGATTTTTCTTTTTTTAAGAAAACTGGTCAATACAAGTGTCTCTAAAGGCTTAGCAGTGTTCAACTGCCAAAGTGGCTTTTTAAAAAATGCTAAACTCCCATTGAAATCTGATTTTAAAATTGTTTCCATCTCATTTATTCCAGTGTATATTAATGGAAGTTTCAGCATTTTGGGAAGTCCCGTTAGATTCCTATCTACAGCTTTAGGTATAGATTGACTTCTGGGTCAGAATTAGTCCCAGAGAGAGAGAGAAATTAAAAGGTGTTGAGAGTCTTGTAGACCTGACTGGCTAGCCTGTTGGTCCTTCAGAACACTAAAGTCACTTCTGTTGTAACTGCGATTCAGTTTATTTATAAGATGTAGGTTTTCAAAGACATCTTAGGTTATTCAGACATACCACTTTAATAAATGTCAATGGGATTTGTTTAGCTAAATACCCTAGTCAGACTTGAAATTCTTACCCTTTATACTTTTTGAGTACGGTAGTTGTTTCCTGCCCTTTGTGAACTCACATTCTAGGGACACTTTTGGACCTTCGGTGATGTTGGGCGTCTCAGGTGGGTTTAATGCTCAAAAGTTCTTTTTTTCAGCTTCAGATTGGTGCAGTTTTTCCTATTTGGGCTTTACAACTGTTTTTGTGTTTTGTGAACTCCAAATTAGATGACTATAAAGTACAATGTATCAGCTATACTGGATGACTTCTTGAAGACTACAGCAAAATCTGGTAGTCCACTTACTGTATGGTTTTAACAGTCTGGGACTGAATTCATAAAGAGACATCAGAGTTCAACTGCCACATTAAGCATCTGAAAGAATTAGGGTTATTTGGTTTGGAGAAGAAAAGACTGAGAGGGGATTTGATAAGTCTTCAAATACCTGAAGAGCAAACATAAAGAGGATAGAAAGAGACTGTATATCTGTATACCATTATATCCAGTGGTGAGGCTGCTCACTTACTTACAAAATCCCATTCTTTCTGATTGCGGGCAGGGACTTGTAGCCAACTCTCTCCCCGCCAGCCCCTCCCCCACATATTCCAGTAAGTGCCTTACCCACGGGGTTATATGGATAGGGTAAGATAAGATGTGGTGTCCCTCTTCTTTGTTTTCCTTCTGTTTGAGAGAGGGTCTGGCTTGCTCTTTCACCTTACCTACAGGAGAGGGTTAATCACTAAGAATCCCAAGCAGACAGACACCTTAGCCCTACCTCTCCTTGGCATTTCCTGTTTAATATAGACAGCTCTCACTTCAGATTGCTTGTTTCTCCTTGGCATCTAACTTTGCCCATGTATTATATAGGAGTTACGTCCCTGGTGGAAGGATTCTACAATCTGCAGTGTGGATTCAGCTCACTGAGATGATTATATTAAACTGCACTTCTCAAAACTGCACAAACCCTCATCATATCTGGCAACAAATCAGATGATATTGATGTATGAAGCCCTACTAGTTTATGGCTTTAGAACTACATAGTAACTTATCATCTCACTACCTGTTCAGAAGTTGGTTTGGATGGTAATGATACTCATATTTCTATTTCTGAGGACTGTAGTGGTACTATTTTTCAGAAAGGGTCCTCAGTTTTGTAATGCACTTCCCAGTTTCAGGCTCAATCTTGTGACCCTCACAGTATGATGCAAGGCTACCTGCTCATATAATTTACATGTTTAGTGAGAAAACTTTTCTTGCCTAACAAGGTGATGATAGACATATATATGTCCACTGGTGACTACTTCATAAAAACTGTAGAATTTAAGTACAATTTAACCAATCAGAATGGGTGATTGAGGTGGTGAGACTCTCTGATCAAGAACAGAAATGGCACACAGGCTATTACTACATGTCATGTTTTTTCTAGGTTTAATCCAGACTATAGCTGGCACGATATATACATGGATGTCTGTAGTGTGAATTAAAATTGGCTCTAGTCTGAATTAAATGATCCTCATTGAATGAGGTTGAAAATTAACGCAGACCAGGGCAGTCTAAATTAGGCAATTTAAACTGTATGAATTAACACACATATAAGGTACACATCTAGGGTTTACTTTTGCTCATGCCCACCACCAAGTGTAGCAAGTTTTGTGGCCCTAATTGTGAGTGGTGGGCAGTGTCCAGCACCCCTTTTCATCTCTCCTGAAGAAGTACAGAAATTCACAAAAACCTCTTTGATGGCCAATGATCACTTATTAACCCTTCATTCAAATTGAAATTTAAATTGAACTGTGTGATGGAAATTAGTTAACATGGTTTAAAAAACAGTGATTGTATCCACAAACAACCACAGTGTCCAAGGTATAAATGAGCAGTGAGATCTAGGGCATCAGCAAGTCCACTTGTGAAAATGAATGGGCTATTAATATTATTTTAATGGGAGGGATTTGTTCTTGTTATTCTTACAGGTTTAGTTCTGGAAAAAAGTCTCAGCCTGACCTCTCTTGGTCATCAGTCTGATCTGGAAGGCAAATGTGAGAGATCTGTTAACTAAATGTACTGTCTTTGGCAATTGCCTAAGGGTTGGCTATTTCATTTTTGTTACATCTGATTTTTAATAAATTTTGTTACATCTGCAGATATCATTAAATGGAATAGCTAGCATAAAAATGTTTGCTCATGCTTATGAAAAGCTTCTGAGAACAAACAATAATCTGTCTACCATGCCTGTCATATAAATTCACAAGTATTCTTCTTGGTTTTCCACCAAAATGAACGAGGGATTATTTAATTGAAGAGAATGTACCTCACGTTATAAACTAAGCCATTGCCTTTGGATTTTCTACTATTCCACAATGCAAACAATTTCTATGTTAATCAAGTAGTATTTTTTACAACAATATTAAAAAAGAAAGATTCAACCTATCGTGCTTTCACAATTTACTTTAGTGTTTGTTTTCCCTAATCATGGATGCAGAAAGTATTCATGAAAGTCACCTCTGATGTATGAAAAAGATGATGTATGAGACCCATATCATGGCATATATATAAGGAGTTTTGAGTGTCCTTAGAGTACTAAATGAAATAAATTCTTTATCATGCTAACAATATGTTCAGTCATAAAAGTAATACATTTCAAATGCAATAAATAGGTGGGAAAAGTTCTATTTGCCACTTGCTTGGGGTAACTAATTTTAACTAATAAGATATTACTTTTGCCATTATAGAACATCATGGTGAAAATGGAAAATAAGTAAATGTTTATGATAATGTTATAGAGTTTTTTTTAAAGTAATGGCAATCATTATTTCTCAATGAATGTATTGTCCTATATGCACCTTCAGGATATACCTTTTTTTCCTCTTCTCAAGATGACAATAAACATTTTCTTAATATTTGGGTTAGGTCAATCAATCCCTGAAAGAATATTCATTTAGGCTATAATCCAGCAAAATACTTGAATTCAACAGGGATGAGTGTACTATTAGGATATATTTGTGTATGCTTTGTTGGATATAAACAATAAGTAATCACTTACAGTGACTACAGTGATTAGATTTGGGATATATCCTTTTTGTGTCTGTTGTCTCAAGGTAAAACCATACTTCATCAGTCTTCATGTGCACAGCTTCCCATCAGCTGGGAAGCAACGAATCACTGAGAAAATAATGCTTGCCTCTTGATGTAAATCACGCCTGTTTTAATCATGGCAGTACTTCAAATGAGCTTAGGGCTCATTTCCTATGTTTTTATTTGTATACAAAAACCATAGAACAGCCTTTTTTTTTTCTTAAAACGTAGAAGTTTCTCCTGTATGTAGCACTGAGCATACTGCACATCTTCATTCTCACCATTCTTTGCTTCATGCTGGCATGCTAAGTGCAAACCCATCGTGCTGGAGTTTTTAAATTAGATGCTCCTTATGCACTCCATGTTTTCATCTGTTAACAATTCTACTAAAAAAAAGTGTAACCCTTGCTAATATTCTAATATGGTGAGGGGAGGAGTAAAACAACAAACATACAAACAAAAAAACCCCACAGTTTGCTCTTCTGATCTTTTCCCTATAATCTTTATAGGGATATTATACCATGTTTTACCACCTTATTCCTCAGTGAATCTTATTGCTGTCTGAGCATAAATTTCAGGATTACATGATTTTGTTTTCTACAGACAAATCATTCCATTTATTTTCAATCTTTCTATCCTTTATTTCAGTCCTAACAAACTGGACTATATTATTGGTTTTAAGGGTTAACAGTCAGGTGACTGACTCGCCTGACCAATAATTAACCTTCCTTGCAGAACTCAGATTGTTTTTTATGGGCACCTTGTTCAGATGACTCTGGACATAAAAAACCAGCAGCAAATACATTATTTAAATTTGTTCTGTTATTTAGTAGTTTTGCCTTTCCAGCTGATATGAATTGCAGAGTAAGGGATATTTTGGCTTATCATAAAATCACAGAAAATAGGGGAGGAAGGGATCTTAAAAGCTTATCTATTTCATCTCCCTCAATTACAAATGCCTTATGCTACTTAAACTCAACTGATTCTTATATTTAACTTGCACTGATGTTAATAGGAATATAAATATCCCATAAATGAATTTCATATGAGTTGCACTAATAGGTAAGATTTGTAATAAGATTGCCTATTAACTAACATAAATATAGAATCATAGAAGTAGGGTCGGAAGGGACCTTGTAGATCTTCAAGTCCGA
>NW_017728886.1:115044310-115058361 GCF_001723895.1 Crocodylus porosus
TAGTTTTTTAATGAGGATGGGGTGGGAGACGGTGTCAAAGGCCTTGCTGAAGTCTAGAAAGTCTACGTCCACGGCGACACCTGCATCCATTGCCTTTGTGACCTGATCATAAAAGGTTATCTATTAGTTATAGATATAACCAGGTCCAGACTCAGGAGAAAACACTTACATTACTGATACTTATAGATATAGGGCCAGATTCTGTTCTACCTACTAGGTCCATAAGTGGACTTACGTACCTAAATATGATCCTGTTCTACCCTGCTCAAGGCCCTGAAAGACAGTTCATGAAAAACACTCTTCCATGTAATTTTTTGTAAGTCAGTCTTAGGGCAAGATGCAAATGTGATACAAAAGCAAATGCATTAGTGCAGGGGTCAGCAACCTACAGCCCTCAGTGACAGAGGGGATCGAATCAATGGCAGAGAATTTATATATCTGTAATTTATATCTATAATATAAATTTTACTAGGGTTGTTGGACACAGGATATTTTGTTCTTTTTGGTTCCTTAGTATTCAGATAAACCATGTTGCCTAGATTTCCCACTCTAGTACTTCTGGTCTGGACTAAGTAGCCTCAGAACAGACTGTGCTAAGCTGATTCATATTCTCAGACAGTAAATTACACCCGTCTGACCTATATTAGGTAGCTGTGACCATTTCTCCCTGGGTACACCCATACTGATTTCCTGACTCCATGGTGGTTCCAAATTTATCATGAGAAAGAAGGCCAACCCACATACAAACACTGCTTGCCAAAAAATGTTGAGTAATTGATTTATGGTATGTACCCTAGACCACACACAAGATCTCAGTCTGAAGCAGGCTCGGGATGTACCTTTCACGGTTGTTGAGTTCACCAAAAGACATGGTGTGACTCCATGGTCTGACTCCAGTCTGCAGTGTGTACAGAGAAGGTGTGGGCAAGGCTTGCTTCTTGTTGGTTGTCACTACAGAGGCAGTATAGACATGGTGTTTGAGGTGTTCTATCAGGACTAGAAAGCTATCCAGGATGTGCATTTATACACAAAGTCCTATCAGCTATCTGTGTCACCTCTTGGTTGCTGCTATCATTGCCTGCAGATTCTAAAGAGAAGCTTTATCAAGCCACAGATTTTTATTTATATGGAATATAGGCCAGATTGTATTCTACCTATTAGGTGTCCTAGGTAGACTTAAGTGCCTAAGTGCAATTCTATTCCACCCTATTCAAGTGCTAAAAATCCATTAATGTAAGGCTCATCCAATAATGTAGAGGGCCAGGCCATCCACTTGTTTCCTAGCCACTGTCATCGGCTGCTGATTTCCACTCTTCCCTTCCTGCCACCCCTGTGAGCCACTGGTTCCTTTTGCAACACCCCACTCTACAGTATACAAGCAGTTTGCTGCCACCTTTGCTCTGCCTCCATCTCCACTGCACACTACACACTCATCCCCAGTGGCATTGGGAGTTCCAAATTTAATGATAACAGTGATGATTATAAGAAGCACGTACCACAGCAGGGGGAGAGTGAACAGACAGGATTATGGAAGAGATCAGCATCATGGTGTAGGGCAAAGAAAGGGAACATATGGGGACAAATTCTGTGCCATTGATTTGATCCCCTGTGTCACTGAGAGCTGTAGGTTGCTGATCCCTGCACTAATGCTTTTGCTTTTGTATCATATTTGCATCTCGCCCTAAGACTGACTTACAAAAAATTACATGGAGGAGGAGGAGGACCCTTTGTGTTTTTCATGAACTGTCTTTCAGGGCCGTGAGCAGGGTAGAACAGGATCATATTTAGGTATGTAAGTCCACTTATGCACCTAGTAGGTAGAACAGAATCTGGCCCTATATCTATAAGTATCAGTAATGTATGTTTTCTCCTGAGTCTGGACCTGATTATTTAGGCTGTAAACCCTTCATTGCAAAGGCTGCCTTTTTTCAAGTGTTTATAGAATGCTTAGCAGAAAGGGACCCTGAGGTACTATTATAAAACAAAGAGTAAATAATATTAAGCACACACCCATGGATATAAATGATATGAATAAGTAAGCATTTTTGCCAGCTACCACAAAGCCCTAGGTCAAATACCACAACCATATCCTGATCTGGTTATCTAACATATGTCAAATGCCTGCATGTGGTATTTCCTGGCAAAGGTTGATTCTTTTTCTTTTTTTAAAGGTGACCACCACTACTTTTATTATCAGAAAAGGATGACATAAAAATGAGGAAACTTACTGTAGCTATACTGTATATTAATATGGTAATAATATTTTTTTACAATATTATCATAAAGCCTCCAAAGATGGTAAGGTTATTCAGCAGGTACATTATGCAGTTTTAAATCCTAGTGGTACCCATCCCAATCCAAGTACTTCTGACAAAATGCATTAGTAGTAAATCATCTTTATGGAATTTCTGTCATGAACACATGATGCTCCACATGCTGGCAGCTTTCCCTTGAAACATAAAGACGAACAAGTTCACAAGGTTTGCATTATCCCTAAAATGTGAGTCATATAGGGCTTATTTGCTGATGTGCAGCATGTAGTTAATCACTTCTGTACTGGTTAGGTAGTGTCAATGCAAACATGTAGAACTACTGCAGTCATCTTTAACACAGGGTATTTATAGAGATAATGTATCTGACCAGTCAAGGAGATGTAACTGTTTATCATTAAAATGAAAACAAAAAAATCTTCACAGTAAAGTTTGCTTTTTTTAAAAGAATTCTCTGGCCTCTAGGTGACACTGTGTACTAAATACTATACTCAGTCACTGAGCCAGAAACACAATTCCATCATTTTTTCTCCATGTAATTAAGAGCAGTTGCTCTCTAGTCACATGTATAAGGATGGAATAAACATCAACAATCCTGGCTGAAGTAAATGGAAGGACTTTAATGTTGGTGAAACAATAAAAGGTCCTCAAGGTAAAAGCAAAGTCTGCTATGAGACATAGTGAATCGTTGTAACTGAAGTGCTGAAGTGTAACCTTCAACAACAAACCTGAGAGCACAGTATTTCAAGCTTTGGATGACATTTCTCTACAATGCCTGGGACTGAAACTAGAGCTAAGGGTCTCCTAGCATTGCCCTTTAATTTTATGTTTACAACCTATAACTCAGTTATAAAAATTAATTCTGAACCAACCCCTAGCATTCAAGATCAACGCTTGTGCAAATATTTAAACTATATGTGAAAAACAAATCAGATTGGCCAGTTCTTTAGATCTACTGTAGATATATTTAGATACCAGTTGCGAAAAGAATATTGAACTTTTTAAATTTTGCAAGTGTCTGTGAATCAGAAATCATTAAAAAGTATATGGAATGTATTAATTTGCTTTACCAGAAATACTACAATGTTTAACTGCTGTATTACAGCCCATAAAAGAGGCAAGGAGTGATGGATTTCAGGGAGCAACATTTGTCACCACCGTTGCTAGTTAACTTCTTAGGACCAAATCTTCTTGTGATGATTGCTTGAACATCTAATATTGGTGACAGCACTCAACTTCTTTACTAGAAAAGAATTTGTGCTCATGGCTGATATTTTATTAGTAGAGGAGAAGAATAGCAAAAAGGAAAGAGAACTTGGGGAAAAAGACTAGAGAAAGATTGCTAAATTAATATGTAATAATGGTTTCTATAAAGCAGAGGTAGAAAACATGAATCCATAGAAAGGAAAATAAATCCTTCAAATATCCTTCAATTATTTTTTTTAAAGATTCAGTTTTAGTAAATTATTATAAAGTTACCAAATAGCTAAGGCTATCATTAATCAGGACTCTCAGACAATTACACAGTTGGTTTATTGATCACAGATATCTGATTTTCTGTGTATTGGGGGGAAATGGTATTTTGATAATTAATTTGGATCCAGAGGTACATGTCATATCTAGCCTTTTTCTCTATAATAGAGCAAACTAAATAAACTTATGAAAAAAATCCTTGTAAAATTGGGAAGGTCATGGTCTTACATTACAATGTAGAAGTTCAGTATCCAAATGTAAGCAGATAAGCATTAATTCCGTTGAAGATCTTCATTTCCACCAGTTAAGTGGCAGATAATATTTTAGGATAGTATCTATCATTATGTGCATGTGTTGAATTTTTAAATGTTATTTAACTGAGTTCCTTAAGAGCTCAACCCTGATATTTTTTTCCCTTTGAAAATATTGGTTAACTGTTTTAAGATAACATATGCTAAAACTATATGGACTGCAGTTCAAGACAGCTTATATACATTAGTTCCATAGCTATCTTCAGAGGAAAATATGGCAGAGTGCATAATCAGCTCTGACTTGGTGGCTGATGAGTCAGAGAGTGATTCTGACCCCAATGTGACTGAATCACTGAACTTCATTTTTTTAACTCTGTCTTTAACAATGGGTGGGAGAAATAAGAGATATTCAGACATCTAGGGAGTATTATGAAGACCTGTTAACATGCATTGCTGAAAACAGGTCTAGGAACACTTGGAAGATGTGAAAATGTGAACATATGCATATCATCAGGTTCAGATCACATAGATCTTACGGTGCTGAAGGAACTATATAATGAAAATGCCAAACCAACATCCAGTGTATTTGAAAATTCATAGAGAGGTGGGAACATACCATAGAATTTTAAAGAGCAAAAATACAAGATGAGGATTTTCAAGCAAGAAGAAAGACTCTGACAATTATTGCCTAGTTAGTTCATTTTCAGTTCCTCATAAACAATGGAATAAATATTAAGAAAAATATATAAACATCTGCAGGATACTGGAATCTGGAGGAGACGTTAAAACAGAATTATAAACAATTAATTGTGACTGATGTTTTTTGGACAGAACAAAATAAAAATTGGCTAAAGGAGGAAATACACTAGGTGCATTCTATTTGGATTATTAAAAAAGACTTTGGTAATATGTTGTGAATCCATAGGCTAGGGACAGAAGTTACATATCAACTTGTTTAAGTGATCAGAAATTGGTTTAAATCTATGATAGAACAGAAGTTCAATGCACATAAACCAGTTTCAAAATGGCTGAAACTGATTTAAGATAAACTTGGTTGAAAGTTGTATCAGACTTAACTAATTTAAGTCAAACTGGTTTATAGAACTTCTTTCCCAGACACCCTCCTGGTTTAAGTTAAATCACAGCCCCTCAGCATCCCAGGATGCTTTGGAGCCCTGAGCTAGGCTATGCTGTCTGTTCAAGCAGAGCAGGATTGGCCTCTCCCCTCCCCTCTCTAGCCAGAGCAGTGAGGTCTGACTGACAAGGGAGTGGGGGTAGGAAATCTGGCTGGGGGCACAGCTCAGTCTGCCTGGCAGGAGTGGGGAAGCCCCTGTCAGACTTCCCCCCCCCCCAAAGTGGAGGGGGCAGGAACAGGGGCATGGGCCAGCAGGCTTAGGTGAAAAGGAGGGAGGTGGTTTAAACCCCTTTCGTAGCCCATGAAACCCCAGCCTGGGTCTGTACTGGGGGGGAGGGGGAGGGCGCTGCAGAGAGCAGGAAGTATAGTCACGCCAATCCAAGGCAGGCAGGGTGAGGTGGACAAGGGGGGGTTAATCCCTTCTGCCTCCGCTCTCCCACCATCACAGCACCCCAGCCAGGGTGTGCTCAGCTTTTCCTCCTGCTGGCCACTCAAGTGGTGGGGGGCATGGCCAGGTGCTGAGGTCTCACAGCACTTCAGACAAAGTGGGGGATAGTGGGGGATTAAACCCCTTTGCCTCCCCTCCCCCACTGGCATGAGACTCTAGCTGGGGTCTGCCCGGCTTTCCCCCCATACTGGCCACTCTAGCACCACAGGTGGAGTGGGGGAGTGAGAGAGGGTTAAAAAGAACAAAAACTCTGTATCCCCTCTCCCACCAGTGCCCAGGCTGGCACCTAGCCATGCCCCCCACCTCTGGAGTGGTGAGCAGGGGGGGAAAGCTGGGCAAACCCCAGCTGGAGTCCCATGCCAATGGGAGAGGAGAGGCAGAGAAGTTTAATTCCCCCTCCCTCCCCCAGGCACTGCTAGACCTGGAGACCTGGCCATGCCCCCACTCCTCAAGTGGCTAGCAGTGGGAAAAAGCCGGGCAGACTCAGGCTGGGTTCCTGTGCTGGTAAGAGAAGGAAGGCAGGGGGGTTTAATCTCCAGCTTTCTCCTCCTTTCATCTGAGGCACTGTCTGGGCTGGCATGTGGCCACAGCCCATGCTGCCTGAGGACAAGCCTGGCAAGGACTGGTTCCCCCTCCCCCCTCCAGGCAGACCCCAGATGGGGACTGAAAAGGCCAGGGTGGGGGTTTAAACCCTTCCCCAATCATACTGAACAGACTGCCAGGGCCTGTCCCCCCTCCCCTCTCATCTCAGCTTCCCTCTTGCCTTCTGGCCACTGCTGAAGGGAAGGAAAGGGTCACTCTAGCTCCCCCCAGCTTGTAGCCTGAGCCACTGTAGGCATGAGCCTGCATTTCTTGAATCAAAAGTGAAGGTCTATTCACTTGCTTCTTGGTTCAATGTATGCAGGTTAGACCAACCTGGAAAGATTTAATCCATTCAGGCTCGGACTTTTTGAATGTCTGTACTTAGTAATAACAACAATATTGATTCATATCAGTTATGATATACTGGTAATTATGGGCATCTGTGTGCAATGTTTTTTACTTAGTCATTATGAATTTCCTGTCATTTGAGTACTGTAAGCAAAGGTTGTTTAAGACCACATGTGGAGTTTAAAGAGGTGTCTCATATGGATTGTAAGGATGTATGTCAGTAAGCTTTATTTAATATCTCTTCAATGTTTGGGAAGAGAAATAAAATTGATCTTCAATGGAATTCATGGATGATACTAAATTGAAAGCTATTGCTAATACTACTAAGGGAAAGACATAATAAAAAAATAGACTTAGGGGCTGTGTCCAGATGAGCACAGCCTTGTCGTATGTGGTACCATAGAGATGTCTGCAGTGCCACATACATACATTCAGGTGTTCTCTGTGCTTCAAGGCAACGGCGTGGGGGATGGGGTATGACTCCTGGATATCCAAGGGTCCAAAAAAACATGCAAAAAATAAAGAAAAAAAACCCCAGAGTGGTGCATGTAGGAACAGTGTGTGCTGCTGAAAACCAGAGCTTGGCTGGCTGATGCCATGCTCCGAGTGGTGGGATCACCACTGCTGCAGCTCCAGGAGGCTCCCAGGGCCCCAGGTAAGGCTGCTGGAGCCAGTTCAGTGCTGTACCTAGCCTCCCCTACCCCACCAAGGGAACACCTGTGAGACAGAGGATGCATGACACAGACATTCCCTGGGGGCAGTTAGCAGCATCACACAGTTTCCCACTGCTACTTGACCCTGGAGTACCAAACTGTCCATGCTCATGTAGACAGAAACAGGGAGATTAGAAACTTTGTCAGAGCATAACCAAATGAGATTCATCTTTGGCAAATGTAGACTGATATATCTGTAGAAAAAGTATACAATGGCAATAGAAGGAAGAAAATGAGGGAACAGTGATGCTGAATGAAATTTGTGGTTTATAAGGAGCAGTAAATTAGTTATGATTTTGCAATGAAGTGATAGCAAAATATGCCACTGCAGCTTGGGAAACTATATGTCATGACATGGGAAAATAACATTATATTTATTGCTCTGTACTGCATTTCAAGAGATATTATTAATATGGACTAACTTAAGCAGGGTTGTTTCTAAAAAAATTGATTTTTTCAGCCTGATTTTGCTCTTTTACTTCCACAGGGTTATGTTAGGTATTTGGCTACTGCCCTGCTGATCTTTATTATAATCTTCTGAGCATAGGAAAATTGTCAAACTTGAGAACAACACTATCACACCTGTTTTTTTCCTTTCCTGGTCTGTATTAAGATTATCTGCTACTGCTTCACAGTTACTGTTGCAGTTCTTCGGCTATTTTACTAGCAATGGGGTTAGGGCTACCAGATTGTCATAAATTCATATTTATTAAAGGCTTCAACCTATAATAACTGTACAGACTCTCCTGCATTGACCTTTGTTGTTGACTTCCTGTTTGCACAGGGACTTCACCTGGGATATTCCACTCTAGCCCCATATGAAACATAAGCAATTACTTGAGTTGACATCTATAGGCCATGGATGCATCATAGCTTGAGAGCATAAGGGCTCTGCACAGTGTAGAAGAGAAATATGTTACTGGAGAGCAGCACTGGCTTTTATATGCCTTCTTGGCTGCTGCTGTAGTTAAGTTTAAATTCAGTTCATTGTAATACCATTGGGCCTGACTTTGCATAAGGGTTAGGATTCAAAAGAAGTCATCAGTATGTGCACACGTGACAGAGAAAGAGAAGCTATCCAATGTGGCAGAGAAAATGGTTACTTTTGCACCTGATTCTATATCTGTAATGATTTAACATGCTTTAGAGGGTATTTCTGTTTCTTGGTGTCTGCTTTTTCAGTGGAAGTCATAAGTTTATAAAAGGATATATTTTTTATGCTGAGTTTGCTCACTCCTCATTTTATTTGGTTGTTAGCAATAAAATCTAACAATTGTAAGGAAAATCTCTTCCCTTTCAAATTCCCAACCCCACAAATTTTAAGTTGTTTTCTACATAAAGTCACAGAAGGATAACAAAATTACATTTTATACAGGAATACAGTGAAGCAGCCAGTTTTGCTTATGTTGGCTCCTGTGAGGCCAAATATGTGTTTGAGACCATTCTTATAGCCAGTATTTCAAAATCTAGAAATATTTGCAGTGTGTATGTGTTTGAGAACCTGCCCTTCTTCATAGCTTGATTCTATATCAAACTGAGACAAGTTAGAAGGTATTTAATTGTCATGTGAAAAACTCCCTGGGATAGTTAACTGAATCACTCTCTGTCATCTTGTTTTGAATAAGAGAGTTGATATTCGTTTCTTTTCCCACCTTCTTGCCAGGGGCAGAAGTTACACATGAACTACTTTAAGTAATCAGAAACTTGTTTAAAAAAATCTGTAACAGACAGAACAGAAGCTCAGTGCACATAAACCAGTTTCAAAATTGCTGAAACTGGTTTAAGATAAACCTGGCTGAATGTAGTATCAGATTTAACTGATTTAGGTCAAACCAGTTTATGAAACTTCTGTCCCAGACCCCTTCCTGGTTCAAATTAAATCACAGTCCCCCAGCATTCTATCCAGCCCCATGCTGTGCTGTGCTGTGCTTCCCTTTCCCTGAGTACAGACCTGCCCTACCCTCCTTAAAAAAAAAATAAATAAAATTATAGTAATTACTGCTGGCTGTGACTGTGAACTACAAATCCCAGAGGCACCTGGGACCAAGAAGAGGAAGTGATGAGCAACCCTGCAGTCCTGCTGCTGTATTTTGGACTGCAAGTCCCAGAGACCTTGGGGGCAGCAGGAAGAGGAAATAAACACACAGCCCATACTGGCTATATGCCAGACAGCCATGGCTTCTGGCCTGAACCACTGCAGGCATATGGCTGCATTTCCTGAATTGCAAGTAAATATCTTTGCAGTTGTTTCTTGGTTTAATCTCTGCAGTTTAGACTAACCTGCAAAGACTGAATTGATTCAACCTCAGGCTTTTGGTCTGTCTGTACTTAGCCCTTGCCTTTGGTATTTGTTTTCTGTTTTGAATTCCTCATATCAAGGGCTATTTGTTACTGAATGTTTGCTAGACTTAGTAGAAGAATGGGGAAAACTGTTACAAAAGAATTAGTGAAAAAAATCTCTATTTTTTTCAGCAACTCCACTGTTGCTATAGAATATGTCAAAATGGGGTGCCATTCTCCAGTAATATATGTAAACTATTTTATAGTGACCTTCACTAAAAACTTACTGTATCTCTTTCTAGCTTATTCCTGATTTTAATTCTTTTTCTCATTGTGCTTCTGCCTGTGTTCTGTTCTATTCTTTCTTTTCTTTTTTAGCTGCTTAGTCAGCAAAAATCTAAGTGAACTGTTTTTAATCTATATTATGTTCCAGGAAGACTTGCTTTACAGACCAAAACTCTCTACTTTTTACTTCAGTTACTGGTTTGCAATTGAGAAGAAAAAAAATATTTTTTTTTCTTTGTCATCTCTCTTGCAGCCAAATATTCATAGTGTAATAATAACCAGTGCCTGGGATATATTATATAACAATGCTGTACATCCTGCCTATTTAGTCATGTGCAGTGTTCCAGTATCACAGTCTGTGTATAGATTGGCTCACCAAGCAATCTGCCTGCTGTTTATTCACAAGTTGGATAAAAGCATATGTGGTCTGAATTAATGTTTTGTATAATTGTCTAAGTTTTTAACCGAGCCAATTTTTTTTCCTTCTTCCTGAGAAATTATGTTGACTCCGATGTGACTCATCATCAGTGTTAAAATCATTGCCTGAACTTCACAAACTAATACAACTTAAGCTAACTGGGTAATGATAACTGAAACAGGTTGTCATCTTCTCTGTGGGTCAATCACTAGAGGGATATGAGGTGCAAGTTTTGCCACTTTCATATTTATGTACTGATACCACATGAGTACTGAAACTCTTAGGTTCTAATCCACATTTCAAGGCAGATAGTCTCTAATGGGCCCAGGTCATTGTGTCCCTGGTCCTCACAAACCAGACCCCTACTGCTCTTCTCCCAGAACTCATCTCCATTCTTCCTGTTCTTCCCATGTTCTAATCTCTACATTCAACCTCTGCTTAGGTCCACATCCCAGCTCATCTATCATCACCCATATTATTAATACTAGTTTCTAGCCTCTTGTTTTAGAGTATGGCTGCACCATATATCTGCAGCTTCTTGGGTGCACCCACATTGGAAGTCCTTATACAGTCACAGAACTGTAATATGATTGGAATAAAAAAATCTTTGGGGGATAGCTCACACAACTGGAGCACTGTCATGGGTGGGTACAAACTGTTCAGGAAGGGCAGGCAGGGGAGAAAAGGAGGAGGAATTATACTTTATATAAAAGAGCTATACGATTGTCCAGAGCTCCATTAGGAAACTGGAGACAGGCCTGTTGAAAGTCTCTGGGTTAAGGTTAGAGGGGAGAGCAACAAGGGTGGTGTTGTAGTGGGGGTCTGCTTTAGACCACCAGACCAGAAGGGAGTAGTGGATAAGTTTTTTTTTTTGAAAAGCAAAGAGAAGTTTCCCCATCACAAGCCCTGGTTCTCATGGGGGACTTCAATCACTCTGACACCTGCTGAGGGCAATATAGCAGTGTGCAGACAATCCAGGAAGTTTGTGGAGAGTGTTGGGGACAACTTCCTGGTGCAAGTACTGGAGCAGCCAAATAAGATTCATCCTCTTTTTGAGCTACTGATCACAAACAGGGATGAATTGTTAGGGAATGTAGTAGTGATAGCAACTTGGGCAGCAGTGACCACGAGATGATTGAGTTTAGGATCCTGAGGAAAGGAAAGATGGAGACCAACGGAGTAAGGACCCTACACTTCAGAAAAGTAAATTTTGACTCACTCAGGGAACTCATGGGCAGAATCCCCTGTGAAGCCAGACTAAGGGGGAGAGGAGTCCAGGAGGCTGGCTGTATTTTAAAGAAATCTTACTGAGAGTACAGGACCAAATCATTCTGATGTGCAAGAAGACTAGCAAATATGGCAGAAGACCACCTTGGCTTAACAGGAAACTCTTCAGTAAACTAAATCACAAAAAGAAAGCTTATAAGAAGTGGAAACTTGGACAATTAGCTAGGAAGGAGTATAAGAGCATTCACTGGGCATGCAGGGATGAAATCAGCAAAGTCAAAGAAGAGAAACAAGAAGGGTTTCTACAAGTATGTCAGTAACAAAAGGAATATCAAGGAAAATGTGGGTCCTTTAGTAAGTGGGGAAGGCAACCTAGCATCAGATAATGTGGAAAAGGCTGAAATACTCAATGCCTTTTTCACCTGTCTTCACAGGCAAGGTCATCTCCCAGACTATTGCACATGGCAGCAAAGTTTGGGGAGGAGGTGAACAGCCAACAGTAGCAAAAGAACAGGTAGGGATTCTTTAGAAAAGCTGATGTCTACAAGTCCATGGCAATGCCAACCTGACCAGCACTGTGAATGAAAGGGACCTAAGGTTAATAAAAGACCACAGTATGTACACAAGCCAACAGTGCGACACTGTAGCCAGCATGGCTAACAACACCCTGGCATGCATCAATCAATGCATCTCCAGCAAAACCAAAGAAGTGATTCTCCCACTCTACTCGTCATTGGTGAGACATCAGCTGGAGTACTGTGTCAAGACCAAAGCACAATTGGAATTGAAGCTAGCAACTGATGTGAAGGGTAACAAGAAGGGTATCTACAAATATGTCAGTAGCAAGAAAAAGATCATGGAAAGTGTAGCTCCCTAACTGAATGGGGGAGGCAACCTAGTGACAGAGGATAGAGAAAAGGTTGAAATGCTCAATGCCTTTTCACCTCAATCTTCACAGGCAACGTCAGCTTCCAGACTACTGCACCAGCCAGCACAGATGGGAAGGATGTGAGTAGCCAACAGTGGTAAAAGAACAGGTTAGGGACTATTTAGAAAAGCTGGACATATACAAGTTCATGGGGCCAGGTGGGATGCACTGGAGGGTGCTGAGGAAGTTGGCTGATGAGATTGGAGAGCCACTGGCTATTATCTTTGAAAACTCATGGCAATCAGGAGAGGTCCCAGATTATTAAAAAAGGGCAAACATAGTACCTATATTTTAAGAAGTGGAAAAAGGAGGATCCAGGGAACTACAGATGAATCAACCTCACCTCAGTCCCTGGAAAAATCATGGAGCAGATCCTCAAGGAATCAATTTCTAAGCACTTGTAGGAGAAGAAGGTGATTAGGAATAGACAGCATGGATTCACCAAAGGCAAGTCATGCCTGACCAACCTGACTGCGTTCTATGATGAGGTGATTGGCTCTGTGAACACGAGACCAGTGGATGTGGTATACCTTGATTTTAGCAAGGCTTTTGATATGGTCTCCCACAACATTCTCACAGGCAAGGTAAGGAAGTACAGGCTGGATGAATAGAGTGTAAGGTGGATAGAAAACTTGCTGGAACATCATGCTCAGAGATTAGTAATCAATGGCTCAATGTTTAGTTGGCAGCCAGTATCAAGTTGATGGACCAAGGATCAGTCCTGGGTCTGGTTTTGTTCAATATTTTCATCAACAACCTGGAAGATCGCATAAAGTGCACCCTCAGCAAGTTTTCAGATGACACCAAGCCACTACCGAAAGGATAAGTGTCCAGTGGAGGGCAGCAAAAATGGTGAGGGGACTGGGGTGCATGACTTATGCAGAGAGACTGAGGGAACTGGACTTGTTTAGTCTGAAGAAGAGAAGACCTGAGACAGGATTTAATAGCAGCTTTCAACTACCTAAGGGGGGTTCAAAAGAGGATGGACCCAGATTGTTCTCAGTGGTGGCAGATGACAGAACAAGGGCAATGGACATTTAGGTTAGATTTAGGAAGATTTTTACACTTTGGGGGAGTAGTAAAACACTGGAACAGGTTACCAAGAGACACTGTGGAATCTCTATCCTTGGGGTTCTTTAAGACGTGGCTAGACAAAGCTTTGGCTGGACGGATCTATTTGAGGATGGTCCTGCTTTGAGCAAGGGGTTGGACTAGATGACCTCCTGAGGTCCCTTCCAACCTTAATTTTCTCTGATTCTATGTTTCTATACAAATATGCTGCACCTACCTATACACTTCCACCTACATATGCTGAACCTGGAAGAGGACTGGTGACATTGCCTTTGAGAGATGTTCTGGCTGCTTTTTTCATTACATCTTTCCCTAGTGTATTGTGCATGGCTGCAGAGGTCTTCCTAAGAGTAGCTTCAGCACTGTTTCCAGGTCTGGCACATGCAAGTTGGGAATGGAAGGTGTTACCAGATTTGCCCGCTACTTTGGGGTGCGCTCATTTATTAGGGCTAGGGTCTTGGTAATTCTATTAATGTGCTCCTTGTGTTACTTGTATTTCTATACGGAGCTGTATCTCTCCCTTCTGCAAGCCCTCACCCCCCCACAATGGAGCTATCTTGCAGGACTCAGTTTCAGTGGGGCTGGGTTCCTCCAGGCCCCAAATCAGTCATACACACAAACA
>NW_017728886.1:115058461-115081020 GCF_001723895.1 Crocodylus porosus
AGTCTCTGCTTCAGGCTTTCTGTTCTCCATCTCAGATGCAAATGAGACCTAGGGCAGTTGTTTCACTTTTGTCACCCTTATCTGGAGGGTTTTAGGTGTGTCTCTCACTGCATCTTAATCAGTTTCTGTTTAGGTGGGGGGGCGATTCTTTGTGAGTCAGACAGTCTGTGTCAAACATGGAGCTGACAGGTAACAAAGGGTTCTACTTAAGGGCTAGCCTCCTGGCAACACCTGGCATCTGGCAGACATACCCTAAGCCTACCATTTTGTCACTCCAACTCCTGAGATCGTTGTATTCCAATCTGGTTCCATGATAATTATTGTCAGGAGGGCAACACAGAACTCAGAATGCCTGTGCCAAGAACCATGGGAGCCCTTATCTTTAGGAAGGAGCAACTACTGGGAAAATCCTGTGTCACCACTGTTTCATGCATGGAACTCTGTGAAATAATAAGGGGACACCACTTGGACTGCAAGCTTTGTATATTTATTAGAAGTGTCATGTGTGCAGTGCTGCTGCTAACAGTAATAAGATGCAGCATGTACTTTCAACTATTGCGGCACAGTTTCCCAGTGTCAACCTTCACGTTACCCCCACTGCAATATATGATTCAATCTGCTGGGAACCTGCAGGTTGTTACAGTCACTGTAGCCCTAGAACGGAGCACATTTGGTGCAGATGGAGTCTTCAGAAATGTGGCCGCTTTATGCTAAAATTCCTCTACTGTGCACAGGGAAAGTGAGATTTTCAGAGGCCCCCATTATTGGCTAGATTTTCATGGTGACAAAAATGCTATTTTTGTAGCACTAAGGGGAGCCTTGCTTAGTAAATTTTAAATCCCTAAACATGGCGCTAGTTCGTACTAGTGAAATAAGTAATTTTTAGCCGTGTTTTATATGGGCAGAACAACAGATTTCCCCCTGATCTTCTTCAAAGATTTAATGATGATGATAAAAGTAAAAAAAATGCCTGTCAGACACCTGACATGGAAATTTCAGTTCAAAGTTTGTAAAGATGAAAAAAAACACACACGGTGAGAACAGGGTCTAATAATGGAAAGAACTAGGAAGTTTTAATGGTAGATCTTGCTACCTATGTTGTATTTATCTGTTTCTGTTTTCTTTCGGGGTATAGTTTATGTACCTATTTGCAAAAAGGCTTTATCCAGGAAGTGACAGCCCATGATTAAGCTAAATTAACTTTTAAGAAAGTATGTAGTTCTACTTAAAGTCATTGGGACACCACACACGATAAAAAAAATACTTTACTAGAGTGAAGGCCTAGGGTGACAGTCATTGAGGGTGCACACATTGCAAATTTTCCTGTGATTATCCTTTTTGAAATAGAAATAGAAGATATCAGAGCATACACTCAGAAAGCAATGGTGAAGATTTATGCTGTGTCTTGCAGTTGTTGTCCAGTACTACTAGTCTTCTTATCTCATCATTACTGTCAAACTTCATTCTCCTTATTTATTAAATCTTGCCCAGAAAAGAAAAACAAAACATCCAAAAAACATTCTCAGTGTCTTAATTCTAAAGATGACATTGCAGTGATGAGAACACGTTTGCCCTGACTCTAGATATGAGTAATTTTTAAGGTGCCACCATTAAGGTAAAATGTGTTGCAGTTCCCCATTTCTCCTACTGTATCTTCATTATTCCTGGTTAATCCTAGGCATTTTACAAAATGAACTTGATTAGAAAAGGATAGTGTTTAGAACATAAGCTGTTGTCTTCTTTGTTTGATTACTTCCTTTTTCATTAGTTCTTCACCTTTCTTCTCATGGCTCATGTTTAAATGTCTTTGTGAAAATGTAAAATAGTTTTGTGCAAGCACCATCAAGAAAAGGGGATTCCGAAGTAGATTTTAAAATGTTGCAATTAGGAATCTTGTACAATCAAGAAATACTTCTGGTACATAGCCTGATTTGAAAGCAGCATTTTCCAGTTCTAGTTTGAAATGACAAGCATATATAAAAGACCGGGAGAAAAAAATAGTCAGAAGCAGAACCTCATACTGGGGTGTGTGCTGTATGTGGTACCTATACCAGACATTGAATCCAGTGTGGGTTGTGGGCTTGATCTGGAGTGGCTCTGGATCGAGCATTCAGTGCCAGTCTGGTGCAGGCATCACATGCAGCACACGCCCCAGAGCAGTATCATGTGCAGACTATACTAGGTGGGCTCATTGTACCAGATGATATAAGCCCATGGGACAGATCCAGACAATAGACCATATCCTTGACACCCCTGAATTATAGCAACATGTACTTATTAACTAATAATGGGAAAAAAATCAACCTGGAACAGACTGGCTTCCCTTAATGTCTCTGCAAAAGATCATCAAAAACTATATTGTCACTAGCACTCACATAGAGATAAGGGAGAGTATAAACCAATAGGGCTGTGTGCAATTTTGCCGTGTGTTTTGTTTTGAAGCTCTTTTGAGGTGTTTCAAGCTCAAAACAGGAAAATTGAAATGAAACAAAAGGCTTCAAAACAGCTTTAAAATGAAACAAGGACACTCAAAACATTTTGAAAGTTTTGAAACATTTTGAGTTTCGAAGCCAGGCTTACTTGACTTCAGTGCCAGTCCCAGGTGGCCGTGGCAGCCTTTGGTGCACAGTGCACAGATCCAGTGGCCTGCACCCCTGAAAGGGCTGCAGGGCTGTGCTGGACTCCTTCTGGGGGTGCAAACCCCCGGATCTGCCGCTGGATGAGGGAAGACTGCTGCTGCAGGGACTGGCACTGGGCGCAGGCTGCTCTCAGCACCAGAGAAGTTTGTTGCTGCCACAGCCTGAGACTCCTATTCATCCTCTAATCCAGGGTGAATATCCAGGGGCTCACGCCTGAGAAGGCTTCCAGGCTGTGCTGGACTCCTCCTGGGTATGTGAGCCCCTGGATCTGTGTCGGATGAGAGGAGGGTAAGGCTGCGGCAGCAGCAATCTTCTCCAGTGCTGGGTGCAGCCCATACCCAGTACCAGTCCCTGAGCCTCCTGTCATCTGGGGCACAGATCCAGGGGCTTGCACCCCAAGGAGGGCTGCCAGGCTGTGATGGATTCCTTCTAAGGGTGCGAATCCCCGGATCTGTGCTGAGTGAGAGGAGACTCAGGTGGCAGTAGCAATCTTTTCCAGTGCTGGGTGTGGGCTGTGTCCAGCGCTGGTCCCAGGCAGCAGTGGCAACCACCTCTAATCTAGTTCACAGATCCAGGGCTCCACACCTCCAGGAGGAGTCTGGCACAGTTCTGCAGCCCTTCTGGGTGTGCAAACCCCTGGATCTGCATGCTGGATGAAAGGAGGCTGCCTTTGTTGGCAAGTGTCAGGAGTTTTGCTTTGAACAGTTTAAGGTACAGTTTCCTAGAAACCTCTGCACCTATCTCCTTGAACCCTGGTGGGCTTCATGCTATCAGAAGGGGCTATCATCCATGAAATTTTCATCCAAATCAGGCAAGAAATGACAACATTTTAGGCATTTTCATGATTCTCCATTATAACCTATGGGCAAAATGACGAAACTTGTTGAAACAGTGAAACAGTTTTGACAAAATGAAATGGGACAGTCCTTCGAAATGAAATAAAACAATGAAACCAAGCATTGTCCCTTCAAAACAGTTAAATGGATGTCAAAACAAAACAATGGTGTTTCGCACAGCCCTACAAACCAAGTAACATCACTCCTGCTTATGATTCAGAGTCCAATTATATTTGTACAGTTTTGCTACTGTATAAGAGGACCAGAGGGCTATTGTGGATCATTTCTATTATTCATGAGTCAACAGTATTATATTGTTTCAAAAAGCCAACAGCTTATTAAGATGTATTAATAAGAGTGTTGTATACAGGAAGTTATTCTTCCTATACTATGTCCAGCTTAGGCTATTTTACTTTAAAAATGTAAATATGGGAGACAGTCTAAAGAAAAACAACAAGCATTATTAGAATTATAGAAATACCACATGCAAAGAAACATTGGAAGAATTGGTGTTACTTAGTTTGAAGAAGAGAAGACTGAGGAGGGACTGGCAACAGTCTTCAAATACAAAATATGTACTGTTCTCTGTGTCCACAGAGGACAGAGCAAGAAGTCTTAATTGCAGCAATGGAGATCTAGGTTGGATAGTAGGAAGAGATTTCTAGCTATGAGGGTGGTTAAGCACTGGAACAAGTACAGACTAGGGGATAACTAGATTAACTGTAGCACTACCAAGATGGATTTGGGAGTAATGATGGAACATTAACTCAGCATGAGGCAACAATGTCATGCTGTGCCAAAAAACACAAATGGGTTGCATTACCAGAACTATAGTGGGCAAGGCATGGAAAATGAATGGGCTGTGATAGGACCACTCTACTCAGAACTGGTTGGGCCACAGCTGGAGTACTGTACAGAGTTTTGGGCATCATATGTACAAAAAATATTGAGAAACTGGAGGATCCAGAGGTAAGCAAAGAGTGCAAGAGGATTAGTAAACAAGCCATATGAGGAATGATTGAAGGAACTACACATGCTTATTTCACAGAAACAGCATTTAACAGCAATATAATATGAATTATCAAATATTTGAAAAGTTTCCATAGAGAAGATATAAACTTTGTTCTCTTTTGATAGAGGGTGGGACATACATCAGTGGGTTTACATTTTTTCATAAAAGTCCTTTATAATGCAATTTATCTTGAATACAGACTGATTGAACACATTCTGTAAGCTGCCTCATAAGCTCTTACAAGAGATCATTAGAAACTTTTATGCTGTCTATAGTATCTTTCTTTGATAAATCTGTACTGTTACATGTAATTTAAGATGTTAGATTAAAAGTATACTAGTATGTTTTCAGTCCTACCTTGTTCTCATGCAAATCAATGCAAAATTTAGTAAATATTTCACACTGTGAAGAACTGACTGTTGGTACATGAATGGCAGAGGCAGCAAATAACTAATTGTGAATTCAGACATGGACATATGCATCTTGCTGCCTCTTGCTGCCATTTTTTTATTTTATGAAGAAGGATATTACATCAGAGTATATCAAAACAGCCACTAACAAAGTCATGTACAAAGACATTATACTAAGATGCCATATGACTCCATGGTCTCCCAGATTTAATCCATACATTCAGAACCTTGTACTGCATAAGGATATTTCACCTAGAAGGGACCTGGATAAAACTCCTGTGTGCAGAGGCAAACCTTCTTAGCTATACTTGTGAAAGTGTGGAATACATTTCTCAATATACAACTGTTGGAATGGTCATTGAGGTGTAGATATAAAGAAACAAACTCCATATCTCTGATGAAAGCATCTACCTGTAATGGTATCTTTCAGGACTGACTCATACTAAGGAAGATAAGACAGAGAGGAAATAAAAGTTAGAAAGGAATGAAAAAAAGAAAAACAAGATCCTAAAATGTGAAGACCAGAAGCAAGGAAGTTTGTGGAATGAAGCCTAAAAGGACATAAATATTACTCATATTCTGAGCATAATCTGCACAAAATGGACTGTTGCAAACAGGAGACTTTACCACACCTGCAGCTCTCCTGTGAAATACGAATTTTCATTTCTACCTAGGAGAATTTTTACAATCTTTGCCATCTATGCCTGATGAAAGATGCCTGTGCCTGAAAGCTTGCAAATAAAGATTTTTTTTTTAATATCTAGTTGGTCTAATAAAAGATATCATTCTGCCACAAATTTTGATTCCTTGGGTCATACTCACTGTGTTTTTATTTTGTTTACATGGTGTTCTATAGTGTGCTGAATGAATGACGTTGTGCAGAATGTTTAAAGCAATGCACATGTATGTGGAAAACTTGCATTTCTTTGACCTGTACATCTCCCAACAAAAATTGCAGCATCTTATTGAGGGCCAGGACAGGAAAAAGACACAATAAATAGAAGGCGTATGCTGATTTCATTGTGATAACAATATACACTATAACAATCTCTTTTTATGTATGAAATTCTTTCATACAGTAACCTTATAATTTGAAGAAACTTTCCCATATAATTCAAGAAATAAGATAATTTTACCTTTGAGATACATTATAGTTCATATTTTATTATGTATAGGTTGCCCTGTTCTTGGTCTTATTTCATCCTATTTTTCTGTAAACTTCAGTTTCTCCAAGATTTCAAATTAGATTTAGAATATAAAACAGGATATAGCATGAAGTTAAATGATAAAACATCAGTTTTGAAGATTGTCTCATGAAAAGAATAGCTATAAACTGGATTGTAGATTTAGAAACTTACAATTTTGGCTTCATGATGTGCATTTGTTTGATAACTCTGTATAGTAGTATAATGGGCTACTATCATCAGTCACCGGTATAAACTTGAGGTTATGTATATAGGAACATGGTGGAAATGAAGAAGGAAGGATTAATATGTTTTCTGTTTACCCAAATTCAAGACAATATTGGCAGAGGCTGACTAAGTGTAGTCCATTAAAAACATATCCGTCCAGAGTTCTTGGTCTTGCCCCCAAGGAACTAAGGCCCAGCCATCTGCTTTTGTTCCTCATGCCCCACCACAAAAATGAGGAACTTCCACCTGCACTACATGTAAGACCTGGGTTTCCAGTATGCTCAGTAACAGTAGCCTGGGGTGCTTGCATGGCATCCTTGCTGCCTCATTTCCAAAGTTGACATGTGTTGAGCAGAAAGGGCAGGTGTGAGTGGAGTGAGTGGAGGTCGGGAGGCTTGTGTCAGAGCCCCCACGGAGCATGGGGCAGTGGAGATTGCCCCTCTACCCAGCAGCACCCAGTGAATCGGGGCCTTTTTTTTTTTTAAAGAGCTGAGAGCTGGGGCAGGCAGGGCAGCCATTTCCAGGACTGGAAGAGTGGGCAGGGTGTGAAGCCCGTGTCATTCAGAGCTTTGGCAGCAGTCTAATCTCCATATCAGATTCGGCCAAATTGATTCAGGACAGTGATTTGAATCATTGAATTAAATCACTGTCCCCCAGATCAGCCGAATCCTAATCCAAAGTGAATATTAGCCACTTTGCACAGGCCTACTTAACTGCTAAGGGACTTCAAGGGCTTCTTTCCACCCCAGCACTTCTGTTCTACAGGAGACCATGTTATAAGTGCTTAGTAGTCAAAGCATGCCACAGACACCATGGAAGATCAACAGTTATGTTAATTATGAATACAACCACATAATCAGAACAGAACAGCATGGGAAAGACTTTTACTATTGCAGAGATGCCAGGATAAGAAATAATGGAGCAACCAGAGTTATCCATCCAAAAGTAAGATGGTGAGGCCTTGAGCCATGCTATCAGTGATAGTACATGTTGTTACCAGTAGACGGTTATAATTGTACGCCCAGAGATAGTCACACTACTACTGGGGCATGGCTATGTAAATGATTTAATATAAGGTAAGGTGTGATATTAGTGTCAGCCACTCCTTGATAGCTGCCTCTGTGCCTGCTGTCCCACTAGTATGTTCAAGGTAATCTCTCCATTTACAACGGGATAGGAGCATGCATATGGAAGTTGCTGGGGGATAGTTGATTCATTGGGAGTTTACACTCTATCTTGGCTCCTGGTAAATTGTTTATGTAACCATATCCTTATTTTTAGATTTGTTGGAAACCATTGTATACTTAATTTTTTTTCTTTTAGCTAGCATACATTAAAGTATTAAAAAAATAGGTGCTGGCCATTAGGATGATAGAAAAACCTCCTCCTGGTTGGGTGTTAAAGGGTTTAAGTGGTCCATCTTAGTTGAGATGTAGCTTCCAGAGCAACTTAGAAGTTGAAAGTCAAGAATCATAGAAAATGGATTGAAATTGTAATGCATTGATATGCAAGAAAGGAATAATATCTAGGTATGTGCACCCATGTGTTAACCTGTGATTGGATAGTTCAAATAAGAATGTATGTATACAGGCCAATAAAGCTTTAGATTGGTGGACTGACCAGCCAACTGGCAGTGGATAAAGTCTATTTGGTTTCTTTAGGGCTGTGTGAAATTTCGGTGGCCATTTTGTTTCATTTTGGGTTTGGATGTTTTGGCAAATGAAACACTGAATCCAAAACAAAACTCAAGGCTCTGAAACAGCTCCAAAATTAAATAAATCCATCCAAAACATTTTGGAAATGCTTCAGAAATCTTTCAGAAGTTTTGGACTGTTTCAGACTGTTTCAGAGGCGGGCTTGCAGGGAAAGACAAACTAAGACGAGGGAGGGGAAGGGGAGGAGGAGGGGAAAGCCTGCTTTGATACTGACATCTGTAGTTGGTCAGTGACAATGCTTTGTCCCTGAGGTCGCTTTCAATCCTTGTGCTCTGGGGGAGGGACAGAGAAGTACCATAAAAGGCTGTTTGTGAGTTGCTTTATGCCATTTTGAAGTTGTGTCTGTGTAGCTTGCTGCTTGGTAGTGCCTTCCTACCGAGTTGCAGCTAATCATTTCCTATTTCCCCTTGCCTGTCCTCCCTATGGTTACCTCTTGCAACTCTTTCTTCCCCCAAAATCCTATTATTTGTTCTTCTTATCCCATCCCTACCCCACCCCACCATTCCTCTGCTCCAAACCAAAAGAAAGCAGTGCTTTTCCTGGCAGTGTCTCATTACTGTGTGCTGCAGGAAAGCGCTACACATATATTACACACACACCGACACAGACACACATTTTTTTCCAGCACATGAAATATAAAGCAGCTGGAGAGACAGGTGCCACATCTTCTAACAAGGCAGCCAGAGGGGGTAGAGGGAGACCTATAAGTTCCCCCTCCCCAAAACTTACACACACTTTCTTTCCTATTACTAACAGGCATGAGGCTTCTGGTGCTATTGGCAGCAAGGAGGTGGGACTAGTGCCTAAATCTGCACCCCCTCCAATAATACCAGCCATAATAATAACCCCCAGCACCACCAGCATGACAAGCAGTGCCAGCATGACAATCTCTTCAACCCCATTTCATTTCCCAGCCTGAGCCTTCCAGTTCAAGTAGAGGAGCTGGATCTGGAAGCAGCGGACCTGAGCTCCCTAGCAAAAGAAATTCTGGGGACTGAGAAGGAATCTGAGTTTGTGCTCTACCCCCCTCCAAGTTCCCCTAGATCCAGGTCTCCCTTCCCCAGAAGGCAGTTCAGAGGAGGTTGACACTGAGGTTGTGGAGGCAAGTGTCTCAGCTGAGTCAGCTCCTACTGTTGTTGTGCCTCTGCTTTCTGAGTAGGGAGATCAGGCAGGATCCACACCTGCACCCCAGAAGCAAGAGGGTAGCATGGTGTGGGATCATTTTGAGGTGGCAAATGATCCTACATATGCTATCTGCCTGCACTGCTGATATAAGAGCAGCCAGGTCAAGGAAGTGAAACACTTCAGCACCTCAGGGATGCTGATGCATCTCAGGAGGTATCACATCCTTGTCTTTGCTCCTCCTCAGCCTGGCACCAGTGCCTAAAAAAGTCCCCCTCTAGCTCCAAAGCCCCTATCCCCAGAAAGCAGAGGCAGGCCACCCTATAACAGTGGGGGAAAGGAGGACATAAAGTGGGGTGCATGCAAAGGTGAGTGAGATCACCCAGAGAATTGGGGAGATGGTTTGCTCTGGATGATCAGCCCTTCTCCCTAGTTGAGTGGCCATCAGTTCAGGCAGCTCATGGAATTTGTGGCCTCATCCTACCAAGTGCCCACACACACCACTTTCAGCAGGATGGTGATGCTTTCCCTGTATGAGGCATGCATGGAGTCCTTGAGGGAACATCTACACAAGGCAGGTCCACAAGTGGCCTTGCACTTCACCTCAGACATCTGGAGCAGCCTGGGTGGAGATCATGCTTACCTCTCCCTCACAGGACACTGGTGCCATCAGGCAGGCAGTTGGTGAACATTCCTTCAAGCCAAGGTGATGGAAGAGTCCCACATAGTAACAGAGATCATGGTGGCAGTGAACCACATGGTGTAGGGATGGCTTATTAGGCAGGGCAAGCTCATCCACAGGTTCATGGTCACTGAGAACAGGGCCAATATGGTCAAGGTGGTCTGTTCCAACTTTGTTGGCATCTGCTGTGTGCTGCATAAGTTCCACCTCATAATCAGGGATGCCTTGGAAGAGGACAGGGCTGCTAGTGACAGCACCATCACAACTGACCAGCTCATTTAGAAATGCAGGAAGGTGGCAAGCTACTTTCACCGGCGTATCAAGGCGGGCAAGATGCTATGGGACAAACAGGCAAAGCTGAGCATCCTACAGCAAAAAATCATGCAGGATGTGGAGAATCAGTGGAACTCCACATACCTGATGCTGGAAAGGCTGATGGAAGAACAGAAGGCCATCTATGAGATGGTCGTGGTCAGGGAGATTAGGATCAGTGGACTGCTTAACAAAACAGAGTGAGATACCATCTCCTAGATCTTAGTGGTCCTCAAACTGTTCCTCAAGGCCACTGAAACCATCTGCACTGGTGATGCCCTCCTTATCCAGGTGATCCCCATATTGAGAGAACTTGAGAACCGAATAGAGAAGTTCCAGGGGATTGATGTTCCTGTCTGGGCCAAGCCACTGTCACCAGAGGAGCAGGCACTGGTGTAGCAGGTGAGGTAGGGCATCAGGAAATGGCTGGGTCCATCGTGGTCCAGTACAGTCCATGTGCTGGCAGCTATGTGTGACCCAAGGGTGAAGGGGAGTGTATGCAGCAGAAAAACCCTGGATCACTGGACAGAGGTGCTGGTGAACAGAGTCTGGAAGGCAGAGCACAGGGAGGATGTGAAAGAGGGGGATCCACTTTTCCATGCTAGCACTCCCAGAAGCAGCCAGTCTCCTTCACAGCCACTGCTAATGTGAGTCAAGGGCATGGCTTCAACGGTGGGGTTCAGAGGCACCAACCATCCCCCAGCAGGTAGCACATAGGACTCAGCTGTTACCTATCTCAGCAAAGACATTGAGCCTCTGGACTGCAACTCCTTGGCTGATTGGGTAACCCACAACTAGATGTGGCAGGATCTGGCCATGGTTGCCCAGGAACACCTGTCCTGTCCACTGACCAGTGTTCCAAGTGAGCGGGTGTTCAGCATTGCTGGGGATGTAGTGACTCCCCACTGTACCTCCTTGGATCCTGGTTTGGTGAAGCAGCTGGTGTTCCTGAAGGTGAACCTCCCAATGCTAGGGTTCTCTGAACTCCACATGAAGATGGAGTGACTGCCACCCTCCTCACCCCTTCTGCACCTATTTCTTTTTTTATTTTTTTAAAACCAGTTAATGCCCCGCTCTCAGAGCTGGAGAAAGCACTTACTGAATCACCAGCCATCAGGGAATAACATCTCCCTTCTGAGTTCCAGTGCCAGGACAAACTTGAAGGTATGGGCTGGGGCTTAGGGAAGGGAGAACATCCCAGGTCCTGGGCATGACCACTAAAAATGCACCTTGTTGGGGTCAGGAGGTCTGGTGGAACTGCCAGCAGTGCAGCAGCTCCAGGAAATGCCATGACTGAGGATCTCCCTGGTAAAAGGTGGGTAGAAAGCACCTTATAACCTCCAGCCACCACATGCATGCATGGTCCTGGCTGGGGAAAGGCCAGACTCCTAAGATTTTTTAGAAGCCTGAGTCTTGCTCATTGTAGTGGAGCTGAGAGGCTCTAGGTAAGCTTAGCTGCCTGGGTTGCCATCTGCGAGGCATAGACTTTCAGGTTTAAAATCATTTGTCAGGCTGAGGAAGCATCTGCAGTTTCTGTGTGTCATCTTCCTGGATGGAAAGAATCTGCCATAGGCTGGCATGCAATGCAGGCAAGAAAGCCAGTCATTAAAAATGGAAATGGAGGCATCAGGGTGAGAGAGAGGCTGGTGGACAGAGGTGGAAGAGGGATGTAGAGATACCTGTTACATGGGGAGTCAGGTGTCAGGCAGGTTGTAGTGTGTCATAAATCCAATGTCTATATTGAGTCCATGAATTTCTGTATCTAGGAGGCTGATGAATTGAAGTTCATAGGCCCATCTGTTCATAGGGCACCATGGAGCAGATGCCATGTGAGTGCCAAGTGTATTGGAGGGGTGATCTACACTGCCCTGTGCTGCCCAACACTCAACATTGCACCAGTGGGTGGGGAGAGGGGCTCTGCCATGAGCCCTCGGAGGCCCCAGTATCACCAGAGCTGGTGCGTAGGGGTCTTTTTTTCTTTTCTTTTTTTTTAATTGCTGGGAGGCTAGGCCAGGTGGGGGATGGGGCCAGGCAGGCAGCCATGGGGGCTTCTCCCACAGCTCCTTCAGCTGTGCCTGTCTCTGCCCCAGTGAAGGGAGCTATGGGAGCTCTGCCCTGCTGTTGCTTGCCCAGCCAGTTTGGGCAGGGGGTGTGTGCTCAAAGCAGATGCAGCTCACTCTGGGTGGCTGCAGGGCATAGCCCCAACTCCCAGCACTGCTGCACCTCCATCAGCACTGGGAACGGGGGCCCCTGCCACCATTTGCCAGGAGGTGTGGGAGGCACAGGATGCAGGTGTGGCAGCACTAAGAGCAGGCCCTCTGCTCTGCTGCTGCTTGCCCCCTTTCTCCTGGATCAAGCCATGCCCACATCACCCCCCCAGCTAGGCAAGTGGCATCAGGGCCGAGCCTCCACTCCCAGAGCTGTCATGCCTGCATCCCATGCCCCCACATCCCCCTCCCTGGCAGAACAGCTTGTCCCACCCCAGTCCCTCCCTACCCCATGCTTCTTCCCTCCTTCCTCCCCCAAACCCCAACAGACTTACGAGCTGGAGGCAGCTTTGTCAGCTGCCTGTTTAATCTATGGCCAAATCTCTGAAGCAGCTGACTCTTTTCTGAAGATTTTCCAAATCGATTCGGATGATTCAAATTGATTCGGAGCTTTTAATTGGTCTCCCAATTCAGTTTGGATTTGGAGATTTGGTCCCTGAATTGAGCTGAATCTCCTCTGAACCAGATCAGCTACCAAAGCTTCACACAGCTACAGTGTGCTGCAGAACCTTACAGAGCTGATGATCAACTTTTCATGCAGAAGGATGAGAAATGGGTGGAGAGGGGCTGGCATAAGTGGGATTTCATCTCTGCTCTTACCTTTCTACTCATGGCCCCATCCCTTGATGCTGCTTGTTTGAAAAGGCTGTCATACAGCCCTGCCTCTCACTGCTGATTGGCCAAGAGGGCACTCTGTTGTGCATCCCCACCCATCACCATTGACTGGTGGGCAGGGTCAGGGCCATACAACAGGCAGTCCTCTCAGCAATCAGCAGCAAGAGGCAGGGGTGGCCACCACCTTTGCTGTTCCCCTTCATGCCATCAAAATCCCTGTTTCTTTCCCGGCCTCCCCTTCTGTATGGCCACATGCTTCTGGGTATCCATAGCAGACCTTTAGGCATCTATGGAACTTTATTAGAACCTGGATGCCTGCAGACCACAGACAATTAAGAGGCTAGACAGGAGTCTTGAGGATTGTCCTCTTGGACTTGGACATCTGTATAAGTGCTTTTGTAAATTTGTCCCTTGATCTGGGAAATTACTAGCATTGGGGATATCACTACTTTTCTTCCTCACAAGAGTGTTAGGAAGAAAAGTACATTAAGGACTAAGAGTATCAGAGAAGGGAGTTGTGATTATGAATTTTATTTTACCTCCTTGTTTGTTCCAATAAAGGTGTAGGTTTTTAACATTTTAAAATCTTTCTGAATTCGTAACTGCTGGAATTCCATTGCTCAAAGGCAGCATGGTTAGTCTATTATTTGCTAAGTGAACACTGACTGTGGTGTATGTCACAACAAGCAAGAGGCCTGTGTATATCATCATTTACCAACAGTTGCCATTGAGATATTACTACCTATTATGCCAACAATTTAGGGCTTGCCTACATGGGGAAAAGAGTGACTTAAATAGTGAGGAGGCATAGTGTTTGATCCTGAAATCTCCGCTTACAATTGCTCTTTCTTTAAAAACCTGTTGTAATCTGACCTTTAGTTTCAGTAAGTTTTCATTATTTGCTACTTGAAAAACCTTCCTCTATTACTGTCAGATTTCCCCCTTGTACAAACTAAAGATGACTTATTCAGTTTTCTATGTGGTTCTGCTTTTTCTGTTTCATCTTTAATTATTCCCTTTCTTTCTCTGCTCACCTGCATGCTTCCTATTGCTTCCCTCACCTATTTATTTATTAATGAAATTCACACTGAAATCTTCCTCTGAGAATTTTCCATTCTAAGTGAGGTGTATTCTGTCTCCCTTGCCATTTTAATTTCCCTGTATATTTTGTTTAGTTAAATGAACACAATGTCTCTCAGACATTTAAATTCAAATAGGCTCTTGCCAAAGACCTCTTTTGACAAATATTTAAACTTCTCCAGAGTTCTGGGATGTTTGAGTCTGGGATTTTAGTTCAGGCCATTAAGGAGACAATTGCAAAATTTAAACGCAAGCTTCCTTAAAGTTCATCAATATTTGGACCTTTTGGTTCAGGCTCATCTATCTGTGTAATGTGCCTAATTTGCCACTTGCTACTTCTGCTGTAAATCAATAAAATGACTCTGGTATAAGGTGAGAAGAAAATCAGCAACAAGATCCTTGCTTTTTTTTCCATTTGCAAATATAATTTATTTTCTCTAAAACTGTTATAGATCAGTGAGGAGTTCCACTGAATTCAAAGCAGGATTTGCATGTACCTTGAAATTTCAGTTTAGTAGACACATCTCATGGATTTATTTTTGCTGACATATCACACCACCAACCTGTTTAATGTATTCTCCACTTTCACCCCCCCAATCCAAGAGTTAGCTTCCTTTGAGTAGTGGTGGGCTGAATTAATGGAGTTTAGTTTAACCAGCCACTGCTGGTTCATACCTGTGCTATGTGATACCCCATACTGGGGATTACTCTGCCACTGTATGCCACTGAATCATTCCACTGCCAAATGCTGGTGCCAACCTGGCTCTGAAGGCAGTTAAGTTTCCATCTGTGGCCTGATCAGCACTCCCAGAGTCAGGAGCATACCGGCGCCCTTCAAGATAGCAGCGAACTCCTGTGGATGGGAGCATTAGTTATCTGATCACTGAACCCAGTCTCAGGAGGACAACAGAGCCTTGAAGGGCTCCAATTTACTCCCAAGGCTGGAAGTGCTGATCAGGTGACTGGCTAGAGCACTGCACACCCAGCTTGCTACTTGCTAGCAGTAATGGGCTGCAGCTGGGATCTGATACCTCAGTCCCACAATAATGCCTTCTGCCATATCCTTGTGGCATCGCAGGAGGTACAATTGTTGGCAATAGATCTGATCGCACCTTTAAAATGAACTTCTTTCAGTGGCCTTGAATATATCTCATAGCTTTCTACATAGGTGTTTTTCTTTTGTGGGATTCAGGGCCCACATGTTAGTCTGAAATTTGAAAGATATTGACCATGACCAAACTTTTTCAGAAATTATTTTTGGGAGGTTGTAGATGGAGAAGACTGAAAAGGAAATGGTTTGTTTTGGAGACTTAGTCGATCAGACTTCTCCCTTTTGAAAAACTGTTCCAGGTCATGTGCCAAAGAACTGATTTAATGAAAATCTATTGTTGCTTTTGAAAATCTTGGCATACCCGTTTAAAACTACTTCCTACTTACGTAAGTCCTAAAAAATATGAACTCCTTGTAAGAGTCTTCTAAATTGCAACAATACATTTCACCCAAGCATTATATTTTTTGCAAATAGAGGGTACAGGCTTAAATATAACAAAGTACATATACATATTATTATTTTAAAACAGCTAAAACTGTAGTGGTGCTTGCACTTCCATATATGGTAAAGTTAACAACAATTTGGGTACCTGGTCAGATGAGTTCATTATTTACTTACTTGATAATTACTGGCAATCAATTAATTGGCTATACTATTTGCCAAATAGCATTTGTGCATCTTGAAAACAACTGTTTGTTAAAAAATACAGTGAATACATTTTGACATTTTGCTTCAAAGAAATTATTTCCCATATATAATTTGACCCGGTCTTAGTTTCATAGTTTCTAGGGTCAGAATGAACCTGAGCAGATCATCTAGTCCGACCCTCTGCCAATGGCAGGAAAGAGTACTGGGGTCAAATGACCCCAGCAAGATGTTCATCTAACCTCTTCTTAAAACTCCCCAGGGTAGGAGCCAGCACCACTTCTCTTGGAAGTTGGTTCCAGACCCTAGCCACCCTGACCGTGAAGTAGTGCTTCCTGATATCTAGCCTAAACCTACCCTCTGCCAGCTTGTGACCATTATTCCTGGTCACTCCTGGTGGTGCTCAGGGGAACAGGGACTCCCCCAATGCCGGCTGATTCTCCCCTGACTAGTTTATAACAAGCCACAAGATCCCCCCTCAGCCTTGTCTTTTGGAGGCTGAACAGGTTCAGGTCCCGTAGCCTCTCCTCATAGGGCCTGCCCTGTTGTCCCCTGATCATGCAAGTGGCCCTCCTCTGGATCCTCTCCATGCTGTCCACATCCCTCTTGAAGTGCGGCACCCAGAACTGGACGCAGTACTCCAACTGTGGCCTGACCAGTGCCGCATAGAGGGGGAGGATCACCTCTTTGGACCTGCTCGAGATGCATCTGTGGATGCATGCCAAGGAGAAGTTGGCCTTCCTAACTGCCTCCCCACACTGCCGGCCCATGTTCATCTTGGAGTCAATGATGAACTCCAAGATGGTCTTGTATTTAGATACCAAAGTTCAAAAAGCTGGAACCAACTATTTTGCATTTCTAGTATGGATTTCAATACAAAGGCTTCCAAAGTGTTGTTTCTCTGATATGTTTGTTTATTTCATTTAAGCTAAAAGTTAAATTCAGGAAGTCCTTCCTGAATTCATAGTCAGGTAAAATTCACTTTAATTCAGTAAGAATTCAGACTGAGTAAGGATGCAAATGGCATGTGGAAAAATCAGATTAAACAACCTCTTGGAAGGGACCAGTAAGACAAATGGCATATAGAATACTGTTTGAGTGTGCTGGTATTTTAGCAAAGAAGGGAAAGTTTTAACACAGGATTTCTGTAGTGACAAAATCTTTAATATCAGCTCAGAGTTGTCAATCTTTTTTTTTAAGGTTTCATTCATTAAATATATTCACAGGCACTATGATTATTTTTGTGACTATTATTATTATGATTATTATTATTTTATTTTATGATTATTTTATTTTTTGATTATTTTGCTTAATTTAAACTTTCTTAAAAATATAACTTAGTTAAGTTTTAAAGTTTTACAAGATAAGTATTTGGGGAGAAATTCCTCAAAGCCACTAACTACAGAATGATATTACATTAATCGAAGGGGATGATACTAACAGAAGCAAATTTTCTTTTTTAATTTGCAAGTGCTAGTATCAAAGTACAGATTTTTTTCTCCCCTCCCTTTTGTTCTTACATGGAACATGGCAGCCAAAATAGGAAACAACAGGGCAAAATAAAGGCAGCAGAAATATCTTTTTTTTTTTGTTTGTGTACAGGTAAGCTGATAGGATTAATGGGTGATTTTACCCATGAAAATTATTGGAATAGCTGAATTGCTCTCTTTTTCACTCTGGCTAATTTGGCTCAGACACACATGCTCCATGTTTTAAGAGAGGTAAGGTAACTGAGTAAGGTAACTTTGGCATGAGTAACTGAGTAAGGTTACCTTACTGAGTAAGGTAACTTTGGGATGAGTAACTGAGTAAGGTAACTCTGGGATGAAAGGCTAAATAAATTAGTTGGAAGTTATCCTTTTCCTTACACTTGCCTCTCAGCGGCTCTAGTATGCCATACAAGCACTGAGCAAAAAGGAAAGAAATTTCCTCACTGAATATGAGGGTTTTCAATACTCAAAAGCAACTGCTGACACTGCTAATGACATGCCATTACAACAATATGGAAAAGCAGTTTTTTAAAATAATTTGATTTATTGTGAGGTGGACAGAGCTTCTCTTTTCTTTGCTTACCTGCCTCAAAAAATGAGACTTCAATGGTGAGAGGCTCTGCTTTTTTTTGGTAGTGGAATATTTGAAAATTACTGGTACCACACATCAAACCAAGCAAACTGCAGCACCTTAATTTGTAACCTATTTTTTCCACATTGAAGACTGCGTTTAGGTTAACAGAGCTATGTATTGATTTTCCTTTTTCAACTTACTTTTAAAATGGACTGTCAGTCTCTGGGATAGGTACCCTATTTTCTGAGCTCTTTTCACGAAGTAAACAACAGTGCAGAGAAACTCGGTAAACAGAGTGGTAACCCAGTTGCTTTCAGAGACAGTGAAATCGTCTTTAATACCTCATGATTAACATTAGACCTTGCAAAACCTGGGAAAAAGCTATTGTATGACCAGGAAACTTGCCTTATATGGGAACCTTTACTAAAAGAAAATAAAAATGAGAAAAGAAACAAATGGATATACTAGGATTATAAGCATTAGATGATATTAATTAAGTGGCAAATAAAAATGAATGACAGAGGCAAGGATTTCTGAGTGTGATGTTTTCTATTGGACCAACTATGTAGCTGGGATAAAGATAGACAAGCTTCTGAATGCAAGAGTCACCCTAAGAAATGCTTGGCTCTTGCATAATTTCAGATTCATCAGGGCTCCAATGCCACTCTTACACTAAAAAAAACCCAACATGCTTTAGTGATGTGCATCATTTCCTGAAGAAAATTCAAGCTCCCCTGATTCTTATACTTTTAAAGTTCATTACAAACTTAGACTTTAAAACACATGCATTGCGGTTAGTTAATATCTGAAGAGGTTTTGCCCTAACTCATAGAAGACATAATATTTTGTATGGAAAAGAAATTGCAATGTTCTGATACAAACTCATTAATTTTGACCATATACAGGTGCTGAAGTTTTAATGTTGGTTCAAATGGAATCCTGCATAAATTTTATCCTGTCATACTCGTGTGACACAGTGGAGTTTTTTCTGGATTTACAATGCTGTAATGGAAAGCAGAATTTCACTCTTCACATAATTTCCAAGTTGTGAAGCCACATAAACCAAAGCAAACATTTGTGCAAACCCCCTGAGCAGTGAATCTACTCCATTTGCAAAGAATTAATGTAGTTTAATTTCACTTTAATCACATTATTAAAGCAGGTGTACTTCAAAAGACAATATTGTCCTTATCTTCCTGCTTATTGCTGCAAGATCCAAAATCAAGCCTCAATTCATAGGTCAATTTAAATTCAGACAAGTATGTCACTTTTGCACCCACCCTTCCCACTAGCCACTGAATTTATCCCTGACTAATAACATGAACAAGAATAATCACCTCTTGCATTTATATAAATGTTTTTATCTCAAAATTCCCAAAGTAATGCAAGCCCTAATTCTCATAATCAGACCTTGTATAAGTAGTCCACATTCCCCTGCAGAATGTATCATGAAGACTGGGCTGAGAAGAACCTAAGTTCTCACTGACTTGCATCCACCACAATTATCTTTGTTGCCATAGTTATCGGGAGACTGGAGCAAGTCAGTGAGTCACATATATGTGGAGAGAATCCAACAGCCAGAGGAAAAAGAACTTGACATTATTAAGAACGCATGCTCAGAGCTACAGTTATCCAATATCCCGACAATTATGTGCAAAGCTGAAGCTCAGCTAATTACATAATTAGCTTATTTGGAAATAGAATGCATATGATAAACTTCAGTTTAACACCTGAAACTTCAGGTTGCTTTACCAAGTACTGGTAAGGCCAGGATATACGGCCTTGCAAAGCACAGTAGTATTTGTAGGCTGGTCTTGTGTGGGTAATAAGTAGGGCCATCCAGGGGAAGAGCAATTTAGGAAGCTGACTTTTCTTGGAAGTGCCTGAGCAACAGAATGGAGACTACTGGAGAAGCTGAGTCAGAGAAGGCAGCTAGGGAATAATACAGCAGGGTGGCTGAAGGCTGAGGGCACCTGGGACCTGTTAGGAGGAGAGGGTGTACAAATGGGAACCAGGAGAAGGAGCTGTAAGAGTCTACGAGTGGCACAGTGGCCACTGACAGTTGACAATCACCTTAGCAGCTATTCCTGCCACACAAGAACAATGCCTGACATACAATCTGGGCTTCAGCCAAGGGTAAGGAACACCACACATGAATGAGAGCTATTTGATATATACAGTACTTACCCTATTTGCTTTACCTGTTTTTTTTTTGTTTGTTTAGGGTGCACTGTTCTGTTATTTCACAATTTGCTTGCAATTGCTGCCACCACTGTAGATAAGACACATCAGTTCATATGCTTTTGTATCTATATACTTACCTTACAGCAACCTATTTAACTCTTCAGTTTCAAATATTTTTTTAGATCCTTTTTGGGGTTAATAAAAATAATGGGGAGTCTGTAGTCACTTTTTTGTGCCTTTGAAAATCATATCCTTTTGAGGATAAAATGTCATAGTAGCCTGGAAACTAAAATTGATAAATAAATAATATTGATAAATAAATAAATGATTATGAAAATACATTAAAAGCCTGGTAAGTCTCCAAGAAAATTTGTAGACTATTCCCTTAATTCTAGCGGGGTACGTCTACACAAGATGATAAATGCTTAGCGGGCTAATTCTACTGTGCATTAGTGCAGTAGGCAAAAACTGTGCTAATGCACTAATGTGCAGTAGAATTAATTTGCACATAAACATCACCTAAAAAATGTGATCTGGCACTACTATACAAAAGTGCTGATTACAGCACATTAAGTTAGTATCTGTTATTACAGGTACTAAACTTAATGTTCCATAATTATGGCGCATTAATGAATGTGTAGATGCACCCACTGAATATTACCAAAAGAACTAGAGGAATTTTGGTGATATTTTATACAAAAGGTATGAGAAAGGTCTGAAGAAATGATAGATTTTTAATTTTCTTAACAGTTTAGAAATCAAAGGTACTTTAAACATAGTTTCTTTTTTTCAGGCAGTCAACAGGGATACTACAGTGATAAGTTCCTTGGACATATATAGAACACATGACATACCACTAATGTAATTAATCTACAAACAGTTTCACCTAGATTACTCTCTTAGCATTTTACTGCACTAGATTTTTCAGGACTGATTTGAAACACTCCTTGAAGCAGATGTTATATTTAAACCCATGGCATTATCACTCATGTTTACTATACAAATGACAGAATTACTAAGAATTGAACAAAACAATACACAGCATTTTTCAACATGAAATAGTAATCACATTAATTTTCAAGGCTACATTTTAAAAAGCAATCTAAGACTAATACATTTGTTGAAAAGTAATACGATTTTATGTAACTGATGCTAATGTAGCCTATGCAATACATAAATGTGAATCACTTCAGGCTAGATCCAATAAAAGACATTGGCACCTGCAAGTTGGATACTATAGTGTCTAATGATTAGGTACCTAGAGCCAGATTTGATAAGTATTTATGGTCTGTAGTGAGTTTTTAATGGGATTTTATGTGTTTTAAGCCAAGTGAAATTCATTATTGCCCCACCTAATGGTTTTGCATTTGTGATTTCCTAGGCATGTGTATGCTGCTGAGACATGCTTTCTACAGCAGCACATGCAGCTAATCTGGATGATAACACTATTCAGAATTCCAAATGAGATGCACATAGGTATGTAGAAAATAAAGTATTTGGTGTTCATTAACAGTATGCTTGACTGCATAAGGCCCATTTTTCTACGTACAACGTGAGAGCACTTATCTAACCAGTCTATGTTTTGACCCATTGATTGCAAAATTTTCTATGATATTATTGATTCCTTCGACCTTAGGCTTTCCATGGCTCTGCCTATAAAATTTCAACTATACTATGTTGCTCCTGTTAGTGTAACTGTGTGTCTATGTACGTTGATTTTCTCAGGTTAGCCTATACACACTTCTAAAACTGAATTTGTTTTGGAAAGCTATAGAAGTCTGTTTTTAAATAGGTCTCCTGGTGAAAGGAGAGGTTTGGTTAACAAGTTTAGCCAAAGTTTGTTTTTTTTAACCTTACATAATGTACATTTTAATGTGTCTGGGTTCCTGTGCTATAGGAGAATCACACTGTGTATAATAGATTCTCTTTTATTTGATTATTTGCATAATCATGTTTCTTAGTTAACAATGTCCTCATTCTTCCCAAACAATCCCCTCATTTTCAATGTGCAGATTGCTGCCATAAGAGGACTCCCTGATAACTACATTAGCTTGTCTATTATCTTAGCCTTATCTTGTGTATTAGCTTAGCTATTATCTTCAGGCAGAAACTCTGGTTAGATGGCACCTTACGGTGTGTCCAGACAAGTGGGCATGTGCCTCTTGCCCCGCCTCAAACCCCTTTGAGGTGGAGCAAAAGGCACATGTAGGAATGCAAAAATGTTCCCCACACTGCAAACATGCAGTGAGGGGAAAAAATTAGACCTCTGGATATCCAGGGGTCTAAAAAAATTGAAGTTTAAAAAAGCAGAGCAGGCCACAGTCCTGGACCGTGCCTTGAGGCAACCAAAGGCTGGGTCCTCCACAGAAATGTTCTGGCTGCCAGAATGTCTCTACGGTTGGCCCGTCACCCTGGTGCTGAAACACATGGCCAGCCAGGCCACATGTTCATCCCTAGGGCTTCAGTGCCCTGGGGATGAGGTGGGGGGAGGGGACCATAGGGGGGACCCCTGA
>NW_017728886.1:115081536-115089170 GCF_001723895.1 Crocodylus porosus
TGGGGGGGCTGCAGCAGCTGGTGTGGGGTGGGGCCAGGTGGGACAGCAATAAGGGGGCTGGGTTGGGGAATGTGCACCTTGCAGAGGGGGTGGTAGCCCCTGTGGGGGCCATTTGGCCCCTGTTGGGGGGCTGAATCTCCTGTTGGGGAGCTGTAGCCCTTGGGGCCAATCCCCATGTTTGGGAGCTGAACCCCTTGTGTGGGTGCCTAATCTCCTGTTGGGGGGGGAAATCTCTTGCAGGGGGGCTGAGCCACCTGTTGGGGAGGCTGATCTCCTTGTGTGGGGGCTGAACCCCTTGTTGAGGGGCTGAATCCCCTGTTGGGGGCCATAACCACTTTGTGGGGGCCATTGCAGCAAAATATGTATTCATGAATTCATGAAACGTATTTAGAGTTCACTTTATTACTATGTTAAGAGACTTCGTTTAACACTGTAAGATATATCAATAAAACTTTGTCCACTGTCTCTGTCTCTGTCTCTGTCTGTCTCTCTCTCTCTCTTTATAGTGGTCTTTTGTTTTACTTGTGGAAGAATATGGATTTGGGAGTATTTTAGAGAATGATTTGGGGATTTTTTTATCAGGGATTTTTTCAGTTTTCCAGTAGGGAACACCAGAATTCCTGCTAGGGAGGCCTGTGGGAGGACCCTGCCTGCTCAGAGCTGGCACCTTGGACCCAGCTGGCTGTGGCTGACCTGCTGGACAAATGGGGCCAGGAGGACATGCTTTGACAGTTCAAAGCAGGCCACCACACCTAGAACATCTTCTGGGTGATAGCTGCCCAGATGGCTGGGCAGGGGGCACAAATGGCAGTAGTGCCACACAGATGCCAACCCTACAACCGCAGTCACTGGCTGCTGGCCCAAAGGGGAAGATGCCTCTACTGGCTCTGCAGTCCTCATCTGAGTCTGGCAGGTGCACAGCAGGTCACAACCAGGCAGCAGCCCCCAGTGCCAAAGTGCTGCAGTGGGTTGATGGTGGAGGGAACTCTCAGGGCTGCTTCAGCAGTCCGCTGGCACAAGAGGTAGTGTCCTCAGGTACCAATTGGCTGGGTCCCAGAAGCTCCTGAGAGCTAGTAGCCCTGAACTACTTGCCAGGGTGGCTTTTTATACTGAAGGGGCCAGGACAGAGCAGCTCTTTATATTTCTGGGGACAACACAGGTGCTGGCCCTGGGCTCGAGCTCCCCCTGGATGCAGGTCCAGGAGGAGCTAGGCAGGGTTATTTTGCCCCAAGTGTCACAATTTGCTCCTCAACAAAGTGCATGTCTGAACATGTGCACTGAAACAAAAAGCCCCAGCTCAAATTTGCACCGCTTCTATTTGAGCTGCTGCAAACACATATACTTGCATGTGTGGATGTGCCCTTAGAAACTAACTGAACCAGTTCATATATAAGGAGATGCTATGCCCTACCTTCTGCCTACTTCCTATTTCTGGGCAAGTTCTGTGATCTCTAGACTACTGACAATGCTAAATGATTTCAGTCCTTAACTTTCCCACATGGTGATTTGTTGGTGAAAGGCTCTGCTACCAAAGGGATGGGTAGAGCTGGGGTGAATTCCTTGCTTCTGGTGCATTTGAATCTTTTTTTTTTGCACACTGCAAATTCACACATTCATTATCCCCCCCTCCCTGGGAGTCAGGAAAATATTACTGAAGTGGAACTGTGCTTGTTTTGTAATATATCTGATTGTACTGGACTAAGTAAAATAGTCTCAGAGGAAGATGTGTGCAGATGTATGGTGGCAAACAAACAACTTTACTTCCTACCCTACATCCTCTCAAATGGCCCACGTTAAATACTTGTGATACTATTCAATATACAGGCCCTGATCCAAAGCCAGGGATTAATTGATTTAATTGGTCTTTGGATCAAGCATGCATTTTCCAATAATGAGGTATAGCAAGTGCCTTCCTCTTTAGTTGTAAGACAGAACTTTTGTTTCAAATGACAAAAATACAAAATCCTTAATATATAGGATCAGTTACCCTTGTAAGATCACAGTTCTTTGACCCAGCATGTACACTGGCATTATCTGGAGTGAAAAGGTTTTTTATAATATTTTTGTGTGGGAATCCTTGATAAGATGTACTTTGGTTCCTTTCATAAATGTTCTATGGAATGATTACACAGCAGTAATGCCAACATGGGGGTAAGGGGTCCTGCAAATGGAGTGTTGGCAGGTCTCAAAATAACCTGATCAGAGTCAGTGGGTAGGCAGAGCACAGTCCCAGGACTGGAGTAAGCAGCTGGGCTTTTCCAGCCCTGGGGCCATGCTGCAAATGCAGACAGGCATTCAATAGATTGGGTTAACCCATTCCTGACATAAGTTAGTTCATCTCTTTAGGTGAACTAACTGATCAGGCCTGCCATATTTTGTCTCATTTAACTTCTCTGAATTCCTGTACGATTAGGCACTTAGAATGACCTAACCCTACCTAGGTAAGTTTTGTACATTGCCTAACAAAAAAAGATTGTTTCTTTGCTCATATTTCTAAGCCTCTTTCAACCAACATGAGAGTTCAGAGCTCTCTCACTCAGCCTTTTCTCAGGGTTGTATACCCAAATCCTGTGGCTCAGACTTTTTTCTTCTTTCCTATGATACATGCACACATACGGCATGTCTACATGTGCAACCATGTGAACGTGCAGCAGCTCAAATAGAAGCAGTGCAAATTTGAGCCGGGGCTTTTTGCCCCAGCACACATGCTTCGACATGCACTTTGTTGAGGAGCAAATTGTGACACTTGGGCAAAATAACCCTGCCTGGCTCCCCCTGGATTTGCAGCCAGGAGGACCTACTGCCTGGGGCCAGCACCTGTGCTGTTCCCAGCAATATAAAAAGCTGCCCTGTCTGGCCCCAGCAGTACAAAAAGCTGCCCTGGCAAATAGCTTAGAGTTACTCGCTCTCAGGAGCTTCTGGGGCCCAGCCAATTGGTGGTGATCAGCACCAGGGTGAGGGAACAAACATGGAGATGGCCTGGCAGCCAGAGTGTCTCTCTGGATGGAGGACCCAGCCTCTGGTTTCCTCAGGGCACAGTATGGGACCATGCCCTGCTCCACTTTTATCCAGATCCCTGGATATCCAGGGGTATAATTTTTTCATTCCTGCACATGCCTCTAGCTTTGTCTCAAAGGGGTTTGAGACAGGGCCAGAGGCATGTGCACGCTCATCTGGACGTGACCACGAAGGGTAAAAATAATATCAATCCCTTTTCATTACATTTACAAGCAAGTCACAGACCTTAAATTTCTTGAATGACCTGTGTTTTGGGTGTTTCTATTATCTCCAAACATGGTATTCTCACTCATTTGATTGTTCTACCATTTAGCCTGAATAGAAGGCAGCTGTAATGTGTATTGAGATTCATTAAAGTTTCTTCCAGCCCCAAAAATAGTAGTACCTTTGAAAATCTTTTCCTGATTCCATTTTGCTAGCATGTTCTAAGATAAAAATAACTTCTGTTTTTTCAAACAAGAAACTGTAATGCATAAAAGAAGATATCTATCTTGTTAGCTTGATTTTGTTTTACATAGATGCCCAGGGATACTATCCTTTTTTTTTGTATTTGTTGAAATACAAAATAAAAACATTAGACAGTTGGAAAAAGGGAACTTTAAAGCTCCCCGGCTGCCTGACCTACAGCAGCTATTCACAGTGTCACAAGTAATATTGTTAAGGATCATAAAATATCATTCCCAGAATGAAATGGTTGATCACCTTGTATCCTCCTAGATGAACCCATCCAACTGTGCCAGCTGTTCCCCAGCTACCAGACATGGTTTTCAGACATGTTAGTTAAAAGAAATAAGAATAATGAAAAGTCTTCCTAGGATAAGGATGATAAACCCAGATAGCTAAAGCAGTCTTCAAATTGACATTGAAGTCACTGGTTGTTATAATAAGTTTGAGCAATACTAATTTTAAGTCAATTTCTTAAAACATGTAAAAGTTTTAAAAATAAAAGTTTTTAGTACTGTAAAGCTACAATCAATAGCTAATCTAGACTAGTCATTTTTATTATTTATAGTCAGTTTCTAGTCAATTTCACTTTCTGTTTTTGGTTCAAGAGTTCAATGCTATGGTGTTTGCTAAGATACAATATGAGTTGGCACAACCATTATCCCCCTGATTACTAAAGAAGTGTAACAATGTGGTCTGTCCCCTGTTAAGGAAGTTAATTTGTGGGACATTTTGTTAGTCTCCTACTGGGGGAGGAGAGCCAAAGGAGGCTGTTTGTGAAGGTATAGTTTTCATGGAGAAATCAGGGTGCTGTACTGGGAAAAAGCCAGAAGGTAGCACTTGTACTAATTTCTAGAGAGATGGAGTGGTTTACTTTTTTTCTATTTGTGCTACTAGAGACTGAAGCTTATTTGATAGGACTGATGGCATAGCTAACCACCTGCAATAGGCATCAGAGTAAAAAACCTGCTTACATGTCCTTTTGACAACATAATCCATTTGTACTCCTGTTTAAGAGTAATATAATAGTAGTCTGAATTGAGATTGTTTGTTGGATATATCAGCCTTTTCTGGAGTGAAGTAACTGCAGAAATGTTATTTTTATTTATTTATTGTAAAATAGAGTCAAATCAATGCTGGTTGTTCTGATTTGAGTCATACCTGGTAAGTATCATTATCCTATGAAACCAGGGGGAGGGATTGGCCATTTCTGAAGGATCCTCAATGATGTTGGTGGAAGATCCTTCAAATCCAGTAGAAAGACAAACACACCAATGTTAGCATCCTGTCACAAGCAAACACCACGAGCATCGAGATGATGACCACCTGACATCAACTTGGCTGGACTGCCTACATCATCTAGTTTTCTGACTCCAGACTCCTGAAGCAAATTATATTTTCCTAGCTCAGTCAAGACACACACTGAAGAGGAGGGCAGAGAAACCACTTCAAGGATGTCCTCAAGGCTTACTTAAAAAAATGCAACATTGACATCAACTTGTAGGAGACTGTCAAATGGAGGACAAATTTGCTGGAGGATCTCAGTACTTTGAAACTTCAGAATGACAACAGGAAATGGAAAAGCAGGAGCGGCAGAAGCAGCATGTCACAGACTGAATCAAGAATACAGAGCCACCTACCCTGCATGGAAACACTTGCTCAAGCTGCTATAGAACAGGTCAATCCTGGATTGGCCTTGTCAGTCATCTTCAGACTCACAGATGAGGCAATCATGGAAGACAATCATCCTCAAATGTGAGGGACTGATGATGATGATCTTGACGCATATTGTGATCCAACGTATTCTGTGAGAGGGATTGGCCATTTTTGCAGGACTGCTCCACTCCTTCCTCTGTGCATTTTAAGGCCAATATGAAGCGGGTGAGCCACGAGAGGTGTGGACAGGGTAGAGATTGGAGGGTACTGCTTCTGCTCCCACCTAGCCCCAGTTTTACTACTACATTTTGTTCCTTAAGGGAGCATTGGAAATAAATGCCCACAGCCCATCTCCATTATTTCTGTTTTCTATGTATTCAAGGAGCAAAGGGTTTGTGCCCAAAGGCTATAGTATCAGAATTACATCACTTTGCTAAATAAGGCAACTTGACATACTACATAGCAGGGAGCTCTGAAGCAGAAATATAAACCCTGAAAAAATCCTCCCAAACCACTTCAATATACAATTCCATTATGAGATCACTAGGGTAATGTAATATAAGGCAGACAAAGAATCATAATCAGTGATTTTCAGTAGGCAATCTACTAAACCTGCCCCATAAAACTTTTCAGTAAGATTCACTTTCGCTTATGTTTCTGACAGTAAGAAAAATGGGAAAGAAGATGTATTTGGCTTTGGCTTTTCTGATTCCATTAGTCAGAAAGAGCCAAGAATACATACATGAGAGAGATTATTCTGGCAGTTTATTCCTGGCATCTATTCTAGAATTAGGCAATAAATATTTTATTTTACATAATATGCTCCATTATGGGACCCAGTGGTTCTTCATTAACTTAGAAATAACTTAAATCTTTTGGTGAAGGAGTACAAAATTGAAACAATTTCACAACCATAAATCTGATTTTTTTTCCTGCTTTTTTTACATTATACTTAGGCTAAGCTGAATACATTATCAATATATACAGGTCCCCCCTCTCTCTAAATTATTCTAAGCACTTAAAATTCTGCAGATCTAAAATAGTTTAATAGAAAGGTCCCAAAGGATCAATGATTCATTGGTAATGAAATATGTAGGAGGGTTAAAAAATGAATATGCACTTACGATAACTTAAGTATCATAAACAATGATATGTTTGTAAATACTTTTTAGGAAACTTTTTTTTTTTTTACAATAAAGTAGTAAGAAAAAGTTCTGAACGTCCAGAGAAGTATTTTTCTTTTAATGAAGAACTGCCTAAAAGACATTAAAATATCTTCCCTTGTTCTCACTTTTATGTAGTTGTTATTTCAAATGAGACTGACTGGTGATTAAATTTTTAGCTTAACAACTTGAAATATATGGGCAGGCTCTGGTTTTAAGAGACTTCTAAACATCTTGGAAATCCAGAACTTTTCTGGTCTGACACACAAGCTCCCTAGACACTTTTGAAAATCTTGGTTTAATATTTTTTTTAGAAATTTTGGACAGTCTGAGTCATAGAAATAGAACCATTTTCCAGCATATATAATAGTCACAAGCACAGAAGTCCTAAAACTGCTGGCTAGCTTCTTTTCTTACACTGCTGCAACTCTATTTGTGTTGGAAGACCCCAGGCACAATAACAAGAATTTAGATATAGGGAGGAGAGGAAAAGATGCAATCAGCAGTGATAACAGAGAAGGCTGCTGATTGAACTTCTGATTTCTTAGAATGTATTGGCTGTATCATTACAGAGACAGAGAGAACCTTATAGAATAGGCAGGTTCTAAAGAGTATATGCCAGATACTTTTACCCTAGTTTGTAAAGCAACTGGGCCATTGTAACAGAGAGGAAAACAAATCACATCATTATGGAGACATAATATTTAAAAAATGTTCATGTGCACAATCCCTCATCTTACACAAGTGAAGATTGGAGGAAAAGAGATTTCCATTCTACATAGCAACAATTTTACATGTGCTCCAGAGGTGGTGGGGAGTGCTTTAGTTAGAGTGGCTCCAAGAACTGTTCTAATAGTGTCTGTGTATCAGTGTACCTGCACTTCAAAATGGTGAAGGGGGCGGGTGCTTTAACTAAAGCTCATTGAATAAACTTTATTTAAAGCACCCCTACCACCATTTTATGTATGGGAGTGCTGATACATGACACGTGGAAGCTGACTGGAGCATAATAATTAACACACTTCAGCAGACTCAGTTAATCAAGTCTGTTCCAATGCACTGTCATTACAGCACATCAGAGCAGCCTCTCTCCATGTGTACAGGCACCCTTGGTTTCCAAATACAAGGTAAATCTGCCAAAACAGAGAGCCTAAATCTCATTTTACTATTCTCATGTTGTGTTGTTGTAGCATCCTTGATTACAGTAGAATCAGTCCTGATTCATAGTTTCATAGTAGCTAGAGTTGGAAGGGACCTAGGTAGATCATCTAGTCTGACCCCCTGCCTTGGCAGGAAAGAGCACCTGGGTCAGATGACCCCGGCAAGGTGCTCATCTAACTTCCTTTTAAAAAT
>NW_017728886.1:115089900-115099585 GCF_001723895.1 Crocodylus porosus
GTTACTGCAGATTAGCGCACATGTAGCTGCAACCCAGGAGCAAGTTTGCTCCCAGGTCTGCCCAGCCACTAAGGAAGCCAGCCTGAGGCCAGCCCTAGGGCTGCAGACTGGGAGCCTCTCCTGCTCCAGGGCTGGGATGCCTCTATGGCACACCCTGTCTTCAGGCTATAAAAACCTGCAGATCTGTTGTGTCTTGGGGTATGCACCACTGACAGCCTAAGGGCACTTCAGGATCTATGTGTCTCCCTGGCCAGGACACAGCCATGCTGTGCTTGTCTGCCTTCAACCTTGCACTGCTGCCTAGCACTGCACTGCCATGTGGCTGCCAGGGCAGTGCTGTCTGGGCTAGCTGGGTGCTGCAGGCTAATATAGCCCTGGCCAGGCCTGCCAACCTCCAGGGCCACCTGCAGGCAGCTCCTGGGCAGCAGGGCCAGTGTCACCTGCCTTCAGCACACCCTCAGCAGCCTGCTGTGCACCTGAAGGTGCTTCGGGGCATACCCTCCACTGAGTGGCTTCCAGTCCCATATTGTGCCCCTGTGCTGGGCACTGCTGGCAGCTGCCCAGGGCCAGCAACACCAGGACATCCATGTGGTGGACCAAAGAGCTGGCACAGGACCAAGAATGGCATTGTCCTCCCTCCTGTCCAGGCCTGGAACCACATGCATCCTCACACCTTTGCCCTCTACCCAGGGCCCTAACTGTAGGCAGGAGGAAACTGGTGACCTCATGGTGCTCTGGGGTGAGACAGAGTTGCTGCACCAGTTTAAGCAGGGCAGGCACTCCAATCCCCACACTTATAAGGCCCTGTTAGACCAGATGCAGGAGGGAGGGCACAACTGGTCAGTGAAGCTGTGCCACATAAAGGTCAAGGCCTTGTGGGTACAGTGTGTCACTGTGACTAACCATAATTGTTGATTCAGCCATACCTGCAAGACCATGCTCTTTATGTGGCAACTGACAGTCATTCAGGTGCCTGGGTGCTGCCCCAGTCTGGCATCGCCAGTGACATGTTACTGGAGGAGGGAACTTTGGGTGTGCAGTGCCTTATCCTGCCCAGCTCCCTGGCTGCAGTTTCCTCTAGCAGCTTTGGGAGCCCTGGTCTGTGCCTGTTTCACTAGCTATGCAGCTCCAGAGCCAGACTCAGGCTCAGGTGGCCTTGACACCATCTGCCACCAGCAGTGCCAGCTGCTTACCAGGTGGGGGCCGCCAGGTGGGTGTTTGCATGCTGCACCCCATGGGCCAAGGACACTGGGTGAAGCTGCAAGCCATCACTGAGATGGAGAACCATGCCAAACTTCCAGCCTTGGCAGCCCTGGCCATGTGGTAAGCCCTTCACTGAGGGGAGGGCTGTCTCTGCCCTGCCCCTGCCCCCCCCAGCTTACCCGCACTCCCCTGGCCCCATGTCCCTCCACCCCCATACCATGGAGGGAGGGAGAAGACAGTGAAAAACTTTATTGAGCCACCTGTGCCTTCTCAGCTAGGCTGACATGGGCCTCTCACATGCTGAGGAATGTGTCAGTGCCAGCAGCAATGTCCTCCTTAGCATCGGGCGGCAGGGACATGTAGTGCAGACACAGGTATCTCTCCAAGCAGTGACAGAAGTTGCAGAGCAGGTTGGGCTTGCACCCCATGCTCTTGTAGCTCAGGGTCCCAAACCAGAAATACAGGTGCACCCCATGCACCATGAGGATCAGCAGAAGCAGGGCATAGTGTGTCATCATGGATAGTGGTCTTGCCCATGCTGAATGGGACCCAAAAGGTGTCCCAGGCCACATGGAAGCCATCCAGCCACTGCTCATTGTCCCAGGTGTGTTGGATGATATGCCACAACCAATTCTGGCTGCCACAGCAGGCCCAGAATTGGCAGGGCTGGAGGTCCAGGAGGGCAATGGTGGTCCCAGTGGTGAAATAGTGAATCCCCTCATAAGCTTTCCTTCCAGAAGCAGCTGCAAGGTGGAAGTGGTGGGTCTGGGAATGCGTGCTGCAGCTAGATAGGGGGTCATCAGTCATGAGGGAGCTAGGCTGGGTGAGACAGCTGTGGGCCTGGCAGCAGTTGGTGCCATGTTCCAGCAGGGCAATCACAGCAGCCAATAGGAGCCTGGGTCACTAGTCATCACTGCCAGGGTCAGGGACTGGAGTAGCCATAGCATGAGGAGGTATAGTGGCCAAGGAGAAAGCTGCTGCATGCTGCCCATGCTCTTGGCATGCTGCTACTGGACAAGGAAGAGACTGGCCATAGATTACCAAGTGGGGACAGCTTTTAAAGAGGGCTACCAGGTATTGCAAGTTGCAGCCAACACCTAAAACTCCCTCTGCTGGCTGCAAGGGCCACAGAGAACTGGATGAAAATCTTCTCTCTAATCCCTGCATGTGTAGACTCCTGCCTGAAAACCCTTACTCCAGCTTAGTTTACACCAAGGTAAATCTAGGCAGAAATAATTGCATGTGTAGATACACCCAGTAGGGTGCATCTACATGTGATTTAAGGCACATTAGCCATTTTTAAGGTGCCTGTTTCACTAGCTTCACCTTAAGAATGGATATTTTAGGGTAACTGAACCTAAATTTAATACCTGCATAAAGCAAGTATCAAGTTTAGGTGCAACTAGATAAGGCACCTTAACCCATGTGTAAACCTCATAAGATGCCTTAATGCTATGTGACTGAGCGAGTCAGAGCTGAGCTCACAGGGCCACATGCTACCACCGGACACCACCAAAAAGAAGATGTGGTGGGTGCTGTTCTGTAAGGTGCAGACACTGAAGTTAAATGCCAGTTCCAGCAGAAGCAGTCCCTGTCAGTATGCAGAAAGTTGGTAGAGGGGGCAAGAGGCACAAGGGTTCCTGCCAAAGAACAAAGGACAGACCCCCTCCCCCACACACAACTCCTTGCTGGGGAAGGGGGCAGCACAGTGCAAGCAGAGCTTTTACTAGCAGCTCCCCCATGCTTCTCAATCAGAGCAGGTTTGCTAGCTGGGAAATACAGCCCTGCAGGGGCAGGACACCTCACTGCCCACCTGGGATTCAAGCACCTTAAAAATCCTGTGCTAGGGCTCTCACCTGGAACATCAGGTAGACTGGAACCTCATCTGCTCCCAGCACCTAACACATTTTTCCTGCTCCATCCACCTCCATCCTGGCCAAGTGCCTGGCTTCCATGCCAGACACTGTGGGTGGGAGAGGTGGCATCAGTTCCTGGGAACTCTGTGTACCTCAGCACTGGCAGACTGGATGCAACATGGATGGGGTGCAACTTGGCCTTGGATCAGGTGGGCCAAGAAGACAGGTTGGACCCCACCTACATTGTGCCTAGCCTGCTAGGGCTGAGACATACAGAGCCCCCAAGACCTCACACCACCTCTCCCACCACAGTGTCTGGCACAGAGGCAAAGCTCTTGCCTGGGACAGAGGTGGATGAACCAGGGAAAGCCTTGCCAGGTGCTGGGAGCAGATACAGTCCCAGCCTACTTGCTGTCCTGGGCAGGAGCCTCAGCTTAGGTTTCTAAGGTCACCTGAATTCTTGGTGGGCAGCAAGGCATCCCACCCCTGCAGGGCTGCATTGCCCAGCCAGCAAACCTGCCCCAAGGCAGAGGCATAGGGGAGCCACCAGCAAAGTCCCTGCCCACACTGTGCTGTCCCTTTCCCCTGCAGAAAGTCAGAGGGAGGGCTGTTCCTTGCACTTTGAAAGGAGCTCTTGCACCTTCTGTCCCCTCTGCTGACTTATTGCACACAGACAGGGACTGCTGCTAGCTGGAACCACTATTCCAGCTCCAGTGCATGCACCTTACAGAACAGCACCAACCACACTTCTTCTTGGCAGTGAATGACTGCAGTTCAGGGCCCCACATGCTTGGCTCCAGTCAACTGTCGTCTGATGCTGGGAAGGCAGGAACATGGAGAGGGAGTTAGAGCTAGGTCTGGGACTGAGGCCAGGGTCAAGCTGATTGTGTCCAGAGGGACTGGAGGCTCCCTCCCCATTAGCCAGCACTGGGCTGCTGTGGCCTTCCAGGGACTTTCCAGGGTGCTGATCAGGGAAGGGTGCCCAGCGAGCCGTGTCAAGGTACCTTAAGGCATCCACATATAGACATGTACTTAAATTGCCTTAATGTGCCTTAGTCTAAGATGCATTTAGTTTAGGCACACATAAATCCACATGTAGACATGCCCAGTATGTAGGAGATGAGAATCAGGCCCAGGGATTATAGAGTATCAGATATCTTTCTTTTCACCTGTCTGATAACATCTGAGCACAGCCACCAGCTAATGCATACTTACATAAAGCTTCATGCTGCTGGGATGTTAGATAATTACAGTCACAATTGTCTGTATAACAAAATATCCAAATCTCCTGTAGGAAATGCTGAATACCTCAGGACCTCTGAGTGCTGAGATAAGTATCTTGCTTAAATAAATATGGAGTGAAAACTTCTTAAAAGTTTAGTATGTCATTAATTCTAAATCTATTGAAGGATTTTTCTTACAATGTCTGCAAAGCTTCCCTAGTTAAGAGCCAGAACAATACCAAGGCATGCTGCCACAGCGTGTGGGTAGAGTGCAGAGCACAAAAGCTCTCTTAATTTCACAATGGAAATGGAAAATATAGTTTCTTATGATTCCCCAACCATGAAACATTCCTTTGGACACTGTATAAAGGTGAAAATATTAGTTCAGCAGCTTATTTTAATACTTTTATATAGCCCCTGAAAAAGGAATAATGGCAACTTTCCTTTAAAAGTAAAATGCATATAATCTTTTTTGTTTTGCTATGTAGGTGTCACAGGCCAGCTGGGCACTGTGAGTATATCAATTTAGTTGCAGACTGACTGAGCACTGCAACTTTATTAGCCACTGGGCTTTTTGGTTTGGGATCGAGGAGGTGATGATAGAAAGCAAGGAAATGACAAGTTTCACTTACAAAAAAGAATGAATTTTACTTATGACAACAAAAGGTACAGTTTGCACGTATAAAGTCAATAAAAAGGTTAAGCTAATAAACAGACAACATAACAATACAGATTAAAATTGACAGTGATAATAAAACAGATAAAGAAATTAACCAAGAGTTCCCACTCGGTTAGTAACTTATCAATAGTCCCTCGGTTAGAAGATGCACATCAAGTTGAATCAGCGAAGTCAGATGTCTCGGAACTGGGCTGCCCAAAGGAGAACCGGTGGAAGCCCCTCAGTCAGGATCTGGTCCTCGCTCTCACAGGGAGTAAGAGAGATCTGTGGGGTTATGGGATAGCAATGACCCTTCTGTTCCATCCTTCCCAAGGGTTACTTTGACGTGTGTGTTCTTTTATAACCTAATTATGCTAATTTTTAGTTATATAGCTATTTATAATATTACTTTATAGCTGTTATGCTATGGGGTTAAAAGGTGTTAGAAATCATTATAATGAGTTACTGCCCAAGCTTGGGTTTATCCAATAAGCAAATTGCAACACAGCATCTTCAGGTTTGAAATTAACATTACCCCACCTAAATCCAGCCCCTTCAGAACTCTCTGACTATGCTTTTTTGAGATGTTCTTTCTTGAAATGTACTGGATAAGCTAGGCAGTTGAATCCAGTTTTTATTATCATCAAGGCTAAATTCTGAGTGAGAAAGAACTATTAGGTCAGCTAATTTCATAGCTATAGCTTTGGCTTTGAGGCTTAGTCAGTTCCACAAACAGTTATAAGTTACATTTGCAGGTTACAAAAATACAAGCTTCATATTAGACAAAAGTTCCCAATGCCTCCAAGAAGCACATATTTATTGCTTATTAATTTTTTTTGGTTCTGGTCATCACATGTAGGAAAGCTAGTTTTTCATTATTTCATTCCACCTCAAGGTCTATGAATTGATATTTAACACCATCAAAGATCAGTGAATGAGAGAAAATGCTGAAAGATTTTGCAGTTTGGCTTCAGCTAGGCCAAATAGTCAAAAGTAAATGTCTTTGCCTGAACTGTGCAAACCGAGTCTGTAAAATGTAGCTGTAAATCTTCAAAACCAGGCTGACCCAAGAGACCATGTGCATTTGTGCTTTCAGTCTAGATCAAAAACCAGGTTTAGGACAGAAAAAACACTTGCACAACTAGTTTAGTCCCTAGAAGGTTTGGTTCAGATATTTTAAACCCTTTGAGGTAGTTGAACTATTTTGTAGTTAATAGTTATTAGAGAGTGGATAGAAAGAAATGATTTCGGATTAAATTTACCATGAGGCAGTAGGACTGCACATGGTTTTTTACACCATTTAGGAAGCTTGGGAGCAGCTGTAGGCAGAACAGCCATGAAGCAGTGTTCACATTTTATATGAAATGGGGAGATGTTTACTTTATAAGTTCAGAGCAGAAACCATTTTTTATGGAGGGCTAGAAAGTACCACAAAATCTTTCTCGCTAGGGACAAATATTCAAAAAATCAGGGCCTGAATTGACTCAAACTTTGCAGGTTATTCTAACCTGCAGAGATTTAACCAGTTTGTAACAGAACAGACATGCGGGCACATGCCTGCAGTTGCTCAGGCCAGGAGCTGGGGATGCTAGAGCATGTCCTCCTCTGCAGGGAAGCTGTGGGAGGGTGTGGCCAGTCTGGGTATAACTGGCCAGAGAACGTTTTAATTCTCCCCTCCCTGTCCCACTGGCAGGGACCCAAGCTAGATCTGCCAGTTGCTTCTCCCTCCTATTACAGCACCAGGAACCATGAGGCAGAGAAGACATGGAGGAAGGTTAATCTCCTCTCTAACCCCACTGGCAGTAGGGGTAGAGGGGAGACTGGCTCCGTGTGGCAGAATAGACTCCTGCTGTCCCATCTGAGGAAGGGTGGAGGGAAGGGGAATAACCCCATCCCTGCCCCCCCTCCCAAGGGGCCCTATGGGCTGGCTGTGTTTCCCTTAGGCCAGTGCAGTGGGAGGGGGCAGGTCCTTGGTGAGGGCAGCAGCCCATCATAATGCTCAGCAGTGCAAGCCACTTCTTGGTGGAGGTCACACTGCAGGGCCAGGATACCTGCAGCAGGCTGCATGCGGCAAAACTGGGACTCAGAGAGGTTCAGAGCCCTTGCCCTCAGCACTGCCACTGCAGCCACTTTCCTTGCCCCACAGCATACCAACCTCCCTGGAACAGGGCTTCTGACCCATCATGGTTGCTTGCCCCACCTCACTGCTCCAGCAGCCAGCCAGGGACACAGCCAGATGGGGGAAGAGGCTTTTCCCCCCAGGCTGAGAAGACTTTTCTCCCTTGCTGCCACTGCTCAGCCTGGATGGGTGAACCTGGAACTGGCATGGGGCACATGGGGTCAAGGCTGCACACACTGATCCCTGCCTGTACCACAGGGCTGGGGTCAGCAGCAGCAAATGAGCTGTTGTGGCTGGGCTGCCAAGAAAGGGAGTGGTGCCTTGGCCTGGCAGGACTCAGGGACTTGCCAGGGGCCAGACAAAGCCCCTCTGAAGGGTAGATCCACCCCACCCCTTCCTGGTGGTGTGAGGATGTGCTGCAGAATGAAGAAAGTGGCCGCAGTGGTGGCACTGGTTGGGGGGGGCTCTGGCCCCCTCTGGGCCCCATTCCTGCCATGCGCAGTGCACCACAGCTCTGCTGGCCCCCCAGCAGGAAGGGGCTCATGCTTCTGGACATTATGACAGTCTGTTGCCACCACCAAGGGCCCTTCCTTCTCCTGCTACAGTGACCCAGTGGGGGCACTGCCAACCCATAGGGCTCCTTGTGGTGGGAGGGCAGGGATTGGGTTATTCTCCTTTCCTTTGTCCTTCCACAGAGGGGGTAGCAGGGGCCTATTCCACTGCAGTAAGCCAGTCTCATCTCTTCCCTCTGATGCCAGTAGGGGTAGAAGGAAGACTAACCACCCTCCTGTCCCCCTCTGCCTCAGGGGAATTAATTAAACCCCTCCCTGGCCAGAGCCTTGCCCCTGCCTGTCCCTGCTCTGACTGCGGGGCAGAGAGGTGCAGCCAGCCTGGTTGGACTGGAGCAGAGAGCCCAGTTCAGAGAGCATGCTGGGATGCTGGGGGTCTCTGGTTTATCTTAAACTAGTGAGGGGTCTGGGACAGACAATGTATAAACCTGTTTGAGCCAAATAAGTTAAGACTGATACTACATTCAACCAGTTTTATCTTAAACCAGTTTTGACCATTTTGAAACTCATTTATGTGCACTGAATATCTGTTCTGTTACAGGTTTAAACCAGTTTCTGATCACTTAAACCAGTTTATGTGTAATGTCTGTCCCTAGCCTCTAAGCCTGTGACCCTACAACATCAAGCTAGTGCTACCGAAGGCCTATGGCCATTATTAAAACCCATGCTTTGATTTAGAGAGGATTAATTCTTTTTCCTACACACATGCATACATGTACCTTATATTTTGGACTCACAGAAGGCCTTGTTATTCTCATGTTATAAGGTCTGATTAGAAGGACACTGATTAATGCTTCTCATCATTGGTGACCAATAAGCGCACTGCACATGCAAGAAACAGAATGTGGAGAAGGTAAGTGTCCCAGGACGTGGCAAAGGAACAAACCCCGAAGGATCCAAGGGAGGCCCTGGGGGGCAGCACACCACTGGGAAAGGAAAGAGGAAGAAAGAATAAACAAAAACAACCTACTGGCGGCAGGAATCGCAGCGGGGCTGGAAGTGGTGGCAGGAGTCGTGACGGAGCGGAAAGCAGTGGCGGGACCCATGTGGCTCATTAGCCACGGTTTGTTTAAAGGGGAAACAGCTGGGGAAGCGGGGGAGGAGAACCAGCTCAGGGGGATAAGAAGGGAGAGTGAGTGGGTAGAAGAGGAGGAGAGGCGGCAAGAGAGCCAGGGAAGAAGAGCTCCCGAGTGCACCAGGAAGGTGGAGGAGCTAGGGAACATTGCCTCTGACTCACAGGAGGAATCTGAATTGTGTCCAGGGGAAGATGTTGCCATCGGACCTGACAAGACCCAGGTGTCCCAACTGTATGTAACCCTGGGGGCACGTGGAGAGCCAAGGCTAAAGGCTTTGTCATCTCAGGCAGAGGGCGATGGACATAAGAAGTAAGAGGGGATCTTTACAGAAGGAAGGAGGATGGACTGAGACTCCAAGTCTGGGACAAGGACCCTGTCCGAAACTCATGGAAGGGATATTCCTCTGCTAGGGGGGCTTAGCAGGTCTCACGGTGGGGGGGAATCTGCGGTATTGCCTGGCACCCTACAAGAGGAAGGGCACTTAGGTTAAGGGAGATAGCACCGCACTAGGCATACCTAAACGTTGGCCTAGGAAAGGTTGTGAAGGGACCTGGAGGGGTTTCTATAGCCCTGTGATTAGTTTATTATTTTTGCCACCACCTTTGCTGCTTGTTTGTGAGGGTTATTTTCTTTATTATAATTGTTTGGGGCTCTAAAGTTAGAGGGAGCCAAGATCCCTAAAGGCCAGACTAGCCAAGAAGGAACCAGGGCTTCCTGGGCCCCTGCGTGAGCCTAGCAGGAACTCAGAGGGACCCTACATCGAGGGAAGGGTTGGCCGTTGGCAAACACGATAGCACACCACTGAGGCTGGGTCTAGGGCGAGGTACAGGGGAGGTTGGAGCCTCGCAAAGAACAACACGCTTTGGCCTTGGGGAGGCAGCTGGTATCAGGCAATTTCATAGATTTCATAGACATTAGGGCTGGAAGGGACCTCGGGAGATCATCGAGTCCAGCCCCCTGCCCAAAGGGCAGGAAGTCAGC
>NW_017728886.1:115133184-115145186 GCF_001723895.1 Crocodylus porosus
GTACTAGGCCTGGGGCAGGGTTGGGTTCCCTTAAGTACCTTGGCCTGCTGGCTTTGCAAGGGTTGCTTAGTGGGCCAGCAGTGGCGGTAGTCCCCCTGTCCCCCAGTGGGCTTAGTTTAAAGCCCGGTGGAGCAGGTCAGTTAGCCTGGCTGAGAAGAGCCTCCTCACTAGCAGAGAGAGGTGGAGGTCATCTCTTCCCAGCAGCTCGCTGCCTCTCTTACCAAAGCCTTCCCAATGACACCAGCACCACAGTCTTTGGTTAACTACCTGGATCCTCCTCTCCCTCCTCAGCCCATACTCCAAAACTGGAAAGATCAAAGAAAACACCACCTGTGCCCCCAGACTCTTTAGCCCCACTCCCAAATCCCTGTAGTGCCTCATGACCCATCTGGGAGTGCACCAAGCCATGTCATTGGTGCCCACATGAATTAGGAGCATGGAATAGTGGTCTATAGGCTGTAGGAGCTTAGGGATCTTCTTCACAATGTCTCAGATGCAGGCCCCTAGGAAGCAGCAGGCTTCCCAAGCTAAGGGGTCGGGGCGGCAGATTGCCTCCTCCGTCCCCCTTAGGATGGAGTCTCCCACAATGAATACTTTGTATTTTGTCTTGGCAAGAGCAGGGGTGGTAGCTACAGTTGAGCCTGTGTTGCCTGAGGAAGCTGGCAACTTATCAGGCTCTGCTGGGGCTGCAAGAGGTTTGTACCTGTTGCTGAGCTCCAGTGGGGCAGGGGACTTGGTGCAGTGGGCCTTTGGGCCCTTGACCACCTTGGTCCACCCCCTTGACTAGACAGAATGTTAGGTCCTGGAGTCCTCCCTTGTCCTGGAAGGACACCATGGTCTACCCTCTGGCTCCTGGGGGAGAGGGGCCTGGCAGTAGGAGTTGATCTCCTGCTCACAGTCCCTGATGGCACACCAGATTGTGGCATGGTGCTCCTCCAGCTGGCACACCAGAGACCCCAAAAGGAAGCAGACCCAACAAGGGGAGCCATGCTCCTGGGCCCTAGAGCCTGAAAAAGGGACAGGCAGTTCCCACAGCTGAAAGCTAGGGGCTCTGTGTGTGTGGAGCCCAGAACCATGGGTTCCAATTGGGTGGCCACCTCCAAGGTGCCGGGGGGGCACAGACCCCGAGGGGACCTGAGGGGAGTGGTGAGTGCCCATCTGTGGCATGCCACTGGTAGGTGGGCTGGGCCTGAGTCTACCAACCTTAGGGGGCTCACAGGCAGGGCCTTGGGCCCTCCTGCGCACCCTCCCACACAAGCTCCATGCTAACTCATGCACTGACAGACAAGCGTGCCTAGTTGCACAGCCTGTTTGCATGGCACCCTGGGGGGCTGGAAAAAGTAGGTGCCTGGGTGGGGCGAGACCCAGCCCGGCTCCTACTCAGCTGCCTCCTCCTACTCTCTAGGGTTGAATCCCCTCCCACTACAGACCTTGCTTACCTCCGGCTGTGCTGGGGCTCAGCGGGGGGCTCCATGGCTGCTGGGGAGTCTCTGGGGGGCTTTGGGGGAGCAGAGTCACAGTGGGTTTTCACACGCGTGGCTTTCACTGCTCCCAGAGCCTGAGGTTTTTTGCAGCTGGCGGGCCCTTCTAAACTGTGTGCATGTGCAGTGGGCCTGCTGTTGGTGGAAGCTGCTCTCAGGCTAGAAGGGACCCAACCCAGGATTTAGGGGACCATTCCCCACTGGAGAGGGACCAGTAAGTATCCTCCCCCTACTTTTTTCTCTCCCTGGGGGGATGGGCCAAGTTGGGGCCTGTGTGGGGTGAAACTGCCTCCTCCTACCCTCTAGGGGTGAAACCCCTCCCAGCATGGGCTCTGCTTACCTTCAGCTGTGCTGGGGGTCAGTGGAGGGCTCTGCAGCTGCTGGAAGATCTCTGGGGTGCTACAGGGCAGTGGGGGCACAGCAGGCTTTCACCCATGCATCTCTCACCACTCCCAGAGCCTTATCTTAATCTGTTTATCTTTTTTCTATTTGCCAGACTTATGAAAATGAGCTCTTTTGAATCTTCCCTCACTCATGGAAGAATTTAATTCACATGCAGACATACACATATACAAATCCAGGTAGAAGATGAATATTTGAAACCGGTGCCGTATATCTGGTTACATGCTTATTTCAGACTTTTGGGCATGAAAGACTATCCTTATGAGGGGCTGAGATGTATTCTTCCATCCTTTGTGTTTCGAGGGCTTCTTAATCCACAATATTAGGGGATAAATACTTTTGTGTTCAATGGGTTTGCTTTGCATTTCTCTGAGCACTGAATCTCAGCTGTGGCTAACACATGATGCATTTGAGGAGCTGCACAGAAGGCATTTGAGTGGTACACAGAAAATGTTATTTATTGATTCACTTCTCCCATGTCCCACACATAAGCACATCTCCAAATTGAGGGTTGTGTAACTAAACTGAGTAGGCCCAGCTTCTGGATCCATCCGGATTCTTTTTGCCCTTGAAAAAATAGGTGTGACACATTAAATTTATAAAATAATTACCACACTAATATCCACTGTTGTTCTATGCACATGGCCTAAAAGAGGGGACCAAGAGAGCAGTATAGTAAGAAAGTACCCCTAGAATGATTCATAGGTTATATTCACAGCAGATCCCTCTGTGCCATGAGATGGGAAGGTATCAGAGTAGTACTCTAAACAATCCAGTCCCAAATAACACAATAGGATCCAGTCCACTTGCAAATCCTTCATATGCACTGAAGACGTTAAGAAAAGCAACATTTAAAAATAAATTAAACTCTTAGAAAAAAAATTTCAAATACATAAAAAATTGTAAAACATTTTAAAATTGGAGAGTTTATTTTTAACAGAAACACACATTCTTTTATTTTAACAGGATTCATAGTCAATAAAATCACAAAAGTTTGTATGCAAAGCTTATGGTTTTTTTAAATGTATTTCACCAAAGCTCACTTTTAAAATAATCAATTTATATGAAATTTCAAGGTAAGAACATGTATGAACAACCTGAGACCTGGAAGCAAATACCCTTGCTCCAGCCCTTTGTTCAAGCCAAATTTGTATATTTGCAGAGAAGCTTCACCACAACAGAAATTCCTTACCCAGGTAAAACTTTCCATCACCAGTCCTCCTGTGTAATATGAAAACATTTAGCAAGTAAGAAGCAAAATTTCAACATCCTGCTTGCCATCAGACACCTTTAGGTAAATAGACTGCTCCAAATTTTATCTGAATCTAATTTGCATAAAATGAACTTTTTCCTCTCAGGAGAGCTTATACAATCTTCCAGTTATCCTTCAAAATATGAAGTTTCATTTCTATCTGGGAGAAATTTTACAATCTTCACATTCTTTTTTACTTGAGGAGGGGTGCATGAGTGTGAAAGGTTGTAAATAAAGATTTTTTTTTGCAGCTATCTAGTTGGTCTAATAAAAGATATTAGGGGTGCAGCTGAGAGGATCCCCAAACTCATCCATCCCTCAAACCACCACCCCATGCTTCTTATCCATGTAAGCATGAATGACGTGGCTTGGAACAATCCTGGAGGGGTCATGAGTGACTACAGGGCTCTGGGGGCTGGGCTCCAGGTTCTTGGGGTGCCTTCAGTTATTTTTTTTCTTAATCCTCCCAGTCATGGGTCGTGGGCATTGGAGGGAAAGGTTCATCAAAGAGGTTAACTGAAGACTCTGGTGATTGTGCTATTGTGAGGCATTTGGCTTCTGCAACCATGGTTCACACTTCAAGGAGAAAGGCAGCAGCTTGTTGGGAAGGGATGGCCTCCACCTCACCCTGAAGAGAAGTATCTCTTCTTGGCTAGAGTGGCTGACATACTTGACAGGGCTTTAAACTAGGATCACTGAGGGATGGGCCATCAACTAACAGTTCAAGCCCACGTCATGTCAACCATAGTACTAACAGGTTCAGTAGCCCAAGGGAAGGGCCTCCAATGACAGCCCAAGGAAAGGTCACATCACAGCATGCAGGGAAGTCTAGGGCTTCCCACGGCAGGCTCAGCTGCCTGTACAAAATGCCAGGAGCTTGGGAAACAAGCAAAAGGAACTAGCCCTTCTCCAGAGTGACAAAGATTATGATCTCATGGAGATAACAGAAACCTGGTGGGACTCCATCTATGACTGGTCCATAGGTATAGAATGGTATACCTTGTACAGGAGAGACTGTTTTGGAAAGAGGGGTGGGGATGTAGCTCTCTCCATGAAGGAGTAGTACACTTCCCTTCAAACTGAGTTTAGCAATCAAGGAGGGCATCTTGAAACCCTCTGGGTTAAAATACAGGGAGAGCATGGGGGAGGGGATATAATTGTAGGAGTCTATTACAGACCTCCCAACCAAGAGGAAGAGTTGGATCTTGAATTCAATAGGGAACTAGCTAAGGCTGCATGCTCCCAATGCATGATTGTCATGGGTGACTTCAACCTCCCTGACATCTTGTGGGAAGAGCGCAAATGGCCAAATCTGGTCGCGTAGCTTCCTCGCTTGCATTAATGAGCTCTGCCTAACACAAGAAGTCTATGGGTCAACTAGGGGAGAGGCAAAGCTGGATCTCATTATGGCCAAAAGGTATGATCTGATGAGTGAACTGAGGATTGAGGGGAAGTTTGGTGACAGAAATCATGAACTGATCACTTTCTCTGTCCAATGCAGGGAAGGCAAATCGCTCAGTAAAATGGAAATCCTCAACTTTGGGAAGGCTGACTTTCACAAACTCAGGAGACTGGTCAGTAAGCACTAAGAGACCATGGCCCCTCAGAAAAGACAGTCTATAAGGAATGGTTGTTCCTTAAGGATGAAATCCTCAAAGCACAAGTAAAATCTATTCCGTCCTGCAGGAAAGGCAGCCAGTGGGCTGGGAAACCCCCTTGGCTCAGTAGGGATATTTTGGACCTCCTGAAACTAAAAAGAGAAGCCTACACCAGATGGAAAATGGAAATCATCACCAAGGAGGACTACACAGCAGTAGCCTGCACCTTTTTAGAATGGACCAGAAGAGCCAAGACAGAAACTGAACTCAGGCTAGCCACAGAAATCAAGGACAACAAAAAGTCCTTCTTAAATGTGTGGGAAGTTAGAGAAAGAACAAAGGCAACAGTGGACCCCTGCTAAATCAAATGGGGCAGCTGATGTCTGATGCTCAGGAAAAGGCCAATCTCCTAAATGATTACTTTATGTTGGTCTTCCACCTGCTGAAAGGGGTCACCTTGCCTACAATTGATGTAGATCAAATGAGGGAACACTTCAAGTATCTTGACATCCATAAATCAGTGGGCCCAGATAGAATGCACCTGAGAGTCCTGAGGAAGCTGGCGGACTTCATAGCACACCTTATGGTGAAGATATTTGAGAATCTGTAGCACTCAGGAAAGGTACCAGAAGACTGGAAAAGAGCCAAAATGGTCCCTATCTTCAAGAAAGGAAGTAAGGAAGATCCAGGGAATTACAGGACAATTAGTCTGACATCCATCCCTGGAAAGTTCCTGGAGAAAATCATCAAATTTTCCATAAGTAACAAGCTAATGGAAGGCAACTTTCTGAGTGCCAGCCAACATGGCTTTGTTACTGGAAGGTCTTGCCTGACCAAACTCATCTCCTTCTATGACTAGGTGACACATTGCCTGGACAAGGGACACAAGGTTGATGTCATATATCTGGATTTCAAGAAAGCCTTTGACTTGTTCTCCCATGATGTCCTCATTGTTAAGATGTGGAACTGTAGCCTTGATCATCTCACAGTATGATGGCTGGGGAACTGGATTTGGGATCAGATCCAAAGGGTCATAGTTGATGTGAGCAAATCAGCATGGCACAAGGTGACCAGTAGTGTCCCTTGGGGCTCAATACTTGGGCCAGTACTCTTTAACATCTTCATTAATGATCTAGATTTAGACATCAAATGTGGACTGGTGAAGTTCATGGATTATATTAAACTATGGGGGAAGGCAGTCACACTGGAGGAGAGGCTGGGGATACAGGCCGACCTGGAAAGCCTTGCAAGGTGGGCGGACAAAAACCTGATGGTAGAAAAGTGCAGGGTGCTCCACCTTGAGAGGAAAAACTAACATCATACTTACAGGCTTGGCAGTGCTACTCTCTATATCACCATGACAGAAAGATACTTGGGGGTCTTGACTAACCACATGATGAACATGAGCCACCAATGTGATGCCACAGCTAACAAAGCAAAGCAAATTATTGCATCTCAAACAAAACCAGGGATATCATCCTCCCACTTTACTCAGCCTTAGGCTGCAGCCAGAGCACTGTATCCAGTTTTGGGCCCCCCACTTCAGAGGGACACGGATAAGCTTGAGACAGTCCAAAAGAGAGCCACCTGCATGATCAAAGGCCAAGAGAGCAGGCCTTATGAGGAAAGGATGAGGGGCATGGAACTCTTAAGCCTGGAGAAAAGAAGGCTGAGGGGGGACTTGTTGACAGCCTATAAGAATATAAGGGGTGTGCAGCAGGATCTGGGAGAACAGTTATTCACCAGGGCTCCCCAAGATCTAATGACCACAAATCTCTGGAAGGCCAATTTAGACTGGACATAAGAAAAAACTTCTTTACAGACTGAGTGTTCAGGATCTGGAACAGACTCCCCCCAGAGGTGGTGCTAGCACCTCCTCTGGACTCATTCAAAAAACTTTTCAGTGCTTATCTTGCTGGGATCATTTGACCCGAGTAGACTTCCTGCCTATGGCAGAGGGGCTGGACTCAATGATCTCATGGGATCCCTTCCAGCCCCAATATCTATGAAATATTGTTTGTACCACAAGAGTTCTGACTGTTTTTGCCTTAGACAACACAGCTACAACCTATATCCGTAAGTGTGGAATTCTCCTCTACATATTACATGATTACACAATTAACTGGCTAACGGCAATTAATTTAAGCCACCTCCATGTGCAAGTATTTATCACATAATAAAAGGTTCATCCAGCTATAAATCTAGAGCTGGAAAATGTGTAATAACTTTACAGCTACTTTCTATTCAGCTTTAATTTGTACGTGAAGCAGGGTCTATGCCACTGTGGATGGTAGCCCTATTAACTGTTGGGGCTCTCAGTGTTGGGTTGCATCATATCATTGCTATGGCTAGGATTCCCACAGATAATGGGAATCTCAACTGTGGTAGTGCCCCAGGGTTGCTGGGGTGGAGCATCCTGGAAAATGCAGGACTCACAACCGCAGGAGCTTTCTGCTTGCTGGTGCAAGGGGAGCCTGGGATGACAATCCTCAAGGCCTAATACTGAATTTTCTCTCTTGAAAGTTTCAAGATTCATAGATTCATAGATGTAGGGTTGGAATGGACCTTGTAGATCTTCTAGTCCGACTCCCAGCTGTGGGCAGGAGAGAAAAAAGCTGGGCTCAAATGACCCCAGCCACGTAAACATCAAGCCTCCTCTTTAAGACCCACAGGGTAGAAGCCATCTCCACTTCCCTTGGAAGTTGGTTCCAGACCCTAGCCACCCTGACTGGGAAGTAGTGCCTTCTAATGTCTAGTCTAAACCTACTCTCTAGCAACTTATGGCCATTATTCCTTGTTACTCCAGGAGGCTCTCAGGGGAACAAGGTCTCTGCCAAACTCTGGTAGTCCCCCCTAGTAAATTCCGCCAGCTCCCCTCTCAGCCTTCTCTTGAGAAGGCTGAACAGGTTAAGGTCCTGTAGCCTCTCTTCATAGGGTCTGCCCTGCTGTCTCTGGATCATGCAAGTGGCCCTCCTCTGGACCCTCTCAATGCTGTCCACATCCCTCCTGAAGTACGGGACCCAGAACTGGACGCAGTACTCCAGCCTTGGCCTAACCAGTGTTGCATAGACGGGGAGGATCATCTCCTTGGCCCTGCTTGTCATGCATCTGTGGTTGCAGGACAAGGTACAACTAGCCCTACTGACCGTGTTCTCACATTGTCAGCCCATGTTCATTTTGGAGTCAATAATGACTCCAAGATCTCTTTCTGCCACCATGCTTTCAAGAAGGGAGTTCCCCAGCCTATAGGTATGCTGCTGGTTCCTATTGCCCAAGTGCAGCACCTACATTGCACTTGTCAGTATTGAATTCCATCCTATTTTCATTTGCCCACCCCTGTAACCCATCCAGGTCCTGCTGTAATCTGGCCTTCCCTTCTAGGGTGCCCACCTCACCCCAAATCTTGGTGTTGTCTGCGAATTTAAACAGGCTGCTCTTCACCCCATCGTCCAAGTCCATAATAAAGAAATTGAACAGTGACGGCCCAAGGACCAAGCCTTGGGGGACTCCACTGCCCGCCTCCCTCCAGGTCAAAAATGACCCATCCACCAGCACTCTCTGAGTATGACTTCTCAGCCAATTTGCAATCCATCTGACTGTGTAGGCATCAATGCCACAGTCACCTAGCTTTTTAATGAGAATGGGGTGGGAGACAGTCAAAGGCCTTCCTGAAGTCCAGAAAGACTACATCCACTGCAACACCTGCATCCAATGATTTTGTGACCTGATTGTAGAAGGCAGTCAGGTTGGTCTGACAGGACCTGACCCTAATGAAACCATGCTGGTTGCCCTTGAGCATCATCCCCGCTGCTGGCCCATCATGGATGTGCTCCTTGATAATCTTCTCAAAGAGCTTCCCCAGGATAGAAGTAAGAGTAATGGGCCTATAGTTGCCCAGGTCCTCCCTCTTCCCTTTTTTAAAGATGAGGACCACATTGGCGCTCTTCCAGTTGTCTGGCACCTGGCCAGAGCACCACAAGTGCTTGTAAAGCCATGCCAGGGGCCCAACGATAACCCCTGCCAATCCTCTCAACACCCTGGGGTGGAGAGCATCTGTACCTGCTGATTTGAACATGTCCAGCTCCTCCCAAAGTTCTCTAACCCGGTCCTCCCTGACCCTAGGTTTGGCGGAGTTTCTCCCGAGTCCATCTTGAGTCCCGGTCCCTCCACAGGAAAATAGAGGCAAAAAAATTATTAAAGAGGTCTGCTTTCTCTTCTGGTGTGACCACCAGATCGCCAAGCATATCCTGCAGGGGCCCCACATTACCCGGGGCCTTCTTCATTCTCTCTATGCATTTAAAAAAGGACTTTTTGTTATACTTGATCTTTGATGGTAGCCCTAGTTCCGTATGTGCCTTAGCTTTCCTAACAGCCCCCCTACAGACCTAAGTGGTGGAGTTATACTCCTCTTTGGTGATAGCCCCTCCCTTCCACTGGGTGTACACCTCCTTTTTGGCAATCAGGCACTCAAGAATGCCCTCAGTGAGCCAGGGAAGCTTTTCAGCACTCTTTCCTCCTTTGCTTCTTGTTGGAATTGTCACCCCTTGGGTTCTGAGTATCATCTCCTTAAGGAATGACCACTCATCTTGGGCACCCAGTTTCCCTACTGTCAAGGACCCTTGTGCCTCCCCCACTAATTGCCTCAGCTCATTGAAGTTGGCCCTCTTAAAGTCTAAGGCTACTGCCTTGCTGCAGGCCCTTGACATCCTGCACTGGATAGTGAATTCCAGCAAGTGATGATCACTATCACCCAGGTGGTTGAGGACCTGGATTCTGCTCACCAGGCTGTTGCCTGTGGCCAGGACCAGGTCCAGTAGGGCATTCCCCCTGGAGGGACTGTGCACCTCTTGGGTTAAGTGGAGGTCCTGTATCTCTGCCAGGAACCTCCATGAGCAGTCAGACCTGGCTGAGTACTCCTCACAGCAGATGTCCAGGTAATTTAGATCACCCATGACAACTACATCCCTTACCGTAAGTGCCTTGGCAAGCTGTCCCAAGAATTCATGGCCCAACTCTTCTCCTTGGTTGGGAGGTCTGTAGTAGACCTCCACTGTTAAGTCCCTTTCTCCATGACTCCCCTGTATCCTGACCCGGAGCACTTCAGCCTGCTCCTTCTCTGACCCCATCCTGCTGGTTGAGGATATGTATTGCTCTTTGACATAGAACACTACACCCCCACCTTTCCTCACTGTTCTATCCCGTCTGTATATTAATGTTGACCACCCAGTCATGGGATGAATCTCACCAGGTTTCTGTGAGCCTTACTATGTCCAGGTTTGAACTAGCTATCCGGAGGGTGAGTTTCTCCTGCTTACTCCCCTTACTATGAGAATTGGTATAGAGGCATTTAAGGCCTTGAATTGGTGCGTATGCTACTCCCTGATTCTCAAGACTATCTGGACCCCTGCTGCTTACCTGGGTACTGCTTGTGTATGTCACCTGTCTTGGTTGGGAGGTGTCCTCACTTCTTCCTGTGGCCCCACCCCCTGGCGAAGCTAGTTTAAAGAGCGCCGCACGAGATCAGCCAACCTAGAAGAGAAGACACGCTTGCCTTTAAGAGAAAGGTGTAACCCATCCCACCCAATCAAGTGCCTGCATGAAAGTGTGGGTTGTTATTCAGGAACCCGAGGACTGCCTGGTGGCACCAGCTCTGTAACTGCCAGTTGACCTTAACAAAGCAGGCCTCATGTCGCCGTCCATGCCTACTCACTGGGAGAATAGAGGAGAATACCACCTGTGCCCCCATCTCCTTGAGCTTGTCCCCCAGGGCCTCAAAGTCCTTCATGATGTGGTATGGGTTGCCTCTGGCCGTGTCATTTGTTGCCATGTGGTTGAGAACCATGGGGTACTAGTTTGAGGGTTGAATGTAGGCCAGGATCCTCTCTGTGATGTCCTGAATTCAAGCCTCAGGCATGAAGTAGACCTCTCATTCCATGGGGTTAGGTTGGCAGATGGGACCATCCACATCCCTTAGGATGGATTCCCTGATAACGAGGACCCAGCATTTCCTTCTCCTGATGTTCCCTCTCTGTGCCATCTGTGTTGTATGTGGAATGGCATCATCCCCTGTGGAGGCATTCCCTTTGTCCTTCTCCATCATGGCTGCTAGAGCCTCATACCTGTTCCTCAGTTGTACCTGGGGAGCCTCCACCACACTAGCCTGAGCAGCCCTGGATCTGGTGAATACCTTCTGCCACTCCTGTGTTGAACTTGTCTCCTGGAGGGACCATACTCCGGACAACTGGTCCTGCAGTGAACAGAAATATGAGTCAATTTCATCCTCTTAAGCCCTGATCCCCCGCAGCCTGCTCACCTCAGCCTGGAGCTCCTGTATCTGCTTCTCCCTAAGTTGGACACAGGAGGGACAGGCAAGGCAGCCACCAGCCCTGCCCCTACAGGGACTGGTTTACCAGAATTATCTCTTTTTTACCCTACATCTACTAATTCTATGCTCAGATAAAGAAATGAATGACCCAGGGTTCAGCTCCCATGTTTGAGAAATGAGTATTTTCAAAAGATGGTAGTTCAGGATGTCAAATCAAATTTCCAGCAGTCAGCTCCTAGCAATTCTTCCGCATGTAGCATGGGAAGAATTGCATGTGCCTCTCCTTAGAGTAAACAGCTCTACTCCACAGTTGCTCTCTTGAATACATACATTGCCAGTAGCAGGAAAAGGGATCCCAAAACACCCAAAAGAACAGAAAGCCTCAGGCCCAGTAGTACTAACTGGGCTAGGCTCAATTGCTAACTAATCACTTAGGCTCAATTATGTCATGTAAACAGATGATAAGTTCTATGTAATTAAAGAAAAATTCCCTGGATCCTTTTAAAACTGACTTTTGAACATTTTAAAAGATATTGAAAGAAAGAAAAAATATATCTTCAATTGTAGAGAATGCCCATTCTGTTTAAAAATCATCTTCTTGCTCAAACTTAGTCACACTTAATGTAATAATCTGTGAAGTAAAACTTATCAACATAATTTTCTTTCCTACAGAGAATTAAAGGCAAGTGTGACTGATAGATATAAGCTAACAGAATATAATTGTAATTTGCTCTTCAGCCATACAGAAAAAAGTGTTTCTAGAAAAGTATATTTTCACACTTCAGAATGTATTGCAGAACAGACACATTTAAAATTAATCAGCCTAAATAGACTTGAAATAGTGATGCTGTATAATGGTTCATAGATTTCATAGATTTCATAGACATTAGGGCTGGAAGGGACCTCGGGAGATCATCGAGTCCAGCCCCCTGCCCAAAGGGCAG
>NW_017728886.1:115145197-115176192 GCF_001723895.1 Crocodylus porosus
CCCATAGCCCGAGACTGGGAGGATCGACGAAAACACCACCTGAGCTCCCAGACCCCTAAGCCCCACTCCCAACTCCCTGTAGCGCCTCATAACCTGGCTGGGGGTGCTCCGAGCCGTGTCATTGGTGCCCACATGAATAAGGAGCATGGTGTAGTGGTCTGTGGACCGGAGGAGCTGCGGAATCCTGTCCACAATGTCTCAGATGCGGGCCCCCGGGAAGCAGCAGACTTGTTTCTTGACACATTATCATTATACCATATTTTCCTGCATACCACTCCTTGGCTAGATAAGACACACACACTATTTTGGGAAGGTAGAATGAAGGAAAAGATTTTCGAGAATCATAGTCAAGTGTTGACTCCAACATAGAATGCACTCTGCAAAATAAGCAGACGCTACAGTTTTAATTCTCTTACAGCTATTGCTGAATTGCCACTGCTCACAGAAAAACTTTCACAGTGGCTTTGAGATGGTTAAACTGTAGCTCTGACCCTGAACAAGGCACTAAGCATAATTTAGGTAAAAGTAATATTATTTATACATGTATTAATACAGTTGCAAATCTCTGTCCAGAGGAGAAGTTCTCTCACAGATTCGAAGTATGAAATAATAATTCACATAAGTTATCTCCCTCCCTTGCAGGGAAAGGAGACTTTGGTAATGGATGCTGTGGGTAAGTTGTTTGCCAGTGGATCTTTCTCTCTGTCTATTAGGGCCTAAAAAATATAAATTTGTTTTTCCATAAATGGAAGAGATAGTCTTGAGAATGTGCAAGTGAACCCATGGTATATACAACATTATTACTTTGATCTTTGTGTTGTCCTATGTGGAATGTAAATTGAAGACCAGTAGTACTTTCATAAGGAGCTAAACAAATTAATTTCCAATGCAGAATTTATAATAGAGTCCAGTAAAATTCAGAACCTGAATATTGTGTCCTACACACAGCCACATCTAAGTAAATACTTTTTCTTGCATAATGTGAAATGCAAGAATTGCTCTACCAATATAACAGATTTCAGGTAGTATGTCAACTTTTAATATTTTTTTCCTGTGTTTCACAATTGCATTCAGCATAAAAGTGTCACATTATCTGGCACACATCCCTTTATAAGACCGAACATGTTTTTGTTATTTTTAAACATTAAATATTCAAGTTAAAATAGTTATACTTTAATCCATGAATCCTGGCTCCCTTTCCAAGTAGTAATTAAGTTTAGCAACTTCCCAGTGAGGTAACTCACCATTCTTTTTCGAATCCCCTATTTTAGAAAGTCTGCAAATAAGACCTAGGGACAATGTATTTAAAACAAAACAAATAATTTATATACAACTCATTTATCCTTTTCATTAAAATAAAAGGAATACCCCACATACTCTGGGTGTGTTGACATGTGCACTTTAATGTTCAGTAGACTAATTTACTGAACATTAAAGTGTCACATAAAAAGCATGATATTACACTAATGAACAGTAAAATAGTCTACTGTGCATTAAGCATCACTAAAAAAGTGTGCGCATTCAAGGTACTAAATGTAATGTGCATTAGAAAAGTAGCATTAATGCAGGTGTACAGGCTCCCTCAAATCTATATTCTATGCTTCAGTGAATCACAAACAAGCAATGTCTATAGCTAAATGAAAGCAAGGCAGATTTTCACTTTCATGGACTAACTAAATAAGAGATGTACAGCATAAGGTTTCATAAGCAGAGGGCTTACTTGAGATGCTGTGAAGGGACTACAGGACTTGGCTTTCTATTTAGCAGCTCTACTTCTTGCAGTCTCTTAGCCATATCTGATGAAACAAGCTTTCCGCTCACAGAAGCTTATGCTATACATTTCCAATGTAGTTAGTCAACAGATTTAGACTAAGAACTAAACTAAAGTGCAAATCTAGCTTACCTTCTGCTTGATTTCAGAGGCCAGGTGCAGAAGTAACACTTATTGTGTAGTAGGCATGCAGAAAGTACTCTATAGCTGTCTAACTGAAGAGACAGGATGCACAGAGTACTGTAAAAATGGCGGATTCCACTGTTAGATAACCCTTAGATGTACATGGTATCAGAGTGCCGTAATGAACATCTGTACCACATCCCATCATGATTCAAGGCAGGTTGCATTCACCAGCAACCACAGGCTTTGCAGCACCTTACTCATCCCCCATCCCAGGGCTGTGCTTTAGCCTCAGCTAGAGCTTGTGTGGTCTGCCTGAGTGCCAGGCCAGCCCTGTCTCTGTGTGTTTTCTGAAGCAGTCTAATGAATAGTGCAGTGAACTTTGGGAATTTTCAGGGGGGGTGGGGGGAAGTTGAGGGTTTGTTGTTCTTTTAAGTTTAGCACATGGTCCTTCATTCACATGCAAGTTGTAAAATTGTAGTAACATTTAAATCTGAAACTGGGGTAATTTCCCCTTGATTTAAAGTGGGGGAGGATTGGGTCTTTGTCCTGTACTGTTTACTCTATAAGGTAGAGCTCCAGCCTGCCATTGTTTTGTCACCATGCAATAAATTAGAAAACTTTCCTGATCTAAGTAATCATTAAGAGCAGTTAAAAATATGCAAAAATTCTACAGTTTGGGGGAAGGGAGAGACAGAAGACAGCACATTTAGGGATGAATGAAGCAAAATAAGGCTTATCAGATGAAGATGATGAGTTATAGATTTCATAGATTTCATAGACATTAAGGCTGGAAGGGACCTCGGGAGATCATCGAGTCCAGCCCCCTGCCCAAAGGGCAGGAAGTCAGCTGGGGTCATAGGATCCCAGCAAGATAAGCATCCAATTTACTCTTGAAGGTGTTCAATGCAGGCACTTGAACCACCTCCGCTGGCAGACTGTTCCAGACCTTGGGGGCTTGGACAGTAAAGAAATTCTTCCTTATGTCCAGCCTGAAACGGTCTTGCAGGAGTTTGTGACCGTTCGACCTCATCATCCCATGGGGCGCTCTGGTGAACAGATGTTCCCCCAGATCCTGGTGGTCACCCCTGATAAACTTGTAGGTGGCCATCAGATCACCCCTGAGCCTGCACTTTTCCAGTCTAAAGAGTCCCATGGCTCTCAGCCTGTCATCGTAAGATCTGTTTTCCTGACCTCTGATCATGCGCGTGGCTCTCCTCTGGACTCTCTCAAGCTTCTCCACATCCTTTTTGAATTGTGGAGACCAAAACTGGAAGCAGTACTCCAGCTGCGGCCTCACTAAGGCCGAGTACAAGGGGAGAATGACGTCCCGGGATTTGCTCGAGAAGCAAATTCAGTGGAGAATTAGGCCACTGTTTTAATTAGGTGCTTAAAGGCTTCTCTTTCTAACTAGTAGTCCAATAGGTGTACAGTATGGTTGTTTCCCTTCCCATTCAGTGAATCATGAAGTACAGCTACTCCGCCCTTAACATCGTAGTTACATTCTTGACAAATGTGACTTTAAGTGAAATGATGTTAAGTGAATCAGTTATGTCATAGTAGATAGTTACCTACTAGCAGGCAGCAGCCAGACAAGGCTATATCCAAACATTGAGGGACTTTAAATGAGTATGTTCTCTAATGGATCAGTGATGTAATCACGAAACAATGTTAACTGAGATGACGTTAAGTGAGGAGTACCTGAAAAGACCACAACAGTCCTCCTTCCCCTCCTTTACTTAGGCACTGTATGTTTCCTATAAATTTGGTTCCTTGGTCTTTCAACTAAAGAACTGTAATTTACATGAAAATTTATGTCTAAATATTACTGTAATAACTCCCTTGAGTCTCTGGTATTAATGGGCATGATCAAAATCCAGATCCTCAGCCCTGTAAATCACCGCATTGCCATTGATTTCAGCAGAGCTATACTGATTTAGTACAGTGGAAGATCTGTCCCAAAATATTTCTATAGTGCTGTGTGTAATTTAAGAAAGAGTGACAGAATTTCTAGTATGTGCAATACAGCTAAGGGAACTTTGTGCAATAATTTTACCTCTCAGTGAATGGATACATTACCTATTCTTAAAAAATACATGAACAATCAGCTTTGCCAAGCACAAAGTACAGCGACTCAGTATATAAACAATCGATGTTATCCAGATTGTATTGTAATTAATACAAACCTCCTTCAGTCTACATCAAAAAGGAAAGCTTATTTATCCTGCACTATACTGCCATATCCAAGAAATAACGCCTTGATATAATTATAAATGAGCAACAGACAGAACAGGAAAGATAGAAATGCTTGTATCTGCTAAGTGGTTTGTACTTCACATAGGCTTTTTCTTTACATTTTTAAAGTAAATATTTTATACTAATAAACCAAGCCACAATGCAAAGAATTATGCAGGGTGCACAGAAATGAAGGAATTTGTTTTGTGCAATTCACTCCTTCACCAACAACTTTGAAAGAGTGATTCAAATGCTACAAAACCTTTACCTAAAATCCTTTTTGGGGAATAGAAATTCCTTTTTCCCTTTCTACAGAAAAAAATGATGATAGGTTTAAATTGATTTTTGTCAAAAAAACCAATGTATGAGGCCTATTTCACCAGTCCATAAACAAATATACCTTATGTCATGGAAATTTTTTGAGTATGTGCTGCCAGTACAGAAGAGGTTAAACTGACATGCGCGGTTTGATTCTGTGAGTGGAAAGTTCCAAGACTCACCCAGCCCTTGCCCCCTGGGTGACCTGCAGAGCTGTCAATCATTGTTGACCTACTTTCCCCACAGAGGCATGCTCAGATTGTGTCAGCTCCTGACTGAGAGCATGCTCAGTCTGAATCTGACATGAGGTAATCGGACTAGAAATTTCTCTGCGGAGAGCACTTTGATTGGCCACTAAATTCATATAAAATTCAGTGAGCCCGTCCCTCGGGGGGGAGATTGTGTGGACTGGAGACAGAAGCTGCTGCTGCAGGGACCGTCTCTCAGTCAGGCTCTTGGGCCTATAGATCTCCCCTCTCACCTCTGTTGCTGGTTGCTTTTTGTATTAATCGTTACATACGTTCTGACTATGCTTGCCTGGCTTCTGACTTACCTTCATATTGACTAACGGCTACGATTTTGGATCACCCTTTGCACTCTGTTATAACCCGGTTCCGGATCATCGACCTCGGCTTTCTTCTCTGACTATGATTCTGCTCATCCCTCTGAACCGACGTCTCCGCTGCATCATCTCCTGGCTTCTGACCTCGGCTTTTTCCTTCGACCACCCGTTTGTCCATTACCTTGGACTGGCGTCACGTGGTTCATCGTTCACGTGTTACAGTTTTTGTTTTGTTGTTTGTATTATCCATTTAATGAGCTGTTGACCAGCCCTGGGACTACGTCTTCGGACTGAACCCCGTGGGCCAACAGACCCCTTTGTTGTTTACTGTTGTTCGTTCCTAACTGTAACTGAAGACTTCTCTGCCTACACCTGAAGTGTAAGTCAAATAAATCTACCTTAATTTCAATCCGCTCCGAGTCCCTATCTCCCGACTCTACGCCGTTAATCCCACCTGTCCATATCTGATTGCCACCCCGGCCCACCGTGACCTTGGGGCCCGATCCATTCAGTTCGGTTTTCCCTGACACCTTACAGAGTACAGAATTTGCAAAGTTGGATGGCAATGTTAGGCATCCAAACCCATAGAATCATAGAAAAATAGGTCTGGCTGGGATTCCTGCAGGTCATCTTTACCAACCCCCAGGGTAGGGTGATACCCATCAAGACCATCCCAGGAAAGTATGTGTTTAGCATGAACTTAAAAACTCCAATAATAGACATTATAGAGGTTTGTTAAGTTATATGTTCCAGTGCTTAACCACCATCAGTTAGAAATTTATTCTTTATATCCAATTTAAATTTCCTTTTTTGCAATTTATGACCGTTACTTACTTTGGCCTGTCCCCCATGACACAGAGAATAGTCTATCACTGTCCTTTTTATAACCACCCATCATGTATTTGAAGGCTGTTATTAAATTCCCACTCAGTCTCTTCTTCTTTAGAAAAGTAATCCTAGTTTGTACACTTTTCCCTTATAAATCATGATTTATTGATCCACTAATCATTTCTCTTGTTCTCTGTTTTGTTGTTCTGTCTTTCTTGAGTTGGTGCCCAAAACTGCACTCAAATTGAGACTTTGCCAGTGCTGAACAAAGCAAAAGTATCAGTTCCTGTGTTCCTGTGACTTTCACATAACATCCTTATTAGTATATCCCTACATGATATTGTTTATTTTATTTGTGCAAAAATAGCATTTTGTTGACTTGTATTCAGCTTGCAGACCACCATAACCTCCAGTCTTTTTTTCTGATAGTATTACACCCAAACCAGTAGTTCCTTAGTTTGTACATTTGATTCCCTTTTCCCCTCTAAATGCAAAACTTTGAACCAGCTCATACTGATTTTCATCTGATTTATTTCAGACTATTTGTCTCATGTATTAAAGTAATTTTGAATCCTAATAATATCTTCCAAACCATCTTCTACACTAGGCAGGTTGGTGTAAGTTGTACATTTACTAAAGGTACATTCAATTCCATCTTCAAAGTCATTAAAAAATATATTAAACAGTGCCAGATTCAAAACAAACTCCTGCAAAACCCCTCTGGATAGCTTTTCCCAGTTAGACATTGAGCCATTGATGACTACTTTTGGGTCCCAATGATCTAATCACTTATGCAGCCTAATCTATCTTGCAGTATTCCATTGAGAGTGTTCTTCTTGTATGTCATATAAGACTGTGTTGAAAACCTTGCTAAAGTTAAAATACATCAAATCCACTGCTGCCCCCACCCCACAAAACCCATCACCTTTTTATAAAAGCAAATCAAGTTGGTTAAGTTGAGCTTGATTTCAACAAATCCACATTGGTTATTCCTTGTCACCTTGTCATAATCTAGGTGCTCTAGGAATAGATCCTTAATGACATCTTGGTATCCTTGTGGGTACTGAATTAGAATGACCAAACTATAATTCCCTGGTTCCTCCTTGTAGTGATAGCAATTGTAATTTAAAAATGATTCCTAATTGTTGGTAATTCATAGATGGTCCTTCAGTTAAGTAGCTACCAGTCACTTATAGATGGAGATTGGAGCGTATGTCCAGACATTTGCCATACCCCATCTACAATTATATAACTTACTTTAAATCATAGGACTGTAGATTGGCTGTCGTGCATACACACATTTCCTGATGCCAGGAGTCACACCAGGAACCCAACCAAAATAAGTTGGTATGGGTGATTCTGGGGAGCTAGCCGGGTGGTAGATGTTGGTGGGTCTGGGAAAGTTAACAGATTCAGGGGAGGTTCCCTGGCCTGGTGGGGAGGGAAGGGAGATGGTCTTCTCAGAGTGTTCTCTGTCCAGGAGTGGGTGGGTTGGAATGCTAAAAATAGCCCAGTTAAGGGTTGCTTGCTGAAGAACAAGATAAAATCTGTTGTGAAGTTCTTTTTATTCACATATGTTTGTGAATAAGGCAGATGTCATATCCAGTGATCACTTAGTGAATAAGTGATCAATGAGAAAGAATTTGAATTCCACACTGAAAAAAGTTGGAAAGTGGGAGCAAGTGAAGCAACTCAACTGTGCAAGAACATCACTTACAGATGCTGCTGTCCTTCCACATGACTAAGTAAAAAGACAGTTAGTCATGAAAGCTTTTCAGCTTTCACTTCCCATTGTGTTCACTTCCCATTTTGTGGTCAGGCAATATAGTAGGGACTAGAAGGAGCTCAGATAAAGGTTTGAGTGGCACCTAGTGGCCACAGGGGCAGAAAAGAAACATGAAAAGTCAAATATTCTCTCTTCTTGCACATTGTGGGTGCATGTGACTGTTTACAGCATTTTTACCTTTGAAGAAAACTCCAGTATGTAGGTAAGTATAATACTGTCCAAATGTGAAATTCTTAAAAGACACTGATTTTTTTAATGTGCAAAAAGTCAACAAAAAGTATAGATCAGTATGCTGCTGAACTAAAGAGACTAAGTAATAATTGTGTTTTGGGGAACTTTACAGAATCTCCAAATAGATATATCACTAGAAACTGTATTACATGGAACAAATGCTGCATGAGGACAGCAGAAACTATGAAGGTCCTGGCTACAGAGCTGAATGCATCAAGATGGGTTGTCCATGAAGTAGGCCAGAAAGTACATGGTTAGTATAACTCCACTTCCCAGAATGGACTTTTCCATTGGCAAGGAACTAGCTAAGGGAGAGAGAAAAAGGCCATCATACACCAAGTGTGGAAGGTAACATGGGCTCAAACATACTGCATTTGGGAAGCTCTATTTACTTGATGATCCCAAACACAAAAACCTCAAGCCTCAAGTGCATATAGTTGAGAATATACTAGAGACACATTTTATATAAATGTGGGCGGATCTGTCAAAATCAACGAGAGAGACTGAATTTTGCCAGTGGAAGTACAAGGAACAATAGTTTTATTTAAATTGGACATTGGAGCTCAGGTTAATATTTTATCAGAACATAAATAAAGAAAATGAAAATCAAGACCAAAAGTGAGTCTAACAAACCTCAAAATAACTGGCTCTTCAGGAACAAATATACTAGTGACTGGGAAATGCATTGCTAGCATCCAGTACAGAACTGAGCAATAAAAACATGGTAGTACCTAGAAAGGTGACAACAATTATGGGTCAGGCAGCACATGAGAAGCTGAATCTAGTTAAGTGTGTAAGTGTGCAGTAGAAGACACAAAATTCATGCCTCTTGGTGAACCTGTTAGCCATCGCAGACCAAAACTAGACATTCTTCTTGGGAAGAAACCAATAGTTCCAGAACACAAGAAGCAACCATGCCTTTATTGGTACAAATGTACCTACAGGTACAAATGCAAATATTATCATACAGAAAGCAATCTGTAGTTAATGAATTTTGTGCTACATGAAAAAGCACAGCTGTCAAAAGTGCAAGTCAATTGCATCCCAATATAAGAACTCGAGTCTACTGAGACTTGAAGGAAAAACTCCCTTCCAAAAAAACCAGAAACTGGATTTGATATTTTGTTGGTCTGAAAAGAAAGAGAGACCTCTTGAAAAAGAGATGTGTTAAAGTGGATACAGAAAAGGGAGAATAGGAAATTGAGTCATAAAACTCACTCTGGAGTGATGTTTTACTCTAAGGTCAGAGTGGCTTCTGTAAATGGATATTAACTGAATTTTGTGTTAATTTATTTTTGTAATTTTTGTCAAGAGGGAAGATATAATGATAGACATTATAATTTGAAGATAATCCCTAACTAGGGATACTCAGTAACTTGGAGATGGTCCATTAGCAAGTAGGTAGCCACATGAACAATGTGTGCCCTGGAGGCTGGGGGGGCCTGGAGAACAGCCGCAAGTGGCAGCAGCAGCGATGTGGCGGTGGTGAGCGGGGAGCTCCCACAGACAGCTGCAGCGATGTCAGTGGCGGGGGTGAGGGGCAGCAAGCGCCAACCAGTTCTCTCCTGAATTTCATATAAGCCTGATGATTTTAAAATATTCAGCTTGTTTAAGTAATCTAACCTGTTTTCTCCCTATTCTAGGTTATTTTTTCCCCTTTATCCTGCTTGCTAACTGTGCTTTTCATCTAATATTGACTCTTTTGGGTAAGAATGAAGAAGAAGGCAATAAACACTTTAGCCTTTGCTGCATCATTATTAGCTTTTCATAATCATTCAGTAAGGGAGCTACTCTTTTCCTCGTTTACATCTTACATCTAGTATTTTTATGGGAAGTGTTATTTTTGCCACATATGTGTCTTGCTGGCTATGCCCCATTTTGCAACTTGTCTTTCCTGATACTTCATCTAGTATACCATTTATAATCATCCTCAGTTACATGGCCAAGTTTCTATTTTGTGAGAGATTCTATTAACCGATGAGTTTGTTTAGTCAGGGCAGTCTTTTGCAACCCTTATCCTTCCTTTGCAACAGGATAGCCTGTTCTTGTACCCTTAATGTTTTCTCTTTAACATACATACAACCAGATTTCCTGGACTCTTTTTTCCCTTTGACTTCCCTCCTATGGCATCCTGTCCAATGGTTCCCTGATTTTTTAAGTCTACTTTTTTGAAATATAGCATTTTTATTCTGCTGCTCTACTTGCTATCTTTCCATAAGATCACTATCACTTAAGTTACCTTTCATCTTCAATGAGAAGAGCTTACTCCTTTTTGATTCTTCCAACATCTGCACTAAAAAGTGATCCCAACACAATCCATGCATTTGCTGGACTGTCTTTGCACTGATATTGAAACCCTCCCAAAATATATAAGGATATTAAGTCCTTCCTTCCTCCCCTTTCTCCCCACCCTCACAACTTGTCCCCTCAGTATTAGAGACTGTGATTTGGATATTTTAATTAGTTGGGTCATTTTTTTCTTTAGTGTTTTTACACTGGTAAATCTTGCCTATCCCAGAACAACATTCCCTTTCAATACTGCATTCTGTTGGCTATGCTGGAGGTTTAGGAGGATGCTCATAAAGAAGTCATTATTATGTACTCCTGACTGCCTCTGAATAATCCAAGGAATTTCAATAATTTTGCTCCATTACATATTACAAAGCTAATGTAAGCTATAGACCATATGTAGACAGAACAGACATGTATACATGACACTTTAAAGTGGGTTAAATGCTTTTGCACCACTTTAATGGTGTTGGTATTTGCATGCATCGGTGGCATATTGTGCAGTAATTCCAGCTGCTGTATCAAATTCGATGGTGTAACGTGCCTTAAATGACTTGGGGTGCACCGAACTAAAATTCCTTTAAGCAGTTTTAGTTTGCTACCCTAAAGCTGCAGAGTGAAGCACCAGGCTCTGTGCAGCTCAGGGGCTTTGTAGGAAACCCATGCAGGCAGCAGTCTGGGAAGGCAGGCTTCGTCCAAGAAGAGCAACGAGCTTTTCCCCTGGAGCCTGCTTACCTGCCTAAGCTGTGCAGAGGCCCAGTGCTTCCCTCCATGGCTGTGGTGTCCCCTTGGACTATCTGATCTTGGTGCCACCTGGGGAGGCACCAGTGCCGCTGAGGGAAGCAGCAGCCCCCACCACAGCCCAGGGACCACTCCACCGGCCAGCAGCTCACCCTCCCCTCCCCACCACTGGAGAGGCAGGTAGGTTCGGGTGTGTGCATGACACAGGGGTTTAAAGGACCCTATACTGAAGTGGTGTTTTTAAAAACCCACCACTTCAATTTAGGGCCACCATTTCATCTACACAAGCCCATAGAATGGAATTCATGTTCTTGCTTAAGTGATACCCTGAGATATTTCAAGCAATGTTGTCTTCTGTACCTTTTAAAGATTGAAGGCCCAAAAGACTAGAGAAGAAGCAGCAGTGATGGCTGGGTCCTGGCACCCATCCACCTACCTCAGATCTGAGCTGTGTTATTCTGGCCTGCAGTCTACAAAAAGGTCACTGACTATTAGTTTATGGTATGCTTGACACCAGCCACTGGGAATGACCTCTCTCTGACATATTTCTGGATTGGGCACATGTAAGCAGGAACAGGGGGAGGTGGGCCATGATTCAGGTCATCTTAACTGATACACAGTGTTGGCTGGAGAGCCGCTTAATGAGTTTTGTCAAGCTGTCAAGGGCCACAAGGGTAGCCCCACCCCTTGACAGGTGCCCCAACCCCTGGTCGCCATTTTGGTACTACAAGTCCCACCTCCTAACCCTGACCTTTGCCACCAGAAGTCCCTTCCCTTGCCCCAGAAATACTCCTTTTGGGAAGAGGGTTTGCCATCTTGGAAACAGAAAAAAAATGAATTAAATACTAAAAATCAAACATCCACAATAGCACATTTTAATATTATTGAAAAAGATACTTTTGTCTTGATTTGTGTGTGTTTGCATACTGCATATAGAAGTGATTTCATAAGAGCTCAACATGAAGTCTTACTCTTGTATATTGTAGGGGGCGTGGAGGGGTATGGAGGTTATGAATGGTGTGGGTGGGTGGCAGTGGGTGTATGTGGGGTGTTGGGGAAGGGGGAGAGGTGAGTGTGGATAGGGGTGGGTGTGTGGGTATGGGGCTGGCGTGTCTGATGAACTCAGACTGGTGGGATCATTTACTCATTTGTTTTTCTGAGCCTAGCAGCTAAATGTTTGTTAGATTTGTTTTCTTTTCTTTTTAGTTTATTTTGTTGTTGTAGTTACTGAGGCAGTTTCAATAAAAGTGATCAAATACCTGAGTGTTGCCAAAAGTTAGCCATATTGGCCATGTGTAGATGAAACAAGGGGCGTGTGCGCACAACACTTTAAAGTGGGCTAAATGTTTTTGCACCGCTTTAATGGTGTTAGTGTTTGCATGCCTTGGCAGCATATTGCACATTAATTACAGCCACTGTAGCAAATTTGGTGGCGTAATACACCTGAAATGACTTGTGGTGCAGCAAACTAAAACTCCTCTGAGGAGTGCCCTAACAGCCACGTGTAACTGTTTTATGTTATTTTCTTTTTATATTATTTTCTTTTTATATTATTTTCTTTTCTCTTTTCTGTGTAACTGCCGCGTGGCACTATCACATTTATGTAACCTTGAAACCTTCACTGTTAACCAAAGCAAGTGCCTGGTACTATTCTCTATTGGCAGTAAACCACACACCTGTATTCTGTAACTTTTACTTCTTATCTAAAAAGTGTCAATTTTGCAGAAATGAAACTTATGTAGAGAATCTGCCTAGTAACTATTATGTAAAAGAAATTATCCTATCCCTGTATGCTTAGCTTATATCATAGTTAGTGTCATAGAGGCAGTCCAACCAACATCTATTAAAGAGGCACAAAAGCAGGAAGCGGCAGAAACGACAACTGGAAAACTCTGTAGGCCCGATCGCCCTGCAGACCGGTTCTCAGCCTCCCCGCCTGGGCATATCCCAGCGAAGACAAAGGCCTCGAAAACCCGACAATTGACAATGACTCACCGTGTTACAGTACTGTACTCTACATCCCATTTATGAGCTGTTGACCAGTTCTGGGACTTAAGGAGCTGGCAGCCACACCTAGCATTGGACTAGCTCCAGTGTTGGAACGCAAGGGCTGGCTCTGGAACCCCGTGAACCAACAGACCCCCTTTGTATCCAGCGTACTGTAACTGAAGAAACATCGGAGACTCCACTTCTCGACTGCCTCTCATCATAGCTTAGACAGCATATCTATGCTCACTATACTTGTATTTACTGCAGCTTCGTTCCAACCGGCCTCCCTTCTTATTCGTAAGAGGGTAAGGCCAGGTGAGTGAATAAAACCTTTTTGTTTTACCCTATATATACTCTGTAATAACTTCTACTACTAACATCCCATCTCAATGAGCCATTGACCAGTTCTGGAACTTAAGGAGTTGGCAGCCGTACCTAGCATTGGACTAGTTCCAGTGTTGAAACGCAAGGGTTGGCTCTGGAACCTCGTGAACCAACGAACATCCTATAGACTTATTACAAAGAAAACTAACAACTTACTCTAAGTCATCTACTTGTGCCAACTCAGCGAACCTCGAGGGCGGCTATAAAACTACCTCCAATCCCGCCCCACAAGCCGCGTGCTCGCACAGCTTTGCAAAGGCCGCGGCTCCCCAAGCGGTGCTGGAACCACTAGCCTGGCATTCTGCCACACCACGGAGCAAAGCACTGGGTTCCGTGCAGCTCAAGAGCTCTTCAGAAATCCCTGAGGCAGTCTGGCAGCAGCCTGGAAAGGCAGGCTCTGCCCAAGAGAAGAAAAAAAAAAGCGGCGAGCCTGATCTTCCCCCCCAACCCTGGACCCTGCCGGCCTGCCTGAGCTGTGCAGGGGCCCAGTGCTTCCCTTCATGGCTGCAGTGCCCCACAGGACTGCCCAAGTTGGGTGCCTGTGGGCAGGTGCCACCTTTGGGAGGGGGTTGCCACTGCCAAGGAGGGAAGCACTACCCCCCACTCAGCCCAGGGACCGCTCCACCCATTGGCAGCTCTCCCTCCCTTCCCCTCCACACCATCAGAGAGGCAGGGAATTCAGGTGTGTGCACAACACGGTGGTTTAATTGTCCCCAATTTGAAGCAGTGTTTTTAAAAACCCACTGCTTCAATTTAGGTCCCCCCTTTTTGTCTACACATGCCCACATACACCATCTTGCAATTGAAGCAGCTTACTTATAAGTGTTATATCTTGGGTGAAATACATGTTATACTTAAACTATATAGCTGTGGAATGGTAAGTGGTGCTGAAGTTAGAATGTGCTGTGAGCAGTCCCACATTAAGGATTAATACCATTTCTTGCCTACACATCTCTAACTTGCTCCTAGCCATATATCTGTGCTGAAAGCAGGTACATGGCTAGAAGCAAGGACACCTGGACTGGGAACAGGGCATCCTGGGATGTTGGAGGACTGAAAATTGCTCATTTTATTTCTGTGGAGCAGACTGAAGTTACCCTAACATGCTAGGCACTACAGGCCCAAGTTACCCCTTGCCTAAAATGGTTTACCTTGAAAATGCTTAGCGGGTACTTAGCATGAGCTGATGAGATTTAGCATGCTTACATTTTAAGTCTCTTTAGTATGGTCTAATTGTAATGTGTAACTTCACCATATGTAGCAGAGGAGGTTAGATCAGCACAGAAGAAAAAGGACAACACTGCTATCAGACCTTCATTTTTCTGAGCAGAGACCAAAAGTGAAAGCAAACCCATTGCCTGGGGAGGCACAAAAAATTACAAAATACTTCCTCATGCAACAATTAATGAATAATATATTACAGTAAGGCTAACATTTCTATACAACCAGTGAAAAGCCATGGAGTTTGTCACATACAAGCCTCTCATTTTACCAACAAAGATGTTTTATACTCGTTTTACTCCTGCTATTCACTCTTTCAAATGCAGGTCACTGATTGCTTTAATTTTACCACCATATATATAATCATTATTGCACAAAATACATCATCAAAGGAAGCCACATGCTGTGAAAGAAACAGCATGGTAGAAAATGCAAAAAATTAGTCTGCTTTAAGGGGCAAAAAGAGTTGAAATTAGCCAGGATCACAGGTTAACCCTAGACAAAACACAAATTGAAATTACAAATTGGTTCTTGGGGCATTTATAAATGCCTCTAAGCATGTGAATTATCAGGACTAGTTCATAGGATAAAGACAAAATGTTAGCCAAGTATTTTTTTCTATTTAGTAAGAAACTCAACTGACAAAAAGCCTTCAATGTGTTAGGGCTGTCAAAACTATCTATGTGTTATCTCATAGCTTTGTATGGTATTAATACACATTTTAATAATGTATGTTTTCTAAACTAAGTAGATCCATACACATTGGATGTGTTTCAATAATAAAATGTGCATAAAACATGAATCAGCTACAGATGCTTTCTAAGAATCTTATTTATGTTAAAGCACCAAGGATAGATGATTCAGATAGCACAGGGTTTGGGTAAAGAAGCTACTGGTGAACTATCTTTTATTCTGTGACCTGCTAAAAGTATTTTATAACAAAAAGGCAATCTGAATGAAAGATAAGCAAGAACAAAGTGAAGGTTGATTTGTACCTAATCTAGAAGAGGCAAGAAGGAAAACTAAAATAATATTTACAGATTCCATTTTGTGGGAACAGTTTACATTTCATTTTTGCTCTTTCCAAAATGGAACAATATTGAAACATTCAAAATGTCCTACAATACAAAATTCAAAATGAAAATGTAAATGTACCATTCTGAAAATCGAGGGCCATTCTGACATTATTCTGATGTCAGAAGTGTAAAAGGGTTATTCAGTGTCCTGGGCAGTGGCAGCACACGGGCCAGCAGCCACAGCCACGTGTTAGTGACAGTGGCTGCCAGACCAACAACACAGCAGCTTCTATTTTTGCAAAAGCCCACTAAGTTGTTGATCAGATGGTACTTTGGTCACCTTGCCCCTCTTAATTATGCTATTTGCAATATTTTAATTAATGTAAGAAGTTACAGTAATGGGAGACATAGGGTAGGCTCTCATTAGGGAGTGGAACAAGAAAAAGGGAATCTGTGCTTTAAAAATGTGTCTTCTGGACCTCACCTCCCTTCCTGGTTATATAACACCTGCATCTAGCTGATTTGGGTAGTTGTTTTCTGGTCAGTTTGAAGGAAGGAGCCTGGCATACAGCAGAGGCCTGAGCTTGATTTATAGAAGCAAAGAGGTCAGAGAGAGTGTAAAGGGAATGTGACAAGGTAAGTGAGGGAAAAGGATATTATTTGGGGCTGGTCCATAGGAGGGAGCAAGGAGGGCAGCAGTTCTAGGAGAAGGAGCTAACTGCTTGGAGATGGTGGCTGAATATCACATTTGCCAAACTGCAGATGGTTTGTGCTGCAGGCTGAAAAGCCCTGCAGATGGCTAGACCTTATTTTAATTTGTTTAAATTAGTTTTGACTGTGTAGGCTGGAAGTTCCAGCATGTCCCAAGACGACAATGATAGGTTTTACTGGGGCACTGTTGCAAAGTTGGTAAAAGTGGCAGTGAAAAGAAAAATCCAACTCTAGCCCTAGCCCTTGCTATAGAAGTTGCTGTAGTTGTATCCACTTAGGCCTGTGTCCTTTGTTATGTGGGCCCATTATGGGGTCAAGTAGTGGCAGATATCCAGGGTTAACATCTTCTCCAGCAAATCCATGAGGCAGTGTGGGATATCCACCATCCTGTTTAATCCAGCTTCACCTGGCTTCAATCAGGCAGTACTGGCTTCAGCTATCTTCTGTCAGTCAGAAGTGGTTTAACATTAATACACAATATCTGCATTTCTGTCTGTTGTTATATCTATGAACATCCCTTCCAGAAATCTCATTCAAAATATCTGAAGACTCACATTTGATGCCTTCTCTCTAAGCTCAGGTATCTTGTAGGCAGCTTTGTACACTATTCCAAGCTCCTATGCTGTATGGCTTTTTAAAACCTTGTTAAATTTTTTTTGCTAAAAATGGTTGGTGGGACTGCATTATATAGCCCTTAGCTTGCCCAACTGAATGTTTCACTAAACTAGTGTTTGGTGTGTTGTTACTTTGTTTGTTTTCCCCGTGTGTTTTCAGGACTGGACCTCAACTTGTTAGTTTGGCCATTTTCATGAATAACAACTGAGCCCAACCCACTAGCTCAGATGAATACTCTAATGGAAGTCACCACTACTTATGCGAGTAAAGCTACTGAGATCTGGCTTCAGGTGCATAATAAAAAATTCAGTTTATTTAAATATGCTGTTCTTTTTCTGTGTTCATAATTTGAACTAGGAAATAGTGTTACTTGCATGTAACGCTTCCAAAATGCAACGTTAAAAATGTGCGAGGCTTTTTCAAAATGCAATGCTTCTATTAAATTTTAAATGCTTTTATTAAATTATAAAGACTTCTCCTATGTCTGTCTGAAGAAGGATGTTTGTGCCTAAAAGCTTGCAAAGAAGGTTTTTTTCTAACTATTTAGTAGGTCTTTAATAAAAGAACCTTGTTTTTCTTTCCAATTAACATATTTTTTCAAGGGTGGGGGGGAGGGAATCCTTTCTTTTCCATTTTTTGATCCAAAAATAATTTTCAAATGATCCACTTTTGCTGTTGCTAGTAATTATTAATGTCCATAGACAAAAGCATTTACCAATAGCTTCACTTCTATTTTCAAACTAGAACATCTTGCTTTTTTTATTTTAAGTGTGGGGGGAAGAAGGTTAGCAGAAGAAATCATGCCTAGCTAACATTTGCTTATCATAGATAGTGTGGCATGGAATCTTCCAGTACTTAAAAGTAATACTGTCACAAATGTATTGATCATTTAAATCAAAACACTGTTCTTATGGCAGTCAAAAGTCTGATGTACAATATACATACATTTGTAAAGTCCACCTACTAATGTAAATACTTCCCTCAGGCAAATAACATGAGCAAAATCAATATCTTTTTTAGTTACAAGGTCAGTTACTCATCAGAGTATGGTTACTCCTGCAAGGTCTGTTCTTTTAGAGCGGGAGTACATGCCTATGCTTGGTAGCTATCTCTGACACTTGTGGTAAATGGCTTTGTAACAGGAAACCCTAGCCCTGATACTAAGAGACAGGGTGGTCCCTTTAAATCCAGAACCTTCCAGTCATGGCCGGCCAGTCAAGTAGGGGTTAAGGCTCAAGACCTGCCAGCTGGTCAGGTGACAGGAAGAGGAAGGCTAGGATCTTACAAATGGCAAGTGGAGAAGGCCAGAGGGGCAGCAGAGAGGGAGACTCCCAATGACCAGCTGCAGTCTCTGCTGGACAAATATGCTACTTTGTGAGCCAGATGCATGACCATCTAAAGTAAGCAGGCATGTTGCCTATCGTATTTCTTTATTATTCTTTTTCCATTCTATGGCCATAGAAGCCTATGTTTTGCTTTGGATGTTAATACCTGGAGGATCAGGCTGACACTATTTGGGGAGAAGGAGGCTTCATTTGGGGACCCACTTCAGTGTGGGGTCTCCAGAGACAGAGAGGGTGCAATACTTGGGGTTGAACAGACCTCAGCGCCACAGAGGGCTCTGGAGCCCAAGTGAGTCTTTGAGAGCTAGAGCCTTGGAATCAAGCTCTGTTTAGTGGGTTTTTGACTGACAGGTCTAGCTAGAGAGAGACAGGTCTAAGCCCCCAGCGGCTGAGACCCCAACATAGAGAGGAATTTATAAATACCATCTGTGAGGCTTGGGCTGTGGTGTAGGGGAGGAACAGAGCCACAGATAGTGCCCCCTGGCATTGGGGCAAGAAATGGGTGGCCTCCCAATTAATTAACAACTATTAACTAGTTAACATCAAGGCATGGCAGGCGAGAAGGCAAGCGGTTGGCCCAGAAACAGGTGGGCGGGCCAAAGGCAAAATTGGCCCTGGGAAGCCCCCCTGTTCCAGGCATGATCATGGAATTTTGTTACAATGCCCAGGATTCTATATTTGTCATGGCATGCTTAACTGGGATGAAAACAACACTCCTCTTAAATTGCCAAACACTTTAAGAGAAGACTATATAAACAACCTCATCCTGTTCATTGTGGCTATGTCACAATGAGTATTCCATGCTGGGAGCACACTTTTCAGAACTGTGCACAAAGAAAAACCTAATCATTCAATTTTTTAGAGCCATGCAAGGAATATCTTGCTGTTTCAACTAGAAGCTAATCAAAGTTGTCTCCTCCTTACTTCTACTGTAGTGAAAAGGTTTCTGGTCAGGATGACTAGGGCCTTGCAATCCTCTTAAATTGCCAAACACTTTAAGAGAAGACTGTCCAAACAAACTCACTCGGGCTTCTGCACCTTCTCTGGCACTGCGATCTGTTCATCCCCAAATACTGCACACTCTCTGGCACTGGGGTCCCCACACTGCAGTGCTCCCACCTTGTGAGGCCTCCTCTTCCCCCAAATAGCCTCAGCCCAATCCTCCAGTTATTAACATTCAATGTAAAACATAGGCTTCTATGACCATATAATGAAAAAATGATAATAAAGAAATAAGAGAGGCAACATGCCTGCTTACTTTAGACAATCATGCTTCTGGCTTACAGTATGGTGTATTCTTCCAAAAGAGACTGTGGCTATGGCACCGTGGTCATTGGGAGTCCTCCTCTCTGCTGCCTCTCTGCTCCACTTGCCATTTGTAAGATCCTAGCCTTCCTCTTCCTGTCACCTGACCGGCTGGCAGGGCTTGAGCCTTAACCCTTACTTGACCGGCCAACCATGACTGGAAGGTTTTTGGATTTAAAGGGACCACACTGTCCCTTAGTAACAGGGTTAGTGTTCCCTGTTACAGTGCCTAAACACCCCAGAGTGGGGAAGTCTTATTTAATTTCATACATTGTGGATGAAATGAATGCCTGATCGGTATAATATTGCATGTAGTCCAAGTGAACGGTGGTGATACCTGGGTGTAAAATCAATAGAAATATTACTCAATTCAGTATGAGATAGGAGAAGCTATAGACAAACACCTAGATTTTCCAGCTGTATTCTATTTTGGCCAAAATGCCTGCTCAGAGCTCCTGGTTTTGTCGGATTAATGGAAAGCAGGGAAAGGATGTTCTTTTTTTGCTTTGTTTTTTCCCTTCCCCCTGGCCCCTGACCCACAGTCAGATGTCCAAATAAAGATTGCTTGTTTGTATTTTTCTATTATCCAAAGACCCCATCTTTATCAGAAGCGCACTGTGCTAACCACTTTGTCAACCTAAGTCCTTTCTCAAAGAGTATGCTTAATCAAATAACAACATTCCTTACTGTAGTGCTACATTGGATAAACACTTATTTAACTTGCCCTCTTTGATGTTGCCTTAATCATAGACCCAAATATAGGAAACTCAAATCTTTAGCTGGCTACCAAGTAAAATGAATTCAAGTAGCTACTCAGAATCCAGTATACTCATCCCAACAACAAAAGTGTCTTGAGCTCCTGCTGTTACCAAACCTCTCTGACCTGTCAATGTAAATAATGTGGATGCAATTAATCTTAAAAAATAAAGTAATAATCCAGAACATGCACTGACAGTTTGTCGATTCATGTGTTAGATATGTAGTTGTTTGGGCCACCCTCACACAGCTCTCTCCCTCTCTCCTGCCAAATGTGTATTGTGGGAATGATAAACTTCTGCCTAGGGGAATATGTGCAAACAAGAGGCAAGGGACTAAAATCCTTGATCAGTCTTCATTCACTGCTGAGCTAGACCCAGACAGACGGCCAGTGAAGTTAATGGAAATACTCCATTAACTTCAACACTGTAGATTAGTCCCAGTGAAATTCAAACTAAAGTGAGTTATTGCAGAGATGTGACTAGTGATTTTTTTTTTCTTTCCCCACTGAGAAGAAATTTGAGACAGAGTGGATATTGTGCCAACCATCTGAGAGTGGGGGAGCGGGGATAGGGAAAACAAAGGAAGGTCTTAACTGAGAATAGCCCTGATGGCAACAGCAGCCATCTCCCTGACTTCCTGGGACTGGAGCCAATGACAGCTCCCTGCATGCTGCCTAGCTGGGGTCAGGATTGGTTCCATGCACTCTGCCTGGTTGTTGCTACATTTGGGCAGGGGTTTGGACTAGGTCAGTGTTTCTCAGCCCATGCATCCTAAGAATATATGAAAGGGTTATGATTAAACTTAAAAAATAGATTATCCTTTAAGGAGAAAAATGCAGGAAACTGTGGCTTTTCCCTTGCAGGGTCAGAGTTCCAGCCTCTGTGGCACTCCCATGCCCCCCACACACCCTCTGTCCCACACACTCACCCCCTCCCCCACACACTGGGGGGCTTGGGGCCTGTGGGAAGAGGGCAGTAGTTTGGGAGTGAGGAGAACTGGGTTGGGACTAGCCATCTATGTTTACAAATGAATCCTGGTACAAAAAAGGTTGAGAACCACTGGACTAAAAGACCACCTGAGGTCCCTTCCAACCCTAATTTTCTATGATTCTATGCTGGGGCATGGACTTCTTGGGGACTGCAATTCTGGTGCCTCTTCCATATTGGCTTCCAGGGCTGGTACCCCCTTTATACTGCCCTGCTTATGCTACTGTTTGACATTAACATTATTGAAAGTGTTTAATTATGTCAAACATTTTTTTAGTTAACATTGGTCTGGTTCCCCAAAATAATTTGAGTTCAGAAAAAAAAAATGTTTTGAACGATATTGAATGATATAAATAGATATTAATGGGCAAAAAACGCAGATGGTTCAAATAACACAACTAAAAACAGAAAATGGAACTGTGTTCTTGTTGAATGATGACAATACAAACTTACAAGTTTTGCTAAAACAAAGGAAATGAAAGATAACTTGTGTTAGAGCATAAGATCTTAAACATCTCTCTGTTTTTTCTAGACATGATAATGTCTTTTTTCTATTTTAGGTCCAAATAAGAAAGTGTAGATGCTGATAGTTTCCATTTCTTGAAATTCCTTCTCACTATTCTTTTCAAACTAAACAACCGTTGCACTCCAGAAAGAACCCACAGAGGAAAATAATAATGGAAGCTTCCAGTCACCAGTCAGGATACACTTTTCACAACCAATCATCGAAACTATATCTGCCCTCACAGCCTTTGTCCTCAAACCTTGTTGCCTCTCTCCCTGAACTACTGAATTTGATTGATTGGTCTATCGATCCTATTCTCCCTGCAAATACTAGTTCTGCAACATTTCTGGACCCCCACAACTAAGGCACCACTAGTTCTCACTGTTCTTTTAGGCAGAATGATTTAACCTTCTGTGGAGGAAAGCTGATGGTCAGATGATTGACTTTGTAGGTCCCAAGTCAATTCAAGAACTATCAACAGGGAAACCTTTGCCTTCTCACTGCTGCACAGCTTAGCCTCCTAGCAGTATTTAATAACATGCTTTTCCTTGAAAAGTATGCACCAAATTATTCTGAAACTTAAATACATATAAACTTGTATAAAATATCAAGCACAGTGTTACTTTATTATATTTTCCCCCTCAAATTTTAAAGGAATGTAAGTCTTCAAATTAAGAAATGCATTTGTATTTTCCTAGCAAGTACAAAGTAAAACCTTGATAGACAGGCCCCTCTACACATGCAAGCAAATCTGAAAAGATCCAATGCATGATCCATAGTTCCACCTCCTGTCATACCACAAGTGCATGGTAGGAGGCATGATTGAGCATTAGATCCCATCGCATCTTATTGTGGGTTCCCCCTGAACTGGCAAGAAGCAAGCTCCCATAGCTGGGAGCCCTTTCAGTTGAGGGTTTCACAGCTGTGGGGCTGCCACATAGTACTTATAATGTGTAGAAGGGGCCTAAGTAACAGCTCCCTATCATATATTCAAAGTAGGCTCAGTAATGTGTGTAGCACTTCTCAGTTGTCAACTTAATACTAAGAGATCCTATTACTGTACAGTCATGCACTGAGGATAACTGGCAGAAATGAAGTCAAAATGCAGAATGGAATCTTTCAAAAGTGTCATAGGCATGAAGATCCTTGCCATCTTTTTCTTTCCTTGAGCTCTGTCTTAACATCCATGTCCTTATCAGGTTTCCCTTTTTAATTCTCCAAAAGAACTACTCTAAGAAGCAAGACTGAAAATAATATTTCAGCAATGGGGAGGAAAAAATGTGCACCAGTTCCTCAGATTTCTTAATAATAATCCTGGTGGCATTCCCAGATATCATAGGAGAAAAAAGAGTCTTAACTTTTTTGCACACTGTTGTATAACCTAACTGTAGTTTTCTATCTCAAAATAAGTTTTCCTATCTTCAAATATGTAATTGAAAGCTGGCATTTTATTGTTTCAACATGTCATGTTGTTACATTGTATGATGATACGAATGCATTGAAATGTCAGTTTCACCTAAAAACTAAAGATTATGCCACACCCACAGTTTCAGCTAGTAAGTCTACTATTAGTTCACATAGCAGCTTTCCACAGAAATATAAAGAAATGAACTTGTCTAAACAGTAGGAAGTTTCATTATTTACCCATTTGAAAACAGATCAAGTTTGCTTTCATAAGAGTTCAAATTGCTAGGAAACCATCTCAGTCTACCTAGATTAAAGAACAAAAATGAATGTTTAAATTTTGGTACAAGAAATACAAATACATTTTGAAAACATGTCTGCTTGCTCAGTGTATTATGACACCCTCTTCCCTGCTCCCCACCCCCGAGATTCAGAATAAATTAAAGCATTTTTTCTTTATGTTTCATTGGCCAGTAAGCAGTATACAGATATTTCCAATTGCTCCGTTTTGTTAACTTTCCTGGAATTAGAGGAAAATGCAAGAGACATTGTTTGATTATCCTGGCTTAATTTTATGTGTTCCACTATGCAAATGTCTTGCTTGAAAAGCTCAAAAATGCATGTCATTTATGGAGTAGATGGTGGTTTCGGATAAATGTTTTATTGGCACTTGTTTGGTGGGAAAGTAAATTAACTAAATTGCCAGTCATGAATACTGTGGAAATGCCAAATTCATTTTGAAAAAATCTTTATGCCATATTGTATCCTTATGTAATCATGCCTGCATATGAATATTTATATATGGCTTAGGAGGAATTGTAATAGTCTTTTACTAGAAACTTGCTCTATGATTGTATATGTGGTGTTGGGGAGAGGCAGAGGAGTTGGGATTTTTTTTTTATTGGTTCCCTGACACACATTTCTGGTCATTATTATAGCTGTGGGGAAGAAATGGAAGTAATTGATATTTTTGGCATTTTGATCATGCTCTGTCACCTTTTGTATAAAAAGGACATGAAATCTCGGCCCCTAATAATCTTGGTCTGTTCATGTCTCATCCTTTCCTAACCAAATCCTTTTATCACCTACAATGTAGGATTGTTTGTAGGCCCATCATGTCTGGTGCAACCATTTCTTACTCCATTTGCCAAAAGATTATAGGGGAAATCTATATATTCTAATCAACAGTTTTCAACCTCTGCAAAGGAAGATCAGAAGATAACAGTACAGCTGCTGGAATTATACCATTATATGCTGGCTACAGAATTTAAGCATATTGGATCCACAGAATGTATTAACAGAACATCAATGCCTTTGAAGATCTCTGAAGGTTTATTTGTGCTTCAAATATTCTTCATTTTGTTTTGCAGATTTAGAGAACTGAAGCGATGAAGCAAACCTCCAAAAGCACATATTCCACAGTACCATACTGTCTTTCATAGTACTGGGAACTTTACAGTGTTTTGTTGTGATACAATGTGTTTATGAAAACATAAAATGATTCAACACATGCTGGTTCTTATGACAATAGAAACTTTTCTTTAAAAAAAAAAAGTTTTCCTTTAAAACTCAGAACACACACAATATTTTTTTCCAAGACAGACTATTTATAAGCTCTTCTACTTATATTTTGTAAGTTTATTTAAGTTTCAGAGAAAATAATTCTACCCACTTGAAACTTTCTCATTCTATTGTTAGGCCCATATCTGTGAACTGGTCCCTAAAAAACCCTTTCACTTACAGTGGGACCCATGAACGTCAATAGGACTCTGTATTGGTGGAGTGGTCCTCCTCAACAGAGTAGCTTGTAGCACTGGGACTTTATAGGGAGGTTCTTTTAAGGATATATTGCCCCATCGCTACCAGCATAGACTCTTATTCAGGCTACTAGATATGATTTTTGTTAACAGAGATAAAGTTATAATAACTAGATTTGAGTAAAAACACATTTACAAAATGTCCCCAATCGGTCACATGGTTTGAGCCCATGTCTGTGTTTTTTTTTCTCTTTCTGCAGCTATTTGGAATGAATTCTCTGGAAGGAATGTTCACAGAGATAATGAAATTTAAGCAAATATTGAATACATAGTGAATGTATGCTAATATTCTTCAATAACTTCTTCATGTATCCTTTATATACAAATAGAGATATCAGAACCTAGTCATTTGAGGCTTGATAGTTGAGAGAGCTGGCAGAAAAAAGGAGACTTGCATTTCACAGGAAAGCCAATATTTTATTTTGTTTTCCACTGGAAAGAAAGGTTAACTTCCTAGAATTTCTGGTGAAATGCAACTGTCTACTTGGGCTCCCACCTGCCTACCTGCTGGAGTGACCAGCCACCAGCTGGGCAGATGGAAGGAACCCTGGCCAGCAATCCAGCCAGATAAAGAGCAGGTCAGCAGTCAGCTGACCGGCTGACAAAATAACTAGGCATCTGGGCAGCTGGCCAGCTTTAGAGCCTCTCAGGCTGGTGGGTAGTCAGGTAACTGTACTGCTGGCCAGCTGGCTAAAATCGTTCCTTGTCTGCCTGGTTTTCTGGCTGATGGGTGGGCTGGCAAAACCCAAGGAAGTCCAGTTGGCTAGCCAGCTGTGAGCCAGCCAGTCCACCTGGTTTCTGTTACAAATTCTGACAGAATCAACACATCCCATGCAATGTGTTGATCCCATCAAATCAAGGTTTCCCAGAGAACCACTGTTACTTTGGAAAATGTCAAAGAGCTCCATTATTTGACATGTGTTACAGAAGGCATGTGGTATTGTTTCTATTCCTTAATGATAGGCATACTTGTGGACCATCAGAATAATGAGCAATTGTAATAACATTGTTTTAAAATTCATGGTATCTGAGAACAGACATATTATGGATTTGTTTATTCAGCTTCTTGTTTGGGATTTTTTTCCAGATGTCATAGGGGAATGTTTGCTGTACAATTATAAAAAAGACTTTTTTGGATGAAAATGGAGATTTTAATGTAATAACCTGACCTCAGAAGCTGAAGCTTTAAGGAGATATCAAGTACAAAAAGAATCATAGTGAAATTGTTAAAGGTGGCAGCCTTGGACTGACACAGAATGAATTTCCATATTGCAGTCAAATACATAGTTCAAGAACATTCCTGGTGAAAAATTATAGATCTTGGTTTACAATGAATAATTTTGTGAACATTTCTGAGAATAAAGATAGAATATGTGCATAATGTGAACCTCAAAGACTCCTGTCAAAGGAAAAAAAATAGAAACCTGCAGGTTTAAAACCCTTTGATCAAATTTAGATTTCCCTTCAGTATTTGTCAGGTCTGCTTTCTGAAAACATTCACATATTTCAGGTCTTGTCCAGGCTGCCGAATACAGCCCTAGAATTAGATTATCAGACCAGTATCCATAAAATAAAATTGCTTAAATGCTCACACAAAGAAAACTCAAAAAGCCATAAACCCACTAAGTGAAATCATTAAAAAATAATCCAACCTGTTAAATGACTTTTGGTATGTGACAAGCTATATCCAAGATTTTGCAGAGAACACTAGGTTGAACTTTAATGGCTCAGCTAACATTGCCTCTGTGAGAAACCCAGAAGTACTGCCAAGAAGTATCCTCTGCCCACTTCTTTCATTCCTTATCTCAAAAGAAAGGTAGAATAGATACCTTTAGAGAGCTCCTAAGCACGTTCCCATAACCACATTTGAAAGAGACACTGGGTTACATGTTCAAGACTGCTATGTTTCTTTCTTTCCAGGACTGAATCCTTGCAGAATGCCAAAGAATGTAAGAGGCATGCTCTGATTGTGCCTGTGTACTTAGAGCATCTTTAAGGGCCTAGCCAGAGATTCAGAAGTGCAGCTGGCATAGAAATTCCCATACCCATCTTAAATGACTTCAGTGTTGGATTTGCAAGTGTTACAAATTACACATACAGCAGTTTTGCAAGAAATTATGTGAGACAAAAGAAATTCTTAGAGTGATCTTTTTTTTTTTTATTGGACCAGCTATATGGTTGGGATAAAGTTAGACCAGGGATAAGAAAAATACAGCCTGTGGGCTACATATGGCCCACCAACTGCCCCTGGCCCACAGCTGCCCCTCTGGCATGCAACACAAGGCTGAGCCCCATCCATTCCCACCAGGGAAGCCCTTGTCATACTCCTGCCCACTGGCCTGGGCCCTGACCAGTGCATGCAACTTCTGGTGGGGCTTGTACTGGTGTTGCTCTGCTACCATCACCTCCAGCAGGAGCCATTGCATGAAGCAGCAGGTGCAGGAGTGATGCAGCAGGTGCAGGAGTGGAGGAGGAGCTGTTACTGGAGGCAAGGAGCAGAACAGCCGCAGCAAGCAGATGCAGCTTCCAGTGGTGCTGTTCCTGGTGCAGCTGCAGCCAGCTGGGTATTGCTCTGCTCTCCTCACCTCCTGCAACTGATCTTCCTCTGCTCCTGCCCCTGCTGTGTCATTCTGGGCAGGCAGAGGAGAAGTTTCAGCCAGTGGCTCCCACTAGAAGTGAGGAGAGCAGAGCAGCACCTAGCTAAATGCAGCCACACCAGGAACAGCCCTGCCAGAAGCTGCATGCTGCCTGTAGCCAGAGCTGGGCGGGTGGGTGTAGAAGGAGTGCATCATGATGCGGGTTACCTCCAGTGGGGATTGGCCCTACATAGACCACTGCAGGGCAGCTGTGGACTGTACCACCTGGACAAGCTCTGCTGCATACACTTCCCTGTCTCTCCTTCCCCCTCCATACCTCCTCTCACCCAATGGGCTCCCAGGACCTAGTGCCCAGGCAGCTCCCCCCAACACACACACCCCACACATCCCTATGCACACATTCTCCAACTCCCACACAGGGCAGGATGTGCAAATTGCAGATCAGCTTTGCCCATTTGTCCCACAGCCAAACACTGCTCCCTGTCTGCCCAAAACCCCATAGTGAGTTTTGGTGAGTTGCTGTGGGGGGTGTGGCTGCTCACGTGGCCCACAATGGGTCATCAGAATTCCTTGTGTGGCCCATGGGTCCAAATAATTTCCCACCCCTTAGTTAGGCAAGCTTTCAAAGGTATTTAAAAGTTTGTGTAACTTTATTCCAACTACATAGTTGGTCCAATAAAAGATATCACCCTAAGAAATCCTTGACTCTTGCATAATTTCTGGACCATCATGGTCACAGGATCACTTTTATACTGGGGGTAATTAAAACACACATCTAAAATCCACAATGTAGTTTAAGGAAGAAAGGTATAAAGGGTGTATCAGGAAACAGTGTGCTAGAAGGCCTAAGGTTAAGACGTGACCAGGAGGAAAGGAAAGGGAAGCCGTAAGGAGACATTGCCAGCCAGTGAAGGAAGGGATAAGAAAAGCTCCCTTCTTATTTGCAATAATGTATATTTTATCTAATTTTCATTTTCCAGGAGCATAACTCAGTCTCATTCCCTAGGTCCTTCTATGACAAAGAAGTTTGAATTAACCCATCAGTAGAAGTTCGTTAGAGTTAGCCAAATATATTCATGGGCTTTACCATCAGGAAACAATTCCATTGTCCCTGTGTCTGTTCCCTCCCACAGCACAGGTGATCTGTTTTTATTGTGAAGAGCAGCCAGATCCATATATATCACAGTCTCTGTCTTGTACTTTGGGTATAAACAATAACAGTTGGCTGGTAGACCTATCATCTCCCTCTTTTGTTATTAGCTAACCTATCAATACACCTATGTTCCAGGCAGTGTAGACATGCCTTTTTGCCCTCCAAGTCTATAGCACTGTCTAGAGTTGACCACCCTGCACATGATGAATATTTTCAGGAGGCAAATAAAAAATTCTTGATAGTGTAAACCCCAAGTCCAAGAGGCAGGTTGACTAAGACAGGTTGGCTTCATTAGCTTGCCTGTTGGTCTACACCTGATTTTTACAGATGAAGTACAGCTACTAATCATTGCCACTGCTGCAGGAAATTACATATTCTCTATGCTGCATTTGATGCACTGACTTGAGTCACTAACAACCTGCCTTATCACTGGATAAGAGCCGGGCGCTCTGTAATTTTGTAAACCATAGTGACCTGTGAAGTTGATGTGATAGGAAGAAGGTATGTATGTGCCAGACTCTCAACACTTTTGACTTGGTTGTGATTTACCTGTAGGAGTTGTTCAAAATAGGAGCTTTCAGGGTGTATAAAATGGATTTGTGCTGTTGTTGTATTGATAATCTGTTAACTTACAAATTGATTCTTGTGCTACATTATGATGCTGATGAAATATATAAATTTGTCACTGGTTAGGGGACCTAAAGCCTTTATATGTTATTCATATACTATTCTTGTATCAAAATAAAAAATGCAAGTATAATTATACTAAATAACCAAGAGGATGGTTCAGTGGCTGAGGTCTGGAATGTATCTCAACCAACCAGTTCTCTATAGTACAAGATTCAAAATAGGTCTCTTCTCTAACAGGAGTGGTGATGCCTTGTGGCTCAAGTTTGGTAGAAGTGATAATCTGATCATGACAACAGTGTGGTTGGTTATACAGTTTTCCAAAGAAGAGAACAAAGCTGTGGCCATCTGGCCACGTTAAGTTGGAAAACACCTGTACAAATTTCAGGTCTTATATGTGTAGCTGCTAATGAGATTTCTATGACAATGTAGCAGACAATGACTGTTCATCCACCTTACCTTTTAGGCAAATCAGACATGTAGTAAGAAATTACTTAAACTGCACAGGAAGGTGGCTTGAAGGAGGGTTCTTTAAAGTCTTTCAAAGTATTTGACATATTTCTAAGCAAGAGAAGAATATATCAACTGAACTGGAAGCAGTTCATTGCTTATTTGACTAAAGAACATAGTAATTAACTTGTAAATTAGCTGTCTTCCTATCTACCTATCTATCAGGCCCTAAACTGAACATTATATAAAACTTTTAAAAATCACTTATTAATGCGGTAAAATCAGGCATGGATTAATGTTACTGAAAACCAATTCATTTAGCTGATGACAACAATGCACAGATCACATAAACAGTTTAGAGTTAGGCAGCTAGATTAAGATAAATTAAATATTATTCCAGTGCTAATCAATGTCTGTGAAGTTTCTAGGAGGCTAAACTGAGAAACATGAAGATATTCACTACTGCAATTAGGGCTGTTGATAGAGCTATCAAGTTTTCTTGCTATTGATCTAAAAGAGAGTTTGAGTCTTACTTTGGATTCAAGGTGATGCCCATTCCCCAGGAACTGCTGCTATAAATGGGTACCTGGTCATTCAGGTCAGAAGTCAAGGCAGCTGCATGTGATACTGGTCTCTTAATTCACTTGCATGCTGTTAGCTACAGAAAGCGTGTCTTTGCCACACCAGCCCAATGGGTTATTTAGGCTTTGGAAGGGCATTTGCCCTTGGTAGTCCTTCCAAAGAAATTGTGTCTTCATTTTTGTTTTCTAAAATCATAGGGGCTTGGAGCAAATAATACTGCTAGCAAATATAGAAAAAAGATTCAACGTTACAGAGTAAAAGTCAAGTTAAAACAATCCTAGTATTTTTTCCAGAGCTTTCACAATTCCCAAATCTCAAGAAAATGTACATTTGCCCAATGAAAATAATTTGGCTATGTTTTCTTACCGATGCAGAACTGGTAGAATACTGGTGGAATATTGAGGGTTATTTATACATTATGCTTATTTTGTTCTGTCTCTATTTGCTAATGTAGGTGTCATCTGGGAATCCATAAAACCCATAAGCATGAGGCTGTTAGCCTACCCTTCAAAGCAACTAGACAGGTTACAAGGGTGGGCGGACGAGAATAGGATGGGCTTCAACACAGACAAGTGCAAGGTGATGCACCTCGGGAGGAACAACCGGCACCATACCTACAGGTTAGGGAACTCCCCTCTTGTCAGCAC
>NW_017728886.1:115176617-115189484 GCF_001723895.1 Crocodylus porosus
CTAGGGTCTGGAACCAGCTTCCAAGAGAAGTGGTGCAGGCTCCTACCCTGGGGGTGTTTAAGAGGAGGTTGGATGAACATCTTGCTGGGGTCATTTGACCCCAATATTCTTTCCTGCCATGGCAGGGGGTTGGACTAGATGATCTGCTCAGGTCCCTTCCGACCCTAGAAACTATGAAACTAAATTATAAGCAATCAAAACATAAAAGATAAATAGCAACACTAAGCACAGCTTTGCCCACAACACCAGTCCTAACCCTCTCACTACCTTTGTCAGCAATTATTACCGACCATTCTTCCCCAAAGCATGGGCAAGCAGACAGTCATTGCTGTAGATGTGGAGGTCAGGAGATAGAGCCAGGGAAGTGAATCCTAAAAAAAAAAATCAGCCCTCAGGTTAAATTTTCTAATAGTAGAGCCATGTTTAATATACCATGGGAGCTCCCAATTATTTCATCTGTGGTAGTATTTCACAGAAGGAGGTATTTTCTGAAACAGACAGATCTCAAGAAACAGACAGAACTCCTTACATGTAGAATGAACTTGTTTATAAACTTGCACCAATGGTAATATGACACAAAATGGGGGATGCAGAAGTGGTCTGGCATTTTAGGTACAGAAAATACTTCTTGTTTTGTCATACTAATACCATGGATCATATTTGTGAACTTGGGAAGTGATTCTGAAAACATACAGGATCAAGAGCAAAAGTAATGCCTTTTCATCACAATATGGTCAGCATATTCTAGTGTAGTTAGTATAATTTGTCACACTGAAACCTTTCATTAATCCATTACTGTGGCCTACTGAAATGAAGGCAAAATTCTTCTCCAGCATAATGGAAAAAAGGAAAAATACCCCAAAAAGAGGACGAGTATCTGAAGTTAGTTTTACAGGCCAAAGACCCATAAGCTCTGGAGAGTCTATAACATCTAAAATATTAATTGTAGAGGAAATCAAATGCTAGTTCTGAGAATTTATGGCAGAAGATTTGGTTCAGGACTATTGAATTATTTTCATGTGATTAGTTTAAGTGTGAGATTCCTGGTCAATGTTCTTCATTGTGATTGTAGAGTTGGATTATTTGCCTTTATGTTCAAGGGGAATTTAAGGGCATTAGCTCATATTTAGTTGTGGTCACATAAGTAGTAGCTCAACTAAAAGTCTTTTATTGACTATTGGGCTCTTCATCTCTAAATTCATTTCAGGATTGTGCGCACTTTATTCAATAAACTCTGAGTGTTCAAATCATATTAGAGATCTTTAATTAATTCCAGGAGGACAGTATTTAATATCACACATCTAATGGAACACTTACGGACCAATTCTGAGAGCTGCTGAGTAGCACAAACTTCCATTTGACTAAAGAAGGATTTATGAGTTACTGTCACTTTCCAGACATCCTGGCCTCAGTGAAACCATTAGCTTTCTTTCCTGGCCAGAACATGGTCATAATTGTATATTTTTTTCCTACATGTATTTCTGCTTTGATGGGCATTATCTCACTGATATAATAGCAGCTGTTGGAGAGCATGTTTGGGAATTGCACTACATAAATTATAGCTAGGTATCAAATATCTCCTTTCTGAATAAGGGAAAAAGGAAAAGTTAATGATGAAATTTATCCCCTGAGCAGATAGGCAGCACGAGGTATACACACCACCTAGGACTTAGGGTTTCAATGAGAAACATATATAGAAAAAGAATATCATTACTGGCTTCCAGCCAAGAATAAAAAACAGTAATGCCACCGAGGCCAAACTGTTTCAATGTTCTTATAATATTGTTTCCAGGATTTTGATTATTCAGATTAGGCTCCTTTTTCAGATGAGGTGTGGCACTTCTGAAAAAAAGCTACTAGTTTTAATTATATTCATTGAAGTGAAATTCTAAATTATAATTCTAAGAGGTTTTTATTATGAAAATTCCTCAACTTTTTGACATGCTCAATTTTATGATACAAGTAAACATTGGCGGGGAATTATTTGGCATCCACATTACTTCTCTGTTACTTTAAAACATGCTTATAATTAATGCTGACAGTAAAATTATATGAAGTAGATGAGCAAAAATGTGACACCACAGCTATAAACCCTGAAGGCATTTGCCACCCACAGGTCATGTTTATATTGTTTATCAAATCAGATAAACTACACACAACACTGAGAAAAGGATACAGTGAATCCAGTATTAATATATATTCAAAATACCACATCAGGAATTTCTAAATAGATTTGCATTAAGTTTTTATGGCATGTACTGAATACTATTTTTGTTAGCCTCAGTTGGTTTCAATGGTAAAGATGGATTCAATTTTTCCAGCTCATCTATCCCTGCTTCAGTCATGTACCCCTGTCCATGTACTTGTATAGTCTTTTAATTTCCAGTGCTTTCAATAAACTGCTCCTCCCCAAATTAATTTTTCAATCCTAGTCCATTTCCTGCACTGCTTTCACTGAATTCCCATTCCTTTGAATCATAGTTTCCCAGCTTGATCCTGAGATAAGTATACGGTAATAGTTTCTGCTTGTTCAGTACAGGTTAGGGGATGAGGGTCTATCTGCATGCATTACATTCAAGAAGTAGTTACTCCACTCAACCAAGCTCCTACCAAACCCAGTTTCCAACATTCTTACTTCTACTGCAAATGTTTATGTAATCCACTGATCATTCTCTCCTATCTTCTCATTCCTAATGTAGATTTTCACTCAGCAGCGTTCCAGGCCTTACACCATGCTATCAGTAATAATTATGCCAATACCACCAGCTTAAACATATTCCTTTTTAACTGGAATTTTGGAAACAATGTCGTTAGAATAATAGAAAAACAGGCCTGGAAGGGGGCCTCAGGAAGCCATTTAATCCAATTCCCTGCCCAGGGAAGAATCATTCCTATAAAAACCGACCCAGCAACCATGATGGAGTTTTCTTAATTCCTCTAGGTAATTCCAGTGCTTAACGTGTCTCAGAGCTATAAAGTCCTTCTTAATACCCAGAGGTGTAACAGAACAGCTTTGCACCTGGGGCAGCCATGATATACAGGGAAGTGGCAAGTTCTAGCTGCTGGTGCTGGTGGCATGGACACGTGGTTGCAATTATTTTTTCACCCCCTCCACTAAGCTGGTGCCTGGGGCTGCCAGTCCTTCTGCCATAGTTACATTACTGTTAATACCCAACTAAAATCTTCTGTGTTGCAACAGCAGTCAATTTCATCTTTCCCATTCCCTGAATTGTTATCCTCTTCGTAAGAATCCTTTTTTCTTTTTGATGACTGGTATCAAATATCCCTATGCTCATTTCTTCTTTTTGTTTAGGAATCCGTATTTTTCCCACCTATTCTCATATAGGAAAGATCCATGAAACTAAAGGGAGACTGGCTCTGTGGCCTAATGAAGAAGGTCTCAATTTGCTTCCAATGTTAGTTACGCATTTTGCATTACATCAGCATTGGATAAACAGGATAAACACTACCGGGACCAGGGCCCCTCCTCACTGGGGCAAAGATCCAAGGTGTTTCTTCTTTCTGCCCTCCTGATCCCATGAGTTTTTAATTCTTACCTGCCAAGTAGCACAGCTTCAACAGAAAGCTTGGAGAATACATTCAACCATGGCCTGGTGTCTAGGTAGGGATCCAAACCCCCTGAGAGCAAGGGCCTAGACCTAGTCTCACGAGGCTCCTATAGATGTGCGGAGAGTCTACTCCAATGCACTGGAAATCCAGCTGATCAATCAAGTCTGCTGGAGCATGGAAATTAACATGCTCCAGCAGCCGTCCACATCACGGGTCAAAATCCATGTGTGTCCCTGCACTGAAAAAATGGCACTTTGAAATAAACCACATTCAATGAGCTTTAGTTCAAAGTGCTCCACCACCATTTTTTCTGTGCAAGAATGCTTATACACGTCATGTGCAGGTGTTTTTAATTAGCAGGGCTTGCTAAAGTGAAGCTCCCAGCGCCATGTCCCACAGTACATGTAAAGATGCCTATACTTGGTGAGCAAATGCTCTAAGCACTAAGCTATTAGGCAATAGTTGGATATCACACACTACCGTGTTGCAGAATCAAACATATATTGTGCACAGTTTTTCTTGAGGTAAGGATTAAAATCTGTGAATTTATACCTTTTCCCAGAAGGAAATATAGTGTGAAATATAGTCAGAATATAGTGTAGTGTGAGTGGAATTAGATGCTTAAATGACCATATTGGATTGCTTCTGAGCATGTGCAGTAGATCAAGTCTAGTCACAGGGCAGGGTAGGATCTTATTAGTGCTGTAGATGCTAAAAAGGTGTGTAAGTGTTATTAGATGTCTTGGTCTTCTTGAAATTATAGTTCAGTTTTTGTGGTGAAACAAATATAGTTAATTAAGGTAAATGATTATGGTGCAAGTGCTTTCTACAGGCCTATGCAAACCCCAGTGATATTATGACTGTAAAAGATTTCCACTCTTTTAATTTTTGTTCTATATTTCATTTTAACATTTGAATATGAGAGTGACCACATGAGACTATAATTATAGTATTGCACTGTGAAACCATTAATCACATCAGTGAATACTTATTTCCTAAGGTGTCAGGTATGAATATAAAAGTAGTGAATACATCAATTATTCTGTAATGGAAATTGATTTGCATTTGATTTGAAATAAAAATGTTCAAAGTCTGTGTTGCCTTTATTTTAAGACTTCTAAATATAACCTTGATATGTTCACTTGATTGACCTACATAAATACAAAAGAAAAAAAATACAATAATAACTGCAGAAAAGAGCCCATCATCCTAAACATCAGGACAAACAGAATAGCATGAACTACAAGCTATATTTAAAGGAATAGAACCAATAATACTTTAGAGACCCTCTTTAACTTTTTAAACAAAAGGAGCATCTATAATCCTACAAAAGTGTTGACTTATTCACCACTTCTGCACAGTAAATATATGCGAAAAGATTAACCAAAAAAGGTCACTTTTTTCATTTACTAGTTTAAGCTAGGAATAACACCTGTAAACTCACTAGAATGACTTCTTTATTATCAGTGTGTTTATGTTATCACTATACACTTTCCAGTCCCTGTACTGAGACAGGTCATGGCCTGTAGAACATAATCTTAAGAAAATCATTGTCAAAGTGAAAAGTGGGACCTAGATGTTTATATTATTATTTATATTATATTATTTACCTAGATTAATCTTATTAATAGTGTTGGTATATATAAACCTAATTATTATTCTCAATATATAATTTAGCAAAGCTAGAAAAAAAATCTCCTAGGAGAGTCACAAAACAACACTTGTGATAAAAAAAAAAATGTATGTATGCCAAGAATGATACCAAGCTACCTTCACTACTCTCCATCAGAGCAGAAATATAACTTGAGACTAGGTGTATGGGGCTAATGAGACTTGCTGATAATTCCATTCCCTGCCTAAAGAAAGCCACAAGGAGGAATGGAATGATAGTGGGTCACCTCTTTCCTCCAAATCTTGCCCTGTCTTTCCTATTTTACTGGAAAACTTCCCCCAAGTTTCCTTCTGAGCTTTAAGAAGCATACCTACCTGCAGCTTAAATAGGTTTAGAAAACTTGGAATATAAATTACCCAGGGATTTCAGTAGGCTCCTGGGATGCTGATAAGTCAAATTATGCTCACTGGCTTCCAGTGAGTCAAAGTAGGCTGTCAGAATGATAAAAAATAGTTGCTAAGGCTCATAGAGGTTGGAGTGGTCTTTAATGAACTCCAGGGTCATGCTGAGTCACTAAATAAGTTTCTGAAGGTTTCTGAGCCAAGGTTGGCATAGGAGATTAAAGAAGCCACACTGAAGATTTTTCTCTTCTAATTCCCTTAAACTGTACACAGAAATTGGTGGAAAGTAACCCCTGAACCTCCTCTTAAACCTTTGTATTCTTCTTAATTCCTTTCTTGCTCATCACTGGCCTTATAGCACTCCTAAAGACCAGTTGAATAAAGCTCATTTTTTGTATGGGTCACAAGAGGGCAGAGAGGGTAGATTCTCCAAGTTTGATGAAACGAGGTGCCAAAAAGGAGTGGAGGGTATTTCCACCCCCTTACATTAGACTATGCAGAGGTCTACAAAAAAAGATAGCTTCACTACTTCTCCCTATATGCTCCCTTTTAATCCAGTTGTATTCCTGACAATACCGATTACTAGCTACAACTACCTCAGCATATCTTGGTAACCTATATTCTTATACCTGTCAAAAAAAAATGTCTAATTAGAGTCTAATCCTTTAAACTTTGGTCTTTTGAGCTAAATTTTGATGAATCCAATAAAGTGTGTGTTGCTCTCTTCTACCTTCAGGGCTTTGTTTTTCTTTTTCTATATGTAGAACAGACAAAAATAAGTTAAAACATTTTTAGACTTCAATTAACACCTTTGTTTTCCTGTTCATGATCCCATTGCAATTCTGAAAAAAAATCTGCCTCAGCCACTGACTAAATTTAGCAGCTTCTGCACCAATGTTCTTTATGATTCCAGCAGAATAGTGTTTATAATAGAAATCCTGTTTAAAATAACTCCCACTACCCCAAAATAATGTAAATAATAGTTTCAACATCTTGAGCACATCACAACAAAAGTGTTGCACATATTGTAATACATTGCTGCAAACAAACAAGCATTGAATAAATACAGATATTTACAAGAAAAAGAGCAGTCACTGTTAAACAACATGTTTCTTCATGGTGCTAGTTCCTGAGTATATCAAAGTGACAATAAAAACCAGCAGAATCAAGTAGTTGTAACTCTTTCCTACCAGTCAAGAAATATGTTTATAATCTGGAAGGGCTACTATCTGGAAGAGGAAAACATTACCCAGAGCCCTCTATTGTTAGTCACATAACATATTTCCCCAAACCCTACATTTAAATTGTATAATTATTGTATTTCTGGGATGCTTTGTTTGTAAGCTGCATTAGTATTTAAGTTATAATACTTTTAGTACTATGTGAAGAAGTATAACCAGAAGATGAAATCCATGATTATACCTAGCAAGCATATAATGTGCACTGGGGTTCGAATAAGTAAAGGACATCCTTAGATTTTGTTGAACTTTGGAATGTTTTGATAAGAAGATAGCACTATCTTGTCTTCTGAAGAATTTGAACCAACATACAAATTCTAGATCATAACAAAAAAGACAAGTTGATTATCATGAATATGTACAAAAAGATAAAAGAATAGAGTGTGATTGCTAGCATCTGAGCACGTATAAAGGATGAGATAAAAGAAAGTGGGCAAAGCGTACTATAGAATGAAGTGTTTTATAATATGTAAATAAAGGAGTTTGAATATAGATAGATATTAAAGATCTTTATAAGCGTTCTTCATCACAGTGCTGCAATCACTATATAATTCAGTCCTCCTACAGGAGAGGTAACATATAACCTTATGCCTTGCTCATAGATTACGGTGTTTTAAAAATAAAATCAATAAACTAAATGAACTATGTCAGTTTGGCCTTCTGAGACTTTCCTCAAGACAAAGAACAATTAGAATGAGTCCATGAGGCACACGGGTGTTTGTTGTAGTCAGTAGAGCTGAAGGCTCAGAAAACAACAGATTATTTTAAAAATTGTCTAATGATAGTAATGATTAATGCTATTTCACTACCTCTTGTGGTGAGTAAAGTGCATAATCAATATCCCTGTAAAATAACTTACTGTTATTCCCTGTAATTGGTCTTTTGTCCTAAGGACTAGCATAAACTAACTCCATTTACTACAAACATTGCAAATGATGGGAAAATTTCACTGAAGAGCTCCCTGCTAAGCCAAGCTAATCTTCTGCCATATTTGCAAACCAGCTTTCCAGGAATCCTTTCTCCCTCAGACTGGCCTGCCGGGGTTCCTGCCCATCAGTTCTCTGTGTGCATGGAAGTCTGCTTTTCTGAAGTCCAGGGTCCCTACTCTGCTGCTCTTCTTCCTTACTTTCCTTAGGATCCTGTACTCAAATCATCTTGTACACTGCTGCCCAAGTTGCCATCTTCTTTTACATTCCCCGTCAATTCTTCCCTGTTTGTGAGCAGCAGGTCAGGAAGAGTATGGCCCCTAGTTGGCCTCTCCAACACTTGCTAAAGGAATTTGTCTGCAACAATCCTCAAAAACTTCCTGGATTGCCTATATATTGCCATATTGCCCTCCCACCAAATTTCAGGGTGACTAAATTCCCCCACAAGAAACAGGACCTGTGATTGGGAAACTTTGGTTAGCTGTTTGAAGAAAGCCTCATCCACCTCATCTTCCTAGTCTAGTGGTCTATATAGCAGACACCCACCACATCATCACCCTTGTGGTTATCCCCTATGAATCTAACCCATAAATTTCAACAGAGTTATCTCCAGTTTGATATCTGAGCAATGATATGGCTCTTTTGTGTAAAGTGCAACTCCTCCTCCTCCTCTTCCTGTTTTTCCTGAACAGTTTATACTCAGCCATGATGGTGGGATAGCTCACATGGCTGGAGCACTAAGTCTCTGTTATTCCAATCACATCATAGTTCTGGGACTGTGTAAGGATGTCCAATTCCTCCTGCTTGTTTCTCAGGCTCTGTGCATTCATGTACAGACACCAGCTGATTGCCCAACTTTGTCAGGAGGAATGAGAAGGCATACTCTTTTGCCCCCCTCCTGCTTGTGTTTTCTCTAGGTCATCCATTTACCTAAGAGATGTGGTCTCCATCCCCCCACAAATGTAGCTTAAAGCTGTCCTCATTAGGTTAGTAATCCTGTTTGCAAAAATTCTCTTCCACCTCTTTGTCAGGTGAATCCAAACTCTTCCTAGCAATTCTTCTTCTTGGAACAACATCCCATGGTTGAAGAAGCCAACGCTCTGCTGGTGTCACCACGTGTGCAGCCATGCATTCATGTGCAGAATGCGTCTGTTCCTGCCTGGGCCCTTCCCCTTGATTAGAAGGGTTGAGAAGGATACCACCTGAGCCCCTGTGCCCTTCACCTTTGTACCTGGAGCTTTCACTTTTGATCTGCCCAAGATCACCTTTGGGAGTATCATTTATGCTTACATGGATGAGCAGCATGGGGTAGAAATCAGAAGGCCAGATGAGTTTGGTAGTCTCTCTATGACATCTTGGATCCAGGTTCCAGGCAAGCAGCAGACATTCTGAGACAACAGGTCAGGCCTACAGATAGATGCTTCCATCCACTGAAGAAGGGAGTCACTAACCACTACCACTTGTTGGTTTCTCTTATTGGCAATAATCTTGATCCTCCTGTCTTTGGGTTTTCCCTGGCCTCTTCCACTAATGGGATGTGCTCCTCCTCATCTGTTGCTAGGGCTTTATATCTATTCTTCAGGTAAACTTCTGCAGGTGGAGATGAAGACGTCTGCTCTCTACTAGAGGTTTGCTTGCTTCCAGCTTCTACCTTCCTGGGAGTCTATGTACTGTTCCTTCTCTAGCACTGCCTTTGGCAGTCCTTCTCCACAGTCCTGAAAGTGTCTTTCAGCATTGACTCAACAAAGTTCTCATGTTTTAGAGCCTTGCTATCTCCTCCTGTAGCTCTCTTGCCTGCTTCCTGAGGGACACCACCAGGAAGAACCACTCAAATCACAGGCACTCCCCCACCTGGCTGTCACTGGAAGAAACCTGCAAGTCCCCATCTCCACAGCACCAAACCAGGACCTGGTTGGAGGCCACAATGGTGAACAGTCCTGCCTGGACAGAAACCTCATGGGTAGAAGCAGAAGAAGAAATGGCAATGGCAGTGGTTCTGACATTACAACATCCTTATGTTAGCTACTTTTAAATAAAAAGCTTACCTGAAAGGCTCCACTGCAAAGAGTGTTATGGCAAACTGAACGGCAAACTGCTTGCTAACTGGCCTGTTTTCTCTCCCTGTTCAATTGCCCCCAGTCACTCAGGAAGTCTCCCTTTATACCCCACAGGGCCTGGCTCTACCCCTTGTCAGCAGCAATTACACAGCAATCACTCAGATAGTAGCACCCCCAGCCACTCAGAGCAACACACACAACCCACCAAACAAATGCTCTGCCACACAAACACATAGGCAGCCCTGGTTTACTTACCTTCCCAGACCAGGGTCTGGCACCTGTCACCTATCTCTGGCTCCTGCCTCTCTTCCTCTTCTTATTCCCAGAAAACGACTTGTAAACTGGTCTCCCTGTTTGATTGGGAAGACTCCTTCTATACCCTGCTGGGCCTGGCTCTACCTCTTCAATTATCATGACAGCTGCTGAGAGACAAACACAGCAGTATACAAGCAAACTCAGCAAATTCCTGGAGTGTGTGTAGGATCTTTTTTTTTTTGTGGTAAGTATGGTAGAGAAGCCAACTAGAGGGAAAGCTCTCCTTGACTTACTGCTGAAAAATAGGGAGGAATTGGTTGTGAACGTTAAGGTATAAGGAAACTTTGGTTACAGTCATCATGAAATGATAGAGTTCAAGGTCATAAGGAGAAGAGGGAGTGCAGTACAATAAGGACCTGGACTTATGAAAAGCAAACTTTAACAAACTCAAGGAATTGGTGGGTAGGATTCCTTATGAGGCAAATCTAAGGGAAAAAGGAGTCTGGGAGAACTGGCTGTACTTTAAGAAGGCTCTCTTAAGAGTACAGGAGCAAATGATCCCAATGTGATGAAAAAATTGATAGTGCAACAGAAGGCCAGCCTGGTCTCATCAATGAGTTGAAACTCAAAAAGGAATCCTATAAAATATGGAAACTTGGTCATAGGGAAGAAGACTATTGCACAGCCATATCAGGAGAAAATTTAAAGAATCAGGCACCATTAGAAATGGATCTGGCAAAGGTATAGAAGGCAATAAAAAGAGATTCTACAAATATGTCAAAAGTAAGACAAAGACCAGAGAAACCATTGGTCCCATCATTCAAATGCAGTTTATTAGAAATGAAGCATTGTGTGTTAATATCTTTGAGTCAAATGCTAATTCATGAAGAGCATAAAAAGGTGTGTCCTATGAGTATATATAGCAGTAGATAAAATATAAACCTTGTGTCATTTTATACAAAATAGTTACCTGAGATATTGAGATGTGTGAAATTACAGTGAGAAGTAGTATTGCTGTACATTATGTAGGGAGTGCACTGTTAATTATAGGAAGACCTGCTAGATTGTAGTTATTGTTATGTCAGCATTTCAAGTTGTCGGGGAACAGCGGCCCCAAGCTCACGGTGAGCCGAGGGTTTCAGTACAGAACAGGCAGGATTAGCGGTGAGAGTCTCAGCGGTACGGGACACGTGCGTTTCAAAAGATGTATTTTTATTTACTTATGCTTCTGGAGCGTAGGCCGAGAAGCTTGCTTCGGTTACAGTTAGATAACGAATGATAAAGGGGTCTGTTGGCCCACAGGGTTCTCGAGCTGAGCCCTTGCTTTCTAGCCGAAGCTAGGTGAGGCTGCCCAACTCAATAGTCCCAGGGCTGGTCAACAGCTCATGAATGGGAGAACGAACAACGAAACTGTAATGAGAGTCCAATGTGGACGAAACGGGTGGTTGATGAAATGCTGAGGTCAATGTGGAGTGATGCCGGGGTCGGTGCTGGAGTCGGTAATGATGTCACGGTTGGTGGTCGATGTAGGGTCGGGTCAATCGGGCTCGTGGTCGGTGGTCCATGAGAGAAATCGGTTCAGTAGCAGAAGATCAATATGGAAAAATCAGATCGAAGATGAAGAGGAATCGATCGCAAAACTACAGTCGTGAGGAGACCCGGATCAGTGAGCCTAAAGCCCTCCTGAGGAGCAGTCCCTTTCAGAACAGCCTCTGCTCTCAGGATGGGTCAATCTCTCCCTTCGACACAGTCTCTGCCAATGCAGTCTCTGTTCTCAGGTTGAGTCTCTCCCCTCTCTCTCCGGTCTCTCCCCCCAGGCAGGGGCTCACAAGTCTTTTATGACAACGAGGTAGCCAATCAGGTTGTCTCCTTCGTGGAACTTTCTAGTCTAATTACGTCATGCTTTTCAGAGTTGAGCATGTTCACAGTAATAAGAGTTTGACTGACAAGCGAGATAGTTGGCGGATTTGAGCATGTGCATTGTTAGAAACTAGGTCAGATTTGATTGACAAGCCCTGAGGTTGCACCAGGGGCACATGCTGGGTGTGCTGTGGAATTTTCCACAGGCCTTGTCTGCTTGTCTGTGCATGATCAAACTTAACTGTTGTGTTACCAGCATACACTTAAAATTTGGTCTGGACACAAGTGAACACAGGGCCTTATTCTCATGGGGGACTTTAATCACCCTGACACTTGCTGGGACAGCAATACAGCAGTGCACAAGCAAATAAGTTTTTGGAAAGTGTTGAGAACAACTTCCTGGTGCAAGTTCTTGCATGGCCAAGTAGCAGCCAACTGCTCTTCTTGACTTGCTGATCACAAACAGGGAAGAATTGGTGGGAAATGTAAAAGAAGATGGCAACAGTGACCAACAGGATGATTGAATCCAGGATCCATGAGGAAAGGAAGGAAGAAGAGCAGCTGAGTAGGGACCCTGGACTTCAGAAAAGCAGACTTCAACTCAGTCAGGAATTCATGGCCAGGATCCCCATTCTGAGGGGAAGAGGAGTCTAGGAGTTAGAGAAACTTTACTGAGAGTACAGGAACAAACCATTCTGATGTTCAGGAAGACTAGCAAGTATGTCAGAAGACCGGCTTGGCTTAACAGGAAGCTCTTCAGTAAACTAAATCAGTGCAAAGAATTATGACATCTTTTATGACAACCAGGTACCTTTTATGACTTGTGTTCAGTGCAAAGAATTATGACATCATTGGGATAACGGAGACCTGGTGGGATTCCACCCATGACTGGACCATGGGTATAGAGGGCTATACCCTGTACAGAAGGGATCGTGTTGACAAAAGGGG